>NC_061120.1:119310454-119911730 GCF_002878395.1 Capsicum annuum | reverse complement strand
TTGAACAAGAACACTTCTTTCGTTCTTATGCCCAAAGATTTAATTTCATCTATTGAAATCCATGATTTTGCAAAGTAGGTTTACACCCAAATTACTTTATTAATGATTTATGATATTTGAGCTATTCAAGATCGATACACATGACTATTTCATCATTTTATTTCTTAAATTGAGAACTTATGGCATGAGTTGAATATTATTATTATGAGTTGATGTTTTTCAAATGATTTGAGATAAGAGTCATGATTTAAGCTTTTCTATGAGAATTTTTATTATTGAATATATATATATATTGATATTTGAGCTTGAGAGTGAAGAATGAGTTACATGATGTTTTCTTGAAGTTTTTGATACATCAATATTTTACAACTTCTAAATTATGACTTGATATTTAATATTGTGAATTTCATGTTCTACCATGAGTTGGTATTTCAAGTGCTTTCAAGACATATGTCAAGCTTTAAGCTTCCTTATGACAAATTGGATTATTGAGTATATTGATTCATAAGATTGAGTTGTTATAATGAGTCTTGATATTTCCTCAAAATTATTGATGTTGCCATGACTAAATGAATTGATACATCTTGATATTGAGAAAGATTATTTGATTTTGAGTCGAGTTAGGAATCCACAGTTGTATATGATTTACTGATGAGATATATATTTATATTTTGGTCTTTATAATGGACCCACAAATTGATATTGATTAAGGTGGATTTCCTAATGCGTTCTGAGTTGAGTCTGGGAGGAGTATTTAGTATCGAGAGGGAAATATGATATTTTTATAAAACTACGTACCACCGTAGGATTGATATTGAAGATTGTGGTCCAGAGGTTGAGCATGGGATTGCGATTGAGAAATTGAGGTTGTACTCCTTGGCAAGAGTACGACACCCCCGCCAATGTGGTGTTCTCTCCTTAGGAGAGAAAAACGTTGGACTCCATGCGGCTCACATGGTCTAGTTAGGTCGGTTGTAAGAAACTCCCATGTCCATAAGAGTTCAAGTTTCATGAGTTACCGAGTCACTCTAAGTCATGATTTAAAGAGTCTGAGTTAAGTATAATGATTTATGAGATTTATAATGCTTGTATTACTATTGATGATTTACAAGGAATATATTTTAGTTAATTCAAGCGAAGAAAGTTGTTATCGTAATCATGCATGATTTTCATAATCATTTATGATATTATTTATAATGTTGCATTGCACCCCCACATACTCACTACATTTCTTAAAGTACTAGCCCCCATATATTTCTATATGCTACAGTGCCTTATAATATAGGCACAAGTTATAGTGCAGATACCGCATTCGATCAGTTCGCAGCTTCCAGTCAGCAGGTGATGAGTCCTTTTGATTCGAGGGCATGAGTCAGTTATATAAAGTTTGAGAAGTGTTGTATTTTTTTTACTTTAGTCGTATTGAGATTGGGTAGTTGGGAGTCATGACCTATCTATCTGAAGTCAGTACCAGTAGAGGCTTCATAGACAGTCAGTAGAAGTTGATGTATTCGGTTTCAGTTTTATTTGTAAAAGTAGAGTTGTAATCATGTAAAATTCATGTTTATATTGATCAATTTCAGAGAAGTTCTATATTTTCGCTAAATTTATATAGATTTAAGCATTTTATCTAGTTGTTTACGAGTTATGCCAGTAGAAGGATTAGCTTGGGGTCACTTGCGCCCCTAAGCATCGTGTGACATCTTGGGACCCAAATTTCGGGGTGTTACATTTAAGAGAATGTAGGAATGGCTTTAATAGAAGACAAGATTTGTGAATTGAGGTTGTAATAGTTCAGACATGTGATGAGAACATGCATGGATTCACTAGTACTGAGCTATTAGATGCTGGATATGGATGGTTTTAGGCAGGATAGAGGTAGGCCATGAAAAATTAAAGAGGGGAGGTGATTAGGCATGACATAGAGCAGTTACGAATTATAAAAGACTTGAACATTGATAGGAAGGTGTAGGAAACATTGATTAAGGTAGAAGGTTAGTGTGTAGGAGTGCAACCATAATAGTAGTGAGGAGTGGTTTGTTTGTATCTATGCTAGTGGGTAAGATTGCATCAGTATTAGTAGGGAGAATTTCCTGTTTTGTATCTGTGCATATCATTTCTTGTTCATAGTATTCTGGTGATCTTTGTGATTTTGAATAAATAGTTTATAGTATTACTTTGCCAATGTCTTTTTTCTTTTACAATCTAACGGTCTGTTACTCCATTTTGTTGTTTTTAATGTTTTTTTGTTGTACTATTATCTGTTCTAAGATAAGGGTCTATTCTATACAACCTAGCTACTTCATATGAGGTAGTGGTATGGACTGTGTACACCTTACCATCTCCCGACCATATTTTATAGGAGTAAATTGGGTATGTTGTCATTTTGGTTGTTGTTGTACTTGGCCATTATATCCGCCTCAACTTTTTGAGTATCTCCCTTAACTAGTTAATTTTGCTTAAGAACCTTTAATGAAGAGAATTTTGTGTTTCTCAACTTACAAACCTGACAGTCAAGAATCTCAACTTAGACTTCCTCATAAGAGAGACTATCTTTCTCTCCCAATTGAGGAAGTCTAAGTTGAGATTCTAGACTGTTAGGTTTGTAAGTTAGACTTCCTCATAAGAGAGACTATATTTCTCTCCCAATTGATGTAATGACAACCGATGTGGGATCACTAATGTATTTTTTTAACAAAGACACATGAATAATTAGATGCTCCAATGCTAAGTCTGCAGGAAAATCTAACTCATAAGATACTTTGCCAAAGTGACTGAACATCTTATGAAGACCAACCTAGCATGGACTAAGCTTTTCTTTCTTGTTGAATATCTTAACCCATTTTATAGGTGAAACCTGCAAGTAAACCAAATTACCAATAGAAAACTCAAGTTACCCTTTCCTTACATATGTATAGGACTTCTGACGACTTTAAGATATTTTCAGCCTTTCTCAAAAAATTAAAATTTCTACAACATCCATAGACTAAACAAAACCTATTAAGGTAGCTTTACTAATCTTAAATTGACCGATAGGATATTTACTCCTCCTACCATAAAGCGCTTCAAATGAGGCCATCAAAATACTAGAGTGATAGCAATAATTATAAATAAACTCAATCAAATACAAATGATCATCCCAAAATACCCTTGAATTTGATTATGCATTCCCTTAATATGTAGTCTAATGTCTAAATGCTCCACTCTACCTAACTATCTATTTGTAGATAAAAATCTATATTGAGAGTAACTTAGCTACCACGACCCTTAAAATGTCTTCCAAAATTGAGAGACAAACAGAGTACCCCTATCTGAGATAATAGTTAAAGGGACTTTATGCAATTTCACTACTTCATGTAATTTTGCTAAATCCCTAAGGTAGAGTCTAGCATAATCCTCGACTGAATTTGAAGGTTTGATTGTCCAGAAATGGGTCGACTTAGTAATTCTATATTCAATAACCTAAATAGAATCGTGATGTTGTCAAGTACAAGGAAACCCTTTAATGAAGTCCATATTCACCACTTCCCAATTTATTATAGGAATACTAATATCCTGGGTCAAACCTCTAGGTCTTTGGTGCTCAACCTTAACCCATTAATGATTTGGAAACTTATACATAAGTTTTGTGACATACTTCTTCATGCCATTACACCAATAGATTTCCCATAGATCATGGTACTTCTTATTGGATACTAGGTGAATAGAATTCTGAGAGTTGTGAGTTTTGGTCAGCATCCACTGTCTCAAGTAATCCATATCTATAACACAAAGCTTGTCCTAATAATGAAGAACACCATCTCCTATTTGGAAGAAAACTTCAACTTTTTGACTCTGAAGAATTTTTTTAAACATAAGAAAAATAGGGTCACTATCTTGATTTTTATTCGCCTGAACTATCAATGAAAATTCTAAACCCTTCTAAAACAAGATAATACCTTCAGCTAAAATAACCAACCGAACTCCCAATCTAGCAAGCTTTTGAACCTTATAGAGTAACTCTTTCTACTGTTCCTCTACATAAGCAACACTTTCCATAGACAACCTATAAAGAGTTTCAGCCACAACATTGGATTTACCTGGATGATACAAGACACTCATATCATAGATATAAGGACAAATTGGGAAAATAATTAAAAGAAGAAAGTCATTTTTAAGCTAGTAAAGTACTTAAAAAATTATTTCAAATAATTTGAAATATAGCAAAGAAGATATGGAGAAAATCAATAAAGATGTAAAGAGAGGTATAGGAATATATACTTACAAAAAGTTTTGTTGATTAGGGAAATAAAGGGAAAATGAAAATGAAAGGTTGGGCAGTACAGGAAGTAGTATGGGTATCTATTAATACCTATACTGATACAACTTGGAATCCTTAAGTAGATCTCAAAAGAGCTAGCTAAGATATCTAATACTGATATCTATTTTACATCTTTATTAATACACGCTATTACATCTATCCATAAACTAATATATGCTATTTATTTTACATCTATCTAGGAGTAATTGATGACAAAATATTTGTTCCACATGTGTCCATGAGTAGCTAATTTATTGTATATGATCCTTTTCATCATTATCTTGAGCATTTACCTTTTATCTCTTTATAGTAATAATTTTTAGAAGCTTTTAGCCTATTTTTCTTTGAATATTTGTTCCTTTTGTCTTCTAGATACATGATAATTTGTGCACTTTACTAGGGTCCACCTCTTTGTTGTAGTAGCTTTTTAATTGTAGCAAGAGTGCTGACTTTTTTCTCTTAATTGAGGAGGTATGCTTGTGCTATCCCTTATGGATCTAGCATGTCTCTATTGTTGGGTTCACTAGCATATTAAGATGCAGTATCTAATAAATATATTATCTACTTTGACTCTGTATCTTTATTAAGACATGATATGGCTTTGGTGTCCATACTTTAATTTCTATTGTCTTACTTAAATATTTAATCATTTCAATATTCATAGATTTCAATGACCAATAAATAATACATGAAATTCTTCTTGCAATAATAATTTACACTATTTAACATTTTCCAATAGTGTAGAGATATTTCGCTCTACCAGAAACTTTTCAAATTACATTAAAATTTGTGTTGATAATACCTATTTATTTTCTCCAAATTGGCACAACCATTTGTAAAACCATAATGGAATTACTATAACCTTCATCTGCTTTGAATATTTAATGAATTAAGAATGAGTGTTGGGAATAATATAAATAAAATAATACCAGGCGACCTTATAATCATACTAGTTAGACATTTGAGATTGGTGAGGTCTTGATAGAGGAATAGGGGTACATAGATGAACTACATACCCTTTAAAAGGGCTTAAAATCCTTTTAATTATAAACTTTCAATACTAAATACTATTGAAATCATTTATATCTACTAATTTATTTTTAATTTGAAGTGAGTTAGTATCTGTTAAAATAAACTCATAAGACCATTAGGTTTTAAGGGGATCATCTTTCTCCACATAATCTCAATTTATATAGCAAGGTTTTAATAACTCTTGTACTTGAAAACCTTCATACCTTTTTTCAAGTGTCATCATTGTTAGTACCTATGCAACTATTATCTCAAATTATTTTTTATTGAGAATAATTTTTTCTTCTTTCTTTTGTGGCATAGCTGGAGAGATTGCCCGTGAATATATATATGATGTAATTTTTTCTTCCTTCTTTTGTGGCATAGATGGAGATACTGCCCGTGAGTATATATCTGGTAGCTTTATTAAATAAATCTTTTTTATTTTGATAGAAATATTTTTACTGGCTAATGATGAGAAGTGTTCTTTAAAATCTTATTTAAGTGGTTGCAATTTAGGTAGACTTGTTATAGGTTCTTTTAAAGGTAAGGTAATGGTAGGTTTTGGTAGAGATGGAAATTATACCAAGACTGAATATCTATTTCTTATTTTTAAACTTTTTCATTGAAGGGTCTTTTCAATTTTTCTTTGGGTCAGAAGGGCTGAAATGGAGGCCTCAAAGGTCTTATTCTTGGTGTTTCGGGTGTCATTATATCCATGTTGAAATTGTCTTGTCAAAATCTAGGAGACAATTAATTTCACCCTATATAAAATTTTATTAAAAATCAAAATTTTTTAATAATCTTTTGTAAAACTTTTTTATTGCGTTGTAGTCTACCCTTAATAAATATTCTTCATTGATTAAATCATTTGGTAACATGTCAAAATTCCCCTTAATTTTGACTATATTAGTATTTTCTAATACCCATAGGATAGAATCCTTCATAAGACGCTGATAAAGAGGCTTATAAACCTATCTAGTATTAGGAATGTAAATTCTCCAACATAGTTGAAATTTTTTAGAAAACTTTGTATATGAGTTTTATCTGAACAAATCTCTCATTTTTTGACCTTTAGTAGATTACTTTTATCTTCTTTAGAGAATTCAATCCCCTTGAATTTTATTTCATTATTTAAATAATTTATTTGTTGTGAAAGTAAATTTACCCTAAGATAGTTATCCCTTATAAAATCGTTTACTTCTTTTGACATACTATTAGATATGAAAAAATATTTTTTATCCTAATATAATTGTGTGGATGCCATCTAGCTCGACAACATATGGTTTAATTTGTCGTCTAAAGGGAATACCTAGAACTATTTTGTTATTTGTATCTTTGGTTGTTACAAAATATTTAATAAAACAGATTCCATCATTGCATATCTATACTTTGGGAAGTTTATAATTTTTTTTTATCTTGCCCCTATTGTGTAGAATAATCATGCAACCCTTTTTTCAAAGTACTTAGTAGGAATCATTCCTTCAGTGATTCAATTTTGATTTGCACTTGTGTCTAATAATGCAATCTTATGAATCATATAATCTTTATTTATAACTAATGCAATGTGTAGATGGTGACCTTGGATTTGACTATTGTAATCATATTAATCTTTGATCTGCTTATTAGAGGTTCTTCTAGAGTCTCGACTTCCTTATTATCTTTTTAAAATTTTGATGTTCCTCCAAGCTCAAATTGACATAATTTTGGTTCTTTGTTAGAATTTAAACATAACAACTATTTCCATCGTTATGTAAAGCTTTTCCACTAAAAAATTCATAGTAAAATTCTTCCCATATTCGAAGTTATAATTTTTAGGCTAGGCTAGTTTCCAACAAAATCAGAGTGAGGTATGGTCTAGGAAAATTCAAGAATGATTTGGGCAGATTTGGTGGTTTTTAAATTGATTTTTTGGTTACCTAAGATGATAAGGAACCATTAGGAAATTATGTAATCAAATTTGTGTAAGTAGAACTCCCTAAATTAATTTAGCATAAAGGGCATTATTTAAAATGTTCCGAGATTAAGGTGTGTTGTAAAAAGTGATATTGGTGAGCTAAAATAGATCTTCTATACCATTGACAGTGCTATAGCTCATGCACACTGCTATAACATGTCACTATAGCGGAGAAATACTCACATAGCAATTGTTAGACCTGGTCAACACCTGCTATAGCAATTGACATTGCTATAATGAGGCCACTACAAAGATGTATATCACTATAGTGACTAATTTCGAAGATTTATTTAATTATTTTTGTAAAATAGTTTATTTTTTAAAACTAATTTGGGTAAAAGAAGTGGTGATTTAGGGATATTTCCACTAGGTTTCATTGTCTAGCTTTGTTAAGGCAAGCAATTCATCCCTATTAACTTATAATTGACAATTTAGCCATAGATTCAAATCTATGAAGTTTAGGATTGATCTTATTTATTTTTGGTTTAAACTAGAAAATTAAGTGATAAGCCAATGGATTTTGATAATTAATAGTTAATTTACCCTTGCACTCTATTAATTCACTAAGTTTTCCATAGAATATGTAGTTTAAGGTAAATTATGGTAGCAAAGCCCAAGAATAGGAAGGGATTGATCATAAATTTGATATTAGGGGATTGATGTGAGTTGTAATTCCTAACATGGTAGATCATTTCATTTCTTATGCATTTATATGCGTATTCTAGACCAAGAGCAAGAAAAATTGCAAAGGAAGGACAAAGCTCTGACTTAGAGAAATTGTGTAAGCTTAGTTTGAGGTTGGTGATGGTATTTCTATTTAATCCAATTTGTGCTATATGTACAAGTTAACTACTTTGTAATGTATCTTGTTAGTGCATGTTTTATGGTGTGATCAATGGAAATGATTTTACATTGTTTTGTGATTTTGATCTACCTTATTGTTAAATAAGGAATGTTTTGATAGTTTGGATATTCTTACGGGTTATTGGTGAAATAAGATTTGCAGACACTCGTCCATGTGGTTTAGTACATGGACAAAACTTATCCCCTACAGGCCATGGCTAGAGTATGGATGTATTAGCCATAACATGTATGGATGGGGGCTGGGTGAGTTTGACAGTGTAATGCCCCGAATCTGGTATCCAGAATGCTACACGGTGCTCATGACCCCGAAGGACCAAAAGCTAACCCATTAATGATATCTGTACTAAGCACTGCATAACATACTTTATAAATGCAAAATAAGGCTGAAAGGTTATAAGGTTCAAATATCTGATAAAAATGACATCTGGAAATATGGTATATCAATACCAAAACAAAACTGAAATAACTGTCTGGTCATGCTATAGTCTGAAAAGCCTATAAGCTATCTAAGAACTGTGGAGTTAATGGGACATGTCGCTAACTAACTCCGAAATACTAAAATAATAAAGAAATAAAATAATCATTCTATCCTCAAATGATGAGGACTCACTGGTAGTTTGGCTACTGAATGTCTGATATACTAAGGATGCTCTGGAGCTCGTACTTCTGAACCTATGGTATAAAACACCATAGCGCAAGTGCGCCAATATGATTGAAAGTACTGGTATACAAGTGAGGTAGGATGAATGCAAGGGGTTCATATACATGAACAATACTAATTGATTGAAAAACATGAACGTAGAAAACAAGCATGAATACATAAACTGTAATTGAGATCATGACATCACAAAATCTGAATACTGATAACATAAGTTTCAATAACTGATATACTATTATCTTAATGACTATGTCTGATAGTCCCATTTCTGATGGAACTAGCTGAGTTTCATACTGAACTAGGTGACTGTATCTGACAGTCTTGTATTCTATAGAACTATTTGAGCTCTATTACTAAGACTGACACTGAGATTGTAATTGTGGGAAGTAGTCATCTAACCGACATGCCCTAAATTATATAATATAATTGAGTTGGGGTCCAATATATAACCCCATTTGGAAGGATGTCAATACCACACCACTGGTAAGGGCAGGCTGTGAATAACCCCTCATCTAACAGGTACTCTAAGGGGAATGTGGGACTCAACTAACAGGTTAAGTCACCTTATCAACCCTTATCAATAGGTTAGATGTCTCAACCTACACTGGCTACATATTTCTAGAGTACAAGGATTGCTTCTAAGAATCACACCCCCTACTCACAGGTGAGTTCCCATCCTTGGGCTAACTCGGTGCTAAATCCAACTACCATCTGATTTGACATTGAATTAATTATACTGAAGTGACTGGACTGAGTTCACTAAGTTCAGTTGACTGATGAAATATTATTGAGATCTGATAACTTACTGAGATTACTGCGATTACTAAGATTACTGAGTTTTCCTGAGTCATGAGACTAACTAAATTATATTGAACTGTGCTTGACTGAGAGTATCTTGAAACTGACAAGACATGACACTCCCTGGACTCATAACCATAATCAACAATCCATAATACAATCATTGGGGAATTTCATAAGGCACTTGATTATTATGGTTTTGTACATGAATAGGAATGCATATAAACATGTCATAATTTCATAGGGATAATCTCCTGAATAATCCATCAAACAATTTCAATGTATAACAATAACATGGAAGTCATTTTGAACATAAGGGTAAAGCATAGGTTCATCAATTTGGCCATAATTGAGTCCTAAAGCATGATTCTTATTCTCTTAGTCATTTTATCAAACACCGTGCATGCATATATCTAGGCTTAGGTATGAATATTGAAATAATACATCATGTCAATATTATACACTTCCAATGCAATAACTTTAACTACATGCTAACATATTTTCATGATAGTCATTAAAGACTTCAACTTGGAAATCAAGAAAAAATATAAACATGGATATAATTCAGTTCATACCATGGAATCTAAAGTTTATATTTCGAATAGGGTTTCTTGAGCTTCATGGGTGAAAGAAATACATGAATCAACCCTTAACATACTTGGGTAGATGTGTAACACCCTGGATTTTGGGCTAGAATAAAAACTGTGTGTTTCAATGCGTAGATGATCCAAAAGCCATAAATCCTATGAAGATTTGGCATGTTAAACAATAATGTAGTTTGGAACCTATTTGAGCATGAATTGAGATCACCGAGGTCTCCAAACCTAAGGACGAGTTGAAAGCTTTCCTATCGTTCAAGTTTGAGTAAGCGTTGAAACTTAGGTAAACTTCAATTGGCCATAACTCATTGTATATAATGAATTAGGAGGCTTATTAAATATCAAATGAAAGCTCTTAGAATTACCTTTCCAATGCCATCCGTTTTAATTTAATCTAATATTGTAGTAGAAATTTATGCTTGTTTTACTTCAAAGCATCTGTCTGCCAGACCTGGTCGTCAGCCTAAGGTAGTGAATGGTAGAAACCAGCACAAACTTGATGACCTGGGTGACCACTTATCACTTAAGTGATGGACCATCAACGTTGGCGATCAACTAATATAAATATGCAATTTTTTGGGTTACTTAGGGGTATTTTGGTCTTTCTCTCACCCCAAAAACCTTTCACATGAATTAAACCACCCCCTTAAGTGTTATTAATCATTCACTATCAGTTTTACAATATCAAAAACTTCCTCTTCACTCTCAAAATAATATCAAACTAGGGTTTTCTCCAAGAACAAAAAATTCAAGAAAATCAAGCCTTAAGTTCAAGATTTCCAAGGAACGAATCGAGATTCGAGTTCTTCTCTTTAAACTAATTAATATAACGTACGTGGTGTTTATCCTAAAACTACATGGGCTTGATGAAATATTCATGTATGATTTAAAGATCTATCAAGAATGAATTTTGAAAAGGGTTTAAGAATACATGACTTTATTATTCTTGATGAATGTGAATTGTATTGTGAATTGGTATTTAGGCCTTTCCCCCTAAATAGATTTACATCTATACGTATATGTATTATATTGAAAATTTGATTGAGAGCATTATCATTAAAATCCCTCTCTTTGGTTATTTAGAGTTTATGAAATAGTTGAGAATGATTTGAAATGCATTATTTTTGGCTTGAAAATATTTTTCTGAGCATGATTTAGAGATTGATGAGCGGGAGTTTCTTGATATAAATATATTTTTTTAAAAGAGAAATATTTGCATGAGATTAAGGACTTTGACATGACCACCTTGTATCATTGAAATATTGACAAAGAGATTTGCATACATGTGTTCACTTGAGTATTTATAGAAAGAGTTCTTGAAATGATTTATTGATATGGTGGTTCTACATATATGTTTTAAAAAACAGAGAATATAATATACTATTAGTGGCTCAGAGATGTGACTTGCAAGTAAATAGTATGATGATACCATATATGTGTACGCCATGACAGAGTTAAAGATTTTAGAGTATGTTTTCATAGAATACATATTTAAATAATTAAAAATGGGCATAAAGAGAGTTAGGTAGTTAACCAAAGAAGGCATGAGTTTGAGTAACTCTTAACCTAAAGCTGTATTTGCCAATATAGGCAGATTATTATTGTATGCTGGCGATGGCTGTGTGGCGTAGAAGAGACAGAGACTCCGACCTTTGCGGCACCCTTGGGATGGGGGCTTGGCTGCCGAGTTAATCGAAGATTCCATATAGCCTGTGAAATTACATTATTGTAGGGTATACCACCTAGCACAGGAGTAATACAAAGAGTGTCACAGAGTTCAGATGATTTCACAGTCTTTTAAAATTACCTATGTTACTTCTTACTATATGATATGTTTATGAACTATTTTAAACTTCTCTCATATATGTTGAATATAAATTATTATTTTGGATTTTCTCTATGTACCAGTATATCTATATCGACTCCTCCCCCTACCTCCTAGATTCTAAGGATCAATCTAGGGGTCCTAATAAGAAGTAAATTTCTCCAGACAGAAGTATAAAGTTCAGTTGGTGAGCCTTCTATGTTTTAGAAGGCTTGTTTATTTTCAGACAGTTATTAATGATTTTGGTCTACTAGGGGCCTTGACCTAGTTTTCATACATCTTTGCATCATATGTAGTAGAGGTTTTGTAGATAGAGTCAAATATTATTTTAAATGTTGTTAAATTACAGTCTTGGATATTATGTTGTTTTCAGAGCATGACCATGATCCCTCATTCAACATTATTTTTGTATTTTTTTCTGTATATGAATAGTGTATATGATTACAAGTTAGATGGGCGTCTGGGGCCTTCATTGTTAGGATTGGTCATCACGGCCAGGGCCTTGGTTCGAGTCATGACAAATATGATATCAAAGCATGGTTTATGGTCCTAGGGTTTCTATAAAATCACGTCGGGTAGATTCTTTTTTATGGGTTTGTAGTGCGCCACACTTGTAAGGAGGAGGCTACTAGGAGTTTAGGAATATTTACCCTTTTTGTAATTTAGTTCGTGCTTTAGAGTCTAATCAATCCCCTTACCAGGTGATTTTTTGTATTTTGAAAAACGTAACCATGCCTTCTTATCGCTCCAACAATCAGAATACTCAAGATTATGAAGTCTACCCCACCCATGGGATGCGGACCTATAATAGAGTGCATACCCCAGAACCTGTTTCCACTCCAGGAGTACCTCCAGTCCTGATCAGTCCTCCTTGAGATCCAAAAATAAATGTTAAATGTCCCCAGTCTTTTTAGAGGGACATATCTAATGCAGAATTCAAACAGTACATTCGCATGCTTGCACAACTAGTAGCCACATAAACTTAGAGGTCGGAGGATACTGGGTCTACATTGTTACTTCTGAGGCTACTAGGGTAGGTAAGTTCATGAGAATGAACCCGCCTAAATTTTCTGTCACTAAGGTAAAAGAGGATCCATAGGAGTTTGTGGATGAAATGGAGAAGATTTTTAGTGTAATGTATGTAGACTAGGTGGAAGGGGTTGAATTGGCAGCATACCAGCTTAAGGATGTCGCAAACCAATGGTATAATAAGTAGGAGGATACGAAGGGTTAGAATGCTGAGTCCACAATTTGAGGTGAGTTCATGGAGGCCTTTCTTGATCGGTTCTTCCATCTAGAGCTAAAAAAAGCCAAGGAAAGATAAGTGTCCTAGAGTACACTCAGAATTTCAACCAACTAGCCTGTTATGCTCCTGAGATGACTGATAATATGAGGGCCCAAATAAGGAAATTTGCATCTAGCCTTTCAGATAATTTAGTGCTTGAATATCAAGGAGCAATGTTGAAAAGGCACATGGATTTCACCAGCCTATCAGTCCACATGCAGTAAGTTGAGGAGAAGAAAAATAAAATCAATAAATCTACGAAGAAGGACAGGTAGGAAAAAAGGGAAAAAATAGCCAACCAGAGTTAGAGTCAGTAGCAGAGCGGTAATTGGGGTAACAAATTACAGAAGAGAAAGAATTAGGGTAATGGACAGTCTGCAGCCA
This sequence comes from Capsicum annuum, assembly GCF_002878395.1. Lineage (NCBI taxonomy): Eukaryota > Viridiplantae > Streptophyta > Magnoliopsida > Solanales > Solanaceae > Capsicum > Capsicum annuum. The sequence continues at coordinate 119,898,052 of NC_061120.1, read as the reverse complement.
GTGCTCTGGTGTCCAGAGCCCTATCCTAATAGGGTACCTAGAATTTTCAATCTAGTTAGAGGCTGAGGATACAGGGTGTGCAGTCTAAGGAAAGTATAGCTCAAACATCTCAGCCATACCCTCACTGTGGGAGATACGGGAGGAATCATCCTGGGATATATCAGTTTGGTGCTATGGTGTGTTATTCGTGCGGCCAGACAGTCCATATCTAGAGAGACTGTCCAACAGGAAGAGTTAATGTTGGAGGATTCAAGTCACAGGCTAATTTTTCTACACCACCACCACCTCAAAAGGGCACCACTTCAGCCGTTGAAAATAGACGCAACCGGTGTATACTTTGACCAACTGCTAGGAGGCAGAGGCCTCACCTGATATACTTACCAATACGTTGCAAATATTTTCTCGTGATGTATATGTATTACTTGATCCCAGGTCTACATTATCCTATGTGACTGCTTATGTGGCTGTTGGTTTTGGGTTTGAGCCTGATGTGATTGGTGAGATTTTTTTTGTTTCCACCCTAATGGGGATTTTATTGTGGTTAGGAGGGTGTATAGGAATTGTGTTGTGTCTATTTATAGTTGGGATACTGTGGCCGACCTCAAAGAGCTGGAGATGGTTGACTTTGATGCTATTTTAGGGATAGATTGACTCTATTCGTGCTATGCCACTCTAAATTGAAGGACCCAAAGAGGCACTTTCTCTTTTTTGAACAAACCAGTTATAGAGTGGAAGGGTCATTTTTTTGTACCTAGAGGGGACTTTATGTCCTATCTTAGAGCTTGTAAGCTCATTTACAGAGATTGTCTATATCAATTGATTCGAGTTAAAGATTCTAATATTGAGAGTCCATTTCTTCAGTTAGTTTTCATGCTAAATGAGTTTCCAAAAGTCTTTCTAGATGATATCCGAAGAATACCACCTAATAGGGAGATAGATTTTGGCATTGATTTATTTCCAGATACCCGTCCCATCTCTATTTTGCCATATAGAAAGGCTCGTACAGAACTGAAAGACTTAAAAAAATAGCTAGCAAATCTTCTAGATAAAGGTTTTATCCATCCTAGTGTTTCTCCCTAGGGTGCGCCTATACTTTTCATGCAAAAAAACTAGTTCCCTACGTATTTGCATAGATTATCGCCATCTAAATAAGGTCATCGTTAAAAATAAATACCCTCTTCCTAGAATAGATGATCTGTTTGACCAACTTTAGGGTGCTAAATATTTTTTAAAAATAGACCTTCGTTTAGGATACCATCAGTTGAAGATTAGGGAGTCAAATATTCCCAAAATAATTTTTCGAACTAGATACGGTCATTACGAATTCTTAGTCATGTCCTTTGGGTAGACTAACACCCCTGCAGCCTTCATGGATCTAATGAATAGGATTTTCCATCAGTTTTTGGATCTGTTTGTCATCGTATTTATTGATGACATCTTGGTTTATTCTAAGAGTGAGGAGGACCATCGCAATCACATCCAAATTATCCTTTAAACTCTTAGAGATCATAAGTTGTATGCAAAATTCTCCAAATGTGTATTCTGGCTAAGTGGTAGTACATTCTTGGGGAATATTGTGTCTAGTGACAAGATTAAGGTAGATCTCCAAAAGTTTGAGGCAGTGAGAAAATGGCCCAGACCTACTACGCCAACTGACATTCGAAGCTTCTTATGTTTTGCAGGGTATTATAGAAGATTTGTAGAGAGCTTTTCTTCCATAACTGCTCCACTTAATAAGTTGACTCAGAAAAGGGTGAAGTTTTTGTGGTCTGACTCCTATGAGAATAGTTTTTAGAAGTTGAAATAAAAATTAACTATTACACCTGTTCTGACTCTTCCAAAAGGTACAGAGGGGTTTGTTGTGTATTGTGATGTATCTCGTGTGGGACATGGGTGTGTACTTATGCATCACAGTAAGGTGGTGGCTTATGCATCTAGGCAGTTGAAGGTGCATGAGCGGAGTTACCCTACTCATGACTTGGAGTTAGCAGTTGTGGTATTTGCGCTTAGAATTTGGAGGCATTATCTTTATGGGGTGTATGTTTATATTTTCACTGACCATAAGAGTTTACAGTATGTTTTCTTGCAGAAAGAATTGAACCTCAGGCAAAGGCGCTGGATGGAATTGATAAAGGATTATGACATGAGCTTGCACTATCATCCGGGCAAGGAAAATGTGGTACCCAACGCCCTTAGAAGGTTGTCAATGGGCAGCCTTTCTCATGTTGAAGAAGGGAAAAGAGAGATGGTAAAGGATATTCACTGAATTTTAAATCTTAGAGTGCGACTCTTAGATTCCGAAGATGAAGGGGTGGTTATTCATGAGATAGCTAAATCATCCCTTTGTGCAGAAGTTAAAGAAAAGCAGACCGAAGATCCCATCTTGATGCAAATTAAGAATAATGTGGGTCAGAAGAAGGTGTTGTTGTATGAAATTAGTGGTGATGGTTTTCTGAGATATGAGGGGAGATTATGTGTGCCAGATATCGATGGTTTGTGGAGAAAAATCCTTGACGAAGCTCATACTTTGACGTATGTTGTTAATACAGGCTCTACAAAGATGTATCATGATCTAAAAGCTATGTACTAGTGGAATAATATGAAACGTGATATGGCTAACTTGTTTCCAAGTGTTTGAATTGCCAACAAGTTAAACTAGAGCATATGAGGCCCGATGGAACTTCCCAATACATAGCCTTTCCCTTGTAGAAGTGGGAAATAATCAATATAGTTTTCATTACGGGACTTTTGAGGTCTCAAAACCAGTATGATTCCATTTGGGTAATTGTGGACTGGCTAACTAAGTCAGCTCATTTTTTGTTGATTAGAACGAACTATTCGGGAGATGATTATGCCAAGTTGTACATTGAGAAATAGTCCATTTGCGTGGAGCACCGGTATCCATCATATCTGACCGAGGTACGCAATTTTCTTCACAATTTTAGAGGTCTTTTCAGAGAGGTTTAGGTTCCCAAGTGAACCTAAGTATTGGTTTAACCCTCAGATGGATGGGCAATCTGAGCGCACTATTTAGACCCTTGAGGATATGTTGAGATCCTATGTAATTGATTTTAAGGGTAGTTGAGTAGATCACTTGCCACTAATAGAGTTTTCTTATAATAATAACTACTATTTAAGTATTAAGATAGCCCCTTTTGAAGCATTCTATGAAAGAAGATGAAGTCACTAATTGGGTGGTACAAACTTGGTGAGACACGGTTGTTTAGGCCTAATCTTGTTCATCAGGAAATTGAGGATGTGAAAATCATTAGAGAACGACTCAAGATAGCTCAGAGTTTTCAGAAGTCCTATGACGATGTTAAGAGAAGAGATTTAGAGTTTGAGGTTGCTGATTAGGTGTTTTTCAAAATTTCTCCCATAAAGGGAGTCATGCATTTCGGGTAGAAAGGTAAGCTGAGTCCTCACTATATAGGACCATATTAAATTTTGAGAAGGATAGGTGGAGTTCCATACGAGTTAGAGTTGCCTGCAAGTTTGAGTTCTGTTCATCTGGTATTTCACATATCCATGTTGAAGAAGTGTATTGGCGACCATTCTCTAGTGTTACCCATAGAAGAGACCAAAGTGTCAGCCTCCTTCACCTATAAAGAAAAAACCATGGTAATCTTGGATCGCCAATTTAGAAAATTAAGGAACGAAGAGATAGCCTCAGTTAAAGTGTTATGGAGAAACCAGAAAATTAAAGAAGCTACTTGGGAATCCGAGGCTGACATGCAAACTAGATACCCAAACATGTTTGATTTGGTGAATGACGAAATAGAAGGTACAATCTTTGTCTTATTTTTCCCTATGCCTTAGTATTCTTGAGATCGTGCTTGACTGTGTCCGTGTAATCATTCGGGGAAGAATGATCCCAAGGGGGAGATAATCTAGTACCCCGTATTTCGAGAAAGAACGAAAACCGTGAATTTCTATGTATAGATGATCCAAAAGCCATAAATCCTATAAAAATTTGGCATGCTAAACAATTATGTAGTGTGGAACCTATTTGAGCATGAATTGAGATAATAGAGGTCCCCAAACCCAAGGATGAGTTGAAAGCTTTCCTATCATTCGAGTTTGAGTGAGCATCAAAACTTGGGTTAACTTAAATCGGCCGTAACTATTTGTATATAATGAATTAGGTGTCCTACTATATATCAAATGAAATCTTTTCGAATTAGCTGTCCAACACCATCAGTTTTGCTTTAATCCGACATTGTACTAGAAAGTTATGTTTATTTTACTCTGAAGTATCTGTCTGCCAAAACATGATGGCGAGGCTAACGACCTATTAGCTTTGTGATGGACCGTCAGACATGGTCGTTATCCTAAGGTAGTGAATCGTGAACACCAGCCCAAAAGTGACGACCTGGGTGACCACTTATCACCTTAGTGATTTCCCGTTAACCCTGCTCATCAGCTAATGAAATTATGCAATTTTTTTGGGTTCCTTAGGGGTATTTTGCTCTTTTCCTTACTCCAAAAACCTTTCACATGAATTAAATCACCCCCTTAAGTGTTATTAATCAATTACCTTCAGTTTTACAACATCAAAAACTTCCTCTTCACTCTTAAAATAAGATCAAACTAGTGTTTTCTCAAAGAACAAGAAATTCAAGAAAATTAAGTCTTAAGTTCACGATTTCCAAGGAACGAATTGAGATTCGAGTTCTTCTCTTTAAACTAATTAATATAACGTATGTGGGATTTATCCTAAAATTACATGGGGTTTTTGAAATATTCAAGTATGATTGAAAGATCTATCAAATGTGAATTTAAAAAAGGGTTTTGGAATTCATGACTTTATTATTCTTGATGAATGTTTAATTGTATTGTGAATTGGTCCTTAGGCCTTTCCCTATAATTCAATTTACATCTATATGTATATGTATTATATTGAAAATTTGATTGAAAGCATTATTATTAAAAACCCTTTCTTTGGTGATTTAGAGTTTATGAAACGGTTGATAATGATTTGAAATGCATGATTTTTGGCTTGAAAATATTTTACTCAATACCATAGTATTCTGAGAATGATTTAGAGATTGATGAGAGGGAGCTTCTTGATATAAATATGTTTTTTTAAAAAAGAAAGATTTGAATGAGATTAAGGACTTTTACATGACCACCTTGTATTATTGAAATGTTGACAAAGAGACTTGCATACATGTGTTCACTTGAGTATTTAAAGAAAGAGTTCTTGAAATGATTTATTGATATGGTAGTGCTAAACATATGTTTTGAAAATAGAGAATATAATATATTATTAGTGGCTCAGAGATGTGACTTGCAAGTTAATGGTCTGACGATACCATATATGTGTATGCATGACAAAGATAAAGAATTCAGAGTATGTTTTCAGAGAATGCATGTTTAAAGAATTAAAAATAAGCATAAAGAGAGTTAGGTGGTTACCCGATGAATGCATGAGTTCATGTAACCCTTATCCTAAAATCGTATTTGCCGATACAGCTAGATTATTATTGTACGCTGGCGACGGTCGTGTGGCATAGTAGAGACAGAGATTCTGACCCTTGTGGAACTCTTAGGTTGGGAGCTTGGCTGCCGAGTTAATGTCAGATTCCATCTAGCCTGTGGAATTACTTTATTGTTGGGTATACCACCTAGCGCATAAGTAATACAAAGAGTGTCAAAGAGTTAAGATGATTTCACATAGTCTTTTGAAATTGCCCATCTGATTTCTTGCTATATGCTATGTTTATGAACTATTTTAAACTTCTCTCATATATGTCAAATATAAATAGTTATTTTGGATTTGCTCTGTGTACACGTACATCTGTATTGACCCCCTTCCCCTACCTCCCAGGTTCTAATACTCAATCTAGGAGTCCTGATAAGTAGTAGATTTCTCCAGACAGAAGTGTAGAGTTCAGTTGGTGAGCCTTCTGTGTTTCAGAAGGCTTGTTTAATTTTAGACATTTACCTATGGTTTTGGTTTATTGGTGGCCTTGTCCTATTTTTTAGACATCTTTGCTTCATATGTAGTAGAGGTTTTGCAGATAGAGTCAGATATTATTTTAAAGGTTGTTGAACTGTAGTCTTTGATATTATGTTGTTTTAAGAGCATGAACATGATCCCTTATTCAGCATTATTTCCGCATTTCTTTTCTGTATATGAATAGTGTATGTGATTATAAGTTAGATAGGTGTCCAAGCCTTCATAGTTCGGATTGCTTGTCACGACCAAGGCCTTGGTTCGGGTCATGATAGGATAATTTCTTGAAGATTGATGGAGGAAAGCTTAAATTCTTGATTTAGAATTAAACACCTAGGGTTTTTTGTTCTTGGGGATTGATCTTTGAGAGAAACCCTAATTTGGTGTTATAGATGAATAATGAAGTTATAAGCTCTAGTGTAGATAGTTAGGGGTTAAAACGGGTGGAAAAATACTCAAATATCCTCTTAAAAACTGCTTAAAATCATTGATCCGAAGTGGTAATGGTTTGGGTGATGGTCCATCGCTGGCTCGACGATCCATCGGTACTGACCATCACACTTGGCCAGAACTTGAACTTTCTGCCTCGTCTGCGATGGTTTGGCCGATGGTCCATCACTAGCTCAATGGTCATTCAGTTCTGAATGTCGCACTTGGGTAGAAGATGGGTTCACTGACTTAGTCGTGATGGCTTGGACGATGGTCCATCGCTAGCTCGATGATCCATCGTTCCTGACCATCGCTCAGGGTAGTTCTAATAGTTCTCTATAAAACGTCCATAACTTTTTACTCTGATACTGGATTTGGATGAAATTAGTATCGTTGGAAAGCTTATTCAATTTCCATAAGATAAAATGTTGAAATTAGGGAAATTCTATCTGATTTAAACATTAATCACTTAGGAAGTCATCACTAATACTTCTGGCGACTAAATTTGACTTAAAGAAAGTTTGGGGTATTACGGACAGTTCCATGGGTGAGCAAGGGACTATATTCATATTCTTTATAACTTCTTACTTGTCTTGGTATTTCTTAGCTTGGCTTGGCTAATTATGACTTGGTGATATTTTGTTGACTTGTTAGCTTTAATCTTAAACTATTTATTTGGTGTTCATATGCTAAGTGTATGTTAGCATTGCACATGGATTAACTTGTTGAACTACATTTCAGTTAAGTGTTCCTATTCTTTTCTTGGGTTGGCCAAATTACCCTACCAGTACACTACTGACATCTTATGTGCTGTTACTACACCTGCTCTTAGTTTTGTGAGTGCAGTTCATATTTTAGCAGCCCCTACAAGACCACACTTGTAATTCCAATAATTTATTTTTGATTCAACATGAGCGGCATATCCAATATACCATGAAATATTTTCTTTTTTACATAGTCCTTTGTTTTGGACTTTATGCACGTTCTCTTAGTTTTATGTTACATTTCTGTCTTTACCATCTTAGATATTTTGGTACAAATAACTTTGATTACTCAGGATTATTATGTTTAAGTACAATGTTCCACATTTAGTTGTATTTATGTTTTGGTGTCGATTTGAATACTTTTATCGATTAATTAATTCTATTTATTTTTTCTAAGTGTTGATTATAAGTTGGTATTTTGTTATAGATGGTTATCCCACTGAGTGAGTTATGTTGGTTCCACTCATAATGGGTTTGGATCATGAAAAAATTTGTATCAAATCCTGGGTTCTTAAATCTTATTATACCAAAATGACTGTAGTAGAGTCTCGTAGAATAGTATAGGGACACCATTACTTTTCTTCAAAAGGGTATTAGACCGTAAGATGCTGAATACTAAGGATGTCAAGTAATGGTTGAGGTCGTATATGGAATATCACATACTAATTTTTTTTTGCCTCTATTGACTTGAAAATATTTTTATGTTTTGTTCTTGGTAAAGTCTATTTCTCTTGGTTTCCTTGACCGAAAGAAGGATGAGTTTTTGGTGATGCTATAGGTTGATATATGAGTTGTCGCCTTGTAGCTCACTGCTTTATCTCACTATGCTACTCAATTGTTGGATACTGAGTAGGAGATGATTTTTTTCCATGTCAAAGGTTTAAATTATGATCTTTAGGTTTTATCTGTGCTTATAATTTCCACAATAAAGGGATTCAATAAAGTTTTTGACTATATGAAGAAGTTGTAGGGTGTAATATAGGTGGGTCAGGATAAGATATTAGTAGAAGTCCCACAATGTTGAGAATTTTAGTGGGACTTACTCTAAGGGTCACAGTCTATTAGCCTATCTGGCCTACTCAATTTAATTAGCCATGCCAACTTTTATTGTGGCTCCAACTATAGTTTTTCTTTATTAGTAGCTAATTATTAGGAGATGAAAGGCTTTTTATTTTTCTAGAAATTGACCTCCACTCAAACTAAGGTGTTATTATTGTGGTGCCATTTGTCACTTAATTAGGGAATATTATATAAGATAAGAGAATTCCTAAGCACAACGACAGACTTGATCTATCGTTCTAACGGGTTGAGACGGGGGAAGAAATGGCAAGGGTGATTTACCAGGTAGATGAAGAAATCAAGCATGAGGTGAACGTAGTAAAGGAATTGGCAATGCAGGAGGAGGAGCGCACTAAGAAGAGGTTAGCTCATATTGATGACGGAGTTCACTGATGCATTTTTGAGAAGGACTAATGTCGAGGCTTCTAATGTATTGATCATAGGTACCATTTTTTTTTGTGACCATACGGCTTTTATTTTTTTAGGATCTACTTTTTATCATCTTTTTGTTCAGTTTGTACTGGGTTTGAATTTGGTTTGTGAGGAACTTGATTACCCTATTTATATATCTACTCCAGTTGGTATATCTTTGGTAGTAACCCATGTTTACCATTCCTATGTTTACCACTCTTGTTCTATATTATATGTGTATCGATGAATGCACTGGAGATAGGGGAGGAAGTGGTGAGAATGAGGGTGTAGGAGTAGGAGGAGGCATAGATGTTTTGTGGGATAGAGCTTCTAGTTTAATCAAAGAGACTACTAGAGAGGTATTGGGTATCTCGAGGGGCTGGGCTGGATAGCATGAGGGACTGGAGGTGGAATAAAGAAGTTAAGAAGAAAGTGGAGACTAAGAGGGGGGCATATGCTAAGTTAGTTGAGAGTAAGAATGAAGAGGAGAAGTGGGTAAAAAGCTAATAGTACAAGTTATTAATTAAAGAAGCTAAGTTAGAATTTAAGGCTTCTAAGATGGTAGTATTTGAGAGCTTATTATGGGGTTAGAGGAGAGAGGCGAGGAAAAGAGGCTGTATAGGCTGGATAAGACTATAGACAAAAAGGGTCGTGACCTCGATCAAGTGATGTACATTAAGGTGGAGGATGGCAGCGTGTTGGTGGAGGACATTCACATTAAGAGAAGATGGCCTCCATATTTTCATAGACTTATGAATGATGAGAGGGACCAAGATATTGTGTTAGGGAAGCTGAAGCACTTATATAAGTATCTTGATTTTAGTTATTGTAGACTTTTTAAAGTAGATGAGGTTAGAAAGGCTATTGATAGGATGTGATAAGGTAGGGCGATGGGGCTTGATAGGATTCTCATGGATTTTTGGAAGTTTACTAGCGGGGCTTGTCTATGGTGGTTGACTGAGTTGTTTAATGGCATTTTCAAGACTAAAAAAAATACTTGAGGCTTGGACATGGAGTACTATGATTACTTTATATAACAACAAGGGTGACATCCAGAGTTAGAACAACTATAGGGGTATTATGTTGTTGAGTCACACTACTAAGATTTGGGAGAGGATGGTTGAGCGAGGATTTAGGAGGACTGTGCCTATTTAGGATAAGAAATTTAGATCTATGCTTGGTCGCTTGATGATAGAGGCAATTAATCTAGTGTAGAGACCGGTGGAGCATTATAAAGAAAGTAAGATGGACTTACATATAGTGTTAATCGACCGGAGAAGGCATACAACAAAGTCCCCAGGGTGGTTCTTTTGAGATCGTCAGAGGTAAGTAGGATCTTGGTGGTGTACATCAGATCAATTTAGGACATGTATAATTGAGAAAAGACTCAATTAAAAATGACGAGAGGAGATTCAGAGTATTTCCCTATGTTGATAGGGTTGTATCGGGGATCAAATCTTAGCCCATTTTTGTTTGTGTTAGTGATGGATGTGTTGACATGTCATATTTAAGGAAAGGTGCCTTAGTGTATGGTTTCTACAGATGATGTAGTTTTGACTAATGAGATACGGGGGGTATATATGATAAATTCGAGGGTTTGAGAAAACCTTGATTCTAAATGGTTCAGGTTGAGTAGGACCAAGATGGAGTATTTGGAATGTAATTTTAATGACTTGAGGCAGGAGAACGAGGTGGTAGTAAGGATGGATTCCCATCTTATTTATAAGAAAGATAGTTTTAAGTATCTCGGGTCTATGATTCAAGGGAATAGAGATATTGATGAAGATGTCTCCCACCATATAGGGGAAGATGGATGAAGTGCAGACTCATCTTGGGAGTGTTGTGTGATAAGAAGGTTTCGTTCAAGCTTAAAGGCAAATTCTACAGAGTGGCAGTTTGTTCGGCCATGCTATATAGAGCGGAGCATTGTCCAGTCAAGAACTCCCACATTCAAAAATAAAGGTGGGAGAAATAAAAATATTGTATTGGATATCTAGTCTCACTAACTGTGATATGGTTTAGAATGACACTATCCAAGAGAAGGTGGGAGTGACTTTGGTGGAGGACAAAATGGGGGAAGTTTGGCTGAGATGGTTTGGGCATTTGATGAGGAGGGGCACGGATGCCCCAGTTCGTAGGCGTGAGAGGCTAGCCTTGGATGGTTTCAGGCAGAGTAGGGGTATTCCAAGGAAACATTAGAAAGAGGTGATTAGACGTGGCATGGAATAATTACATCTTACTATGGACATGACCCTAGATTTAAAGGTATGCAGGACACGAATTAGGTTAGAAAGCTAGTGCGTGTGGGTGACTCGTAGCGAGTAGTTAGGAGATCTTTAGGGTAGCTAGGCTGGTAGTCTTAGGACTATATCCATAGGTTGGAGCTACTAGTAGGAAGGTGTGGGGGTCGTGGGTACCTTTGGTTAGTTAGTTTAGGATATTAATTTATGGGTGTCTTATTTTCTGTTATTCTATCTTATTTCATCCTTTACTATGACTTTTGTTTACTATTCTTTGTCTTAATTTCTGTTGTATCTTATTCTATTACTGTTCCTTACCTTATCTTAGATTGCTTTATGTTTAGTTAAGAGTCTATCAAAAATAGCCTCTCTAATTAACATTTGAGGTAGTGGTGTGGACTGCATGCACTTACCCTTCCAGACCCTACTCAGCGGGAATATACTGGGTATGTTGTTGTTGTTGTGTTCTATATTATTGGTTGTTTTTTAGACTTGGATAAACTTGTATATCTTGGATATGTTGGACTTTGATGTTATTCTTAGTATGAACTAGTTATCTCCATATCATATTAATTTAAACTGAAATGCTTTGAAAGTGATTTTAGTTCTGTCGGGAATGGATAAAATAGAGTGGAATGGAGTGTATAAGTTTAACCCAATGAGAATTATATCATTTGATCGAGCCAAAAGGTTAGTAGAGTAGGGATGTTCACATTTTTATTTCATCTCTTAGGTATGAGTATTGGGTCCCTATCCATAGAGTCAGTTTCGGTAGTTTCTAAATTCTAGGATGTGTTTCTTTAAGACCAATAGGGTATACATCCAAACAGAGATAGTAATTTCTGAATAACTTAGAGTCAAGCACTCGCCATATATCAATGCCTCCATATCAAATGGCTTTAACAGGGTTAAGAAAGCTTAAAAATCTATTGCAGAAACTACTTAAAAAAGGCTTTATTCCTTCAAATGCTTCTGCATAGGGTGCTCCTATCTTTTTTGTTAAAAAGAAAAATAGTAGTGTGGGGATGTGTATTGATAATAAATAGCTAAGTGGTTACTATCAAATATTAATATCTGTTGCCTCGTATAGATGATTTGTTTGACCATTTATAGGGTATGACAATGTTTTCAAAAAATTATTTTCGGTTAGGATATCATCAGTTGAAAATAAGACAATACGGCATCCAAAAGATAACTTTTAGAACTCGGTAGGACTATTATGAATTTTTGATGATGGCTTTCAGGCTAACTAATGCTCTTCAATGTTTGTTAGCTTGATTAATGATATCTTCAATTCGTTCTTGGATATTTTTGTTGTAGTGTTTATTGATGATATTTTAGTCTACAATAAGAGTAAGAAGGAGCATGTAAGTCACCTTCTCATAATTTTTGGAGATTCTAAGTGAGAAGCAACTAATTGCTATGTTTTCAAAGTATGAATTATGGTTGTGTTTAGTTTCCTTCTTGGGGCATGTGGTTTCTAAATAAAGGTGATGGAAGATCCCCAAAAAATTGAGGTAGTTAAGAATTGAATTTGGCTTAGTTTAGTGGACTGAGGTAATGAGCTTTGTGGGTCTTGGTAGTTATTACTGTAGGTTTTCCAAGAACATTGCACCCATTCCAACACACTTGAAAAGGTTAAATTAGAAGGAAGTACAATTTGTTTTGTCAGATTAGTGTGAAGACAGCTTCCAAAAGTTCAAGAAATTTTTGACTATATCACCTATCCTTTCATCATCAGTGGAAGATACAAAACTTCTAGTGTTCTGTGTTGCTTCATATTCAGGATTGGGTGATGTGTTAATGTTGGATAGGAATGTCATTACTTATGTTTTGAGAGAGTTAAAGCCTCATGAAAGGAACTACCCAACTAATGACGTAGAGTTGGCAACCGTAGTGTTTGCAGTAATGATTTTGGGACACTATCTCAATGGTGTCAAGTAAGAGCTCTTCATCAACTATCGCAATCAACAGTATGTGTTTAATTAAAAGGATTTCAGTTCAAGGATTTAGAGGTGGATGAAACTATTAAAGGATTAGGATGTGACTATTCAGAACCATCTTGGCAAGACCAATGTGGTAGCAGACACATTGACCCTAAAAGCTATAAGTATGGGTAGTTTTTCATTCTTAAGAGTGTCCAGGCTACCTTTAGCTTGAGAATTTCAAACTCTAGCATCTCAAAGCATGCAATTTAGGGTCTCAGATTAGGGTAGAGTGTTTTCTAGTATTTAAATAAAGTCAATATTTCTAGATCATATTAAGGACAAGCAATTTTAGGAAAACAAGTTGAATACACACCATAATAAAGTGGTGTGTAGGGAGATGGAGGATGCCACTCTTAATGTAAGTGGGGTGCTATGGTTTAAGGGAACGCTATGCATTTCTTGGGTTGGTGATTTTATTCGTGATTTACTTTTTGAGGACCATAGTTAGCATTATTCTATTTATTTGGGTAAGAGAAAGAGGAACCATGAATTGAAGTAGCTTTATTGGTAGCCCCAGATAAAGATGGATAGAGTGGATTTTGTCTCTAATGGTAAAAATTGTCCACAAGTGAAGTATAAATATCAAAGGCCTGCGTGGTTACTTCGGAGGATGCTTATAACTAAGTGGAATTAGGAGCAAATTGCTATGGATTTTGTGTTAGGTGTTTCCAACACTTTGGTAAAATATGACTCAGTTTGGGTGATAGAGTATCTGTTGAAAAAATTAGCTCACTTCTTGTTGGTTCTGGTAGACAACAACTCTTAGTAGTTATATAAAAATCTTCGTCAAAGAAATTGTGAGACTTCAAGGGGTGCCACTTACCATTATTTCTGATAGAGATGAAAAATACACTTTTAAAAATACACCCCAAACTTTGGCACTTGCAAAATACGTGTGTCTTAAACCTTCTATTCATCATCTGAATCACACAACAAGTCATATAGTGTGGTGACGGATCTAAGGACCCTAGTCATATGATGGTCAGTATGTTGATTGACCAAGTTATATCCTTGGTATGATAGACTCCATATTAGTCGTATGTTGATGTAACGAGAGGGTTGAGTTCAATCGTATATTGTCCAATGTCTATCCCTTAGTGATCTTCCTTATATACGACTTGAGGGTACTAGTTGTATGGTGATTTGAATAGTTAGCAAAGGGAGTCATATGTCGAATAGGATGCGGTATCAAACCTTTCATTTGGTGATAGTTTAAGGGTACCACTCGTATAATTTGGTGATGAGTTGGACGGTCCATTTCTACACACCTATGAGTTTTCCATAACTTTTAAGCTGAGGGTAATTTGGACATTTTGCACCCCAAGCCCTTAAGACCCCACATCCTATAACACTTATCGGGCACTCATTCAATAGTTTAGAAGATTAAATACACTCCAAACTCTCGCTAAAAACCTCACAAGAAGATTTGACTAGGGTTTTTTCAAGGTGGACATCTAGAGGATTAAGGATAAAAATCTCTCTGTAAATCTTTCTAACTTAGGCATGTGACTCTTCCATCATCTTTAGTTGACAAAAATCATGTGTTTTAAACATTGTTCATGATTCATTAATGGTGGTTTTTAAAACCATGGTCGAGGGTTTGAATGCATAATGTTGAGTATTGTTTTCTCATATTTTAAATTATAATTATAAATACTTTGATAATGGTATTGCACATGTGGGAGCTTGGGAATGGTGATTTAAACTAAGGGGTCATGGTTAACCTTGCTTGATGGTTATTGGCTTGAACAATTGCTAAGGTTGAATATGAGTTAGATTTGCTCTCTAGCAGAAGTTCCACTCATCCGGCATTCCATGTGTCCTTGTTGCGAAAATGTGTGGGTGATACTTTGTTGGATTTTCCTATGGAAGACATTGGTATTTTGGATTCTTTGTCCTATAAGGATGTCCTGGTGAGGATCTTGGATTGGCAGGTTCATTAGTTGCTGACAAAAGATGTGGCTTCGGTAAAGGTTCTATCGCTGAACAAAAAGTCTGAGGAAGCTACTTGGGAAACGAAGGAGGACATAAAGTCCAGGTATCCATTCTTATTCTTGATTCCATAAATTCATACTTGAGGTATGTGTTGATCTTAACATCTTTGTTTTCTAAATTTGTTAAAGGAAAGATTTCCTTAGCATCGTTGTTTTGTAACTCGGTTAAAGGTAAAAGTAGAGGCATGTAGAATCTAAATCATGCTTGTATTTCCTTGTCCTATAACTCAAGGATGAATGATGCAAAGTAGGGGACACTGAAACACACCGAACTTTAGCCTTTGCGAAATCCTTGAGTCTTTAGACTTTTGTTAATCATATACTCACACCACAAGTCATATTATTTGCTGAGTGGTCTAGGGACCCTAGTTGTATGATCTTCAGTGTGTTGATAGACAAGTTATGTCCTTGGTATGATAGACTCCATACGAGTCGTATGTTAATGTAACGAGAGGGTTGAGTCTAATTGTATGTTGTCCAGTGTATAGACCTTGGTGATTTGCCTTGTATACGACTTGAGGTTAATGGTCATATAGTTTTGTGATGAGTTAGGCAAGGGAGTCGTATGTTGGACTGAATGTGGTGTCCAACCTTCTATTTAGGTGATGGTTTGAGGGTATGACTCGTATGATGTGGGGACCAGTTTGAGTGTCCACTCGCATCCACCTTTGAGTTTTTCATAACTTTGAAGAAGAGGATAGTGTGGACATTTACCACCCCAAACCCTTAAGACTCCAAGTCCAATAACACTTATTAGGCATTCATTCTTCACCTTAGAAAATTAAAAATACTCTCTAAAGTCTCTCAAAACACCACTCATGATGACTGGGATAGGGTTTCTTCAATGTGGTCATCTAGAGTCTTAAGGATCAAAATCTCTTTATTAATCTTCGTAACTCAAGCATGTACTCTTTCTTCATTGTTAGTTCTCAAAAATCATGTGTTTTAAACATTTTTCATGATTCATTAATGGTCGTTTTGAAAACTATGATTGAGGGTTAGAATGCATAATTTTGAGTATTGTTTTCTCACGGTTTAAATTATAATTATACATATTTTGGTAATGGTATTGGACATGTGGCTACTTTGGATTTGTGATTTAAACAAAGGGGTCATGGATAACCCTACCTTAATGGTTTTTGGCTAGAATAATGGTTTGATCGAGGTATGCCCACAACTTGTTTGTGAAAATGTCAATGAGAAGAATTTGGTCACATATGAATTGTGTTTTGAAATAAGTCATTGACCTATAAATGTTGATGATTGGTAAATGGTTTTATGATGGTCTTGTTGATCATAAATTAACTTTAATAATAACCTTAGTGGTTTAATTGGCTAAATGGGTTCGAGTTCATAAGGGTTGAAATGAATCGATGTCTTGGTTTAGACATTGGGTTCGAGTCCAAAGTTGATTAATAATGATTATATCATGTTGTATGCTAGCAAGTAGGGTTGGTATGACTATACCAACATGATTTCTTTTGTACGTAATTGGATTAGTCGTTGTGTATGTGTGTAATAAATGTTTTAATTGGGATTTAAAGCAGCAATGTATAGCCTGTCCATGAAAGTGAAGTCCAAAGGACTAACACTGGCAACTGCACTAGCCAGTGAGGGTGTCTATATGACCGGGAGGTTCAAATCCCCCAAATCAATATATATGGAAGGTTCGAGTCCCTTATTTTGTATACATTGGTGTTTTAGTCACCTTGATTATGCTGGGAGGTCTGAGCCCCCTAGCAATTCATAAACAGTTATGGATATTCTTTTGTTCGTGAGACTACACACATAGGGCCCTTCCAACTATGGGAGAGCTGGGCCCATATAGCCCGTGGGTGCCTTTATATATAACGATTATATTGCACAACCTAGTTTAAGGTTTCCAAATGCATATTAAACTCGGTTCACTATTTGGAAATGATATATATATATGTGTGATTTCATATGATGGTTTTATTTGGTTTTTAATAATGGCATTATTTTACTCCTCTATCTTTGAGTTATATGATAGCTCTCCAACCACTAACCGTCCTCGGATGCTGTATCCCAACTCATTGTAAGTGCCAGAACTTCTTCTACTTTTCCTGCATAATAATGAGGTGTCTGAGTGGTTTGTGAGGGGACATTGAAGTGTTGAGCTTCCACACTTTGGAAGCCTTCATTTAATGGTATTTATTTCTTATGTCTTAGACTTTGTTTGGACTATGTCTTTTACTATTGCCGGGGGCATGCCTTGACATCTTCTTGACTTTGTAAAGGCTTTGTTGGATACTATGGACTTGGGTGTGTTGTCTTAGTGGATTGGCTGGAAGAAGGATGGTTGTCTGGTTACTGGGATTGATATAGACATTTCATGAATAAATATTAGTCTTAGTTGAACTATCTTTTTATACATTCGAAATTCATCCAACACTAAGGTTGATAAGATAGCTTGGTTAGGAGAAAGGGCCGATCTCCGGTCCATGAAAGACTTGAGATACCCGTCAAGGCCAGGCCCTGGTTTAGGTTGTGACACTTTATTTATGGCCCTAGATTAAAATAGATAGAGTGGATTTTGTCTTTAATGGTTTAAATTGTCTGAAGGTGAAGTATGAACAACAAAGGCCTGCATTGTTGCTTCAGAGGATGCTTATACCTATATGGAAATGGGAACATATTTCTATGGATTTTGTGATGGATCTTCCTAACACCTTGGGAAAATATGATTCAATTTGGGTGATAGAGGATTGGTTGACAAAATTAGCTCACTTCTTGTCGGTTTGGGTAGACTACAACTGTCAGTATTTAGCTAAAATCTTTATCAAGGAGATTGTGAAACTTCATGCGGTGCCACATACCATTATTTATGATAAAGATGAAAAATACACTTTTAAAATTTTTGATAAGTGACATGAGGAGTTACGCTTTCATACAATAATAACTATCTCTCGAGAATTGATTTGGCACCATTCAAGACACTTTATGAATAAAAAATATATGTTACCTATTCGGTGGTGTAAGGCTGGAGATGTTAAACCTTTGGTCAAAGATTTAGTGAAGGATGCTCAAGAGAAAGTAGGTTCAATCAAACCAAGTTTTTGGCTGCTTGAAGTAAGCAGAAGGAGTATGCAGATTGTCAGGTATAAGAAAGGACTTCAAGGTTGGTGAGTAAGTTATTCTTAAAGTGTCTCTCATTAAGGGAGTCATGAGGTCATGCAAGAGGGGAAAACTTATGTCACAACCCAAACAAGGGCCTGTCTGTGATAGGTATCTCAAGTCCGTCCTGGATCGGAAACAACCCCATTAGCTAAATCAATAGAGCATACACAGTAACAGAGATAGAATCCTAAACATATAACAAGATAGAAAAGGTAAATTCAATGACATCCATGATATGAAAAAAGAGCCAATAACCAATACCCAAGTCCACAGTAATATCCACAAAGTTTATACCAAAACGAATAATAATAAAAGTTGAGACATGCCCCCGATAATAGCCAAAAATAAGTCAAAAGAAAAGAGTCAATAAAATAATGAAACCACAAACATGAAATGAGCTCCTCTGAAGTATAGAAGCTCACCACTTCAATATGATTCACGAGCTATCTCACGATCACCTAGTCACTAAGCAGGAAAAGTAGGAGTATTTATAGTTCCTACATCACATGGGGATACGATGTCCAGAGATGGTTAGCGGGTTGAGAGCTAGCATGTAACTTAGGGATAAAGGATAAATTAATTCCATGATCAGTTATCAAAATCAATAAAAAAAATCCGAATGCACACAAGCACATGAATATTCATATATATATATATAACATACTAGAGTAGGGAATAAGGCTTAATATGAAATCTGAAAACCTTAGCCCAGATTCTGTAGCTTGACTATCATAAACTACCCATGGTCTATATGGGTCCAGTCTCTCTGCCTGGTCGACCCCGGTGCGTGTTAGCTGCATGAACCAAGATATCATAGAAGGTCGAAGAATTTTCGTACCCTATACCAACCATGATACTAATATATATATATAATGTGAAAAGATCATACAATCGTCTATACAAACCCTCATGTCAGCAAATGTGAGTTTTTAGTATCAGTCCTTCGTGACTATAATACCCTGTACTTTTTTCGAGCGTAAAATTTGTCCCAGGAATTTTAGGGGATTTCTTTGAAATATTAATCCACTTTTTTACATATGGTATTTTTAATATTTTCACTCTTTTTCATGGGTGAAATTGAATTAGTTATCCAATGATACCAATTTCATCAAAATCCAAAATCGGAGGAGAAAGTTATGGCAAAAATATATAAGGCAGTAAAACTGCCCAGGTGCGATGGTGAGGTTGACAAACCATCAGACTAGCGATGGAACATGCCCACGACTGTCGCAGTGAGGCAATGTGACTACCTTCTTCCAACGAACCACGGCCCTGGCCGATGGACCATCGGACTAGCGACAGACCATCGCTCAGGTCGTCGCAAGGGAAACAGTGAGGCTACTTTTTAGATAAGGTGCGACAAAAAGGTTGATGGACCATCGAACTTATGATTAACAATCTCCCAAGACATTATAGACAAGGCAGTGATACCCTATTCAGGTCCACGTGTAAATCTATGATTAAACCCTTGAATGATAACATTATAATTGAATCATGATGTTTAATTGTTGTATATTATTGTTTACACATACTATGCCTACCATGTGTTTGATTAAATTCCTAGATGAAGGAAAATGCCCAACTAGCATGATATCATGAAATCCCCACGTATGTAAGAGTTTATGCAGATCACATGTTTGATGAAATGCTTCAATAAATGTATTATGGATTATGAAGTTAATGATGTGTTCAAGTAGGTCATGCTTTGTCAGTTTCCTTCTATCAAGACCTAGGGTACATGTACCCAATATATTAGCTGTGTGCTTAGAGCCATGGCATGTTTCCACGATACTCTCAGTCAAGCTATAATCCTTAGACTTCAATCAGTCTTGTGAGTCAGGAAATCTCCATGATCTCATGAACTCAGTCAGTTGTCAGATATCAATAGTATTTCATGAGTCAACGGAAGTCAGTAACTCAGTCCATGTTCAGTTCGGTAAATCATGTTCAGTGTCTATTCATATGAAAGTAGAAATTACCATCGAGCAATCTCAAGGATGTGAACTTACATGTTATATGAGGGTGTGATTCTTAGAAGAAATCCTTGCATTCTAGAACTATGTAGCCAGCATAGCTTGAAACATCATATCCTGCTATATGAGGGTAGATGAGGTGGCTTAACCTGATATATGAGGGTTCCTACTATTCTTACTAGAGTTAGCTGTTATATTAGGGTCACTCATATATTGTCCTTACCAGTGGCACGGTATTGACACCCTTTAAATCAGGGAACATATTGGACCCCAATTTACCTATAATGCATCATTTGGGGCATGTCGGTAAGATGACTACCTTCCATAGTCTCAGTATTAGTCTCAGTAAAATAATTGAGATAGTTCTTTAGAATTTAGGGCTATCAGATACAGTCAACTCAGATATAGTATGAAACTCAGCTAGTTCCATCAGATTCAAGATTGTCAGATACAATCACTCATGTTATCAGTTATCAAAATTCAGTCATTAGTCATGTTATTCATCAACATACTCATGTTATCATGATTTTAGATATAGTTACTATGCATGAATTCATGTATTCTCATGTTTATATTAGTCAGTTAGGCAGTATTGTTCATGCATATGAACCCTATGTATTCAGCCTACCTCACATGTATACAAGTAAATTTAAAGTACTAACGTATTTGTGCAATGGTGCTTTATACCATAGGTTCAGAGACACGATCTCCAGAGCATCAGTGATTCCAGATATCAGCAGTCAGAGTTAGGAGTGATTCCTCATCCTTTGAGGACATGATTATTTCTCTATTATCTTATTAATTAGTTTATTAGTCGGAGTTAGTTTTGGACATGGCCCATCAACTCCTTATTCAAACAATTCAGTCAGTTAGAGGCTTTCCAACCTATTATGTTCAGACAATTATTCTAGTTGTTTTGGGTATTTCATACCCCATTTAGATATTATGTTTTACCCTTATGGCCTTTCAATTCATGTTTCTGCATTATTCAATATATTATGCAGTATATAGATACAGATATCAGTCATGGGTTAGCTTGTGCTCTTTCAGGGTCATGAGCACCGTGTAGCATTCTGAGTACCATATTCGGGGTGTTACAAACATAGTATCAGAGCCTAAGGTTCAATAGAGTCCTAGGAAGTCTAAAAGCCGTATCTAGTAGTCTTGTACATGGGTGTGTTGTGTGCCATATTTATGTACGGGAGCCTATAAGATATTTAGGAATAGTTTACCGTCTTTTAGCATTCATGTTATGCCAGTGAGAATAATCTCAATCTAATCTCTCAGTCTAATCTATTTCTTTTCCTTATATCAGAACGTGGCTCCCAAGAGAAAAACCCAGCCTGTCTAAGAAGATCCCTTGGACGAACATGTTTCTCATGTAGAGTTTAGGGCCACATTCACTACTCTTGCTTAGTCAGTTGTTGCTAAGAATGAATGACTATCTATCATTTCGGCCAACCCAGTGGCTAATTCAGCTGCATCCAGGATTTGGGACTTCACCAGAATGAATCCTTCATTTTTCTTGGGTCTAAGATAGATGAGGACCCTCAATAGTTACTAGATAAGGTATAGATGATTACAGACATAATATGGATTACTTCTACTAAGAGTGCTGAGCTAGATGCATATCACTTGTAGGATGTGGCTCATACTTGGTTCAAGTAGTGGAAGTCAGAGAGGGCATATGATGCAGGGCCAGTTGAGTAGGAGGAGTCTGCTTTTGCTTTTCTTGATAGACTTTTCCCCTAGAGCTTAGTGAATCTAAGGTGCTAGAATTGATCAACCTCAGGTAGGGTAATATGACAGTGAAAGAGTATTCTCTTAAGTTTACTTAATTAGCCAGATATGCCCCTCATGTGGTTGTAGATAGCAAGGCAAGTATGAGTATGTTCGTTTCAGGGGTAAATGATAGCATGGTTAATGAGTGTAGATCCATCATGCTGAATAGTAACATAACTTTAGCAAGGCTCATGACTCATGCTAAGCAGATAGAGAAGCAGAATATTAAGATGAGGGAGAAGCAGATTAAGAGAACGAAGATAGGTAGTTTCAACTTTGCTCATCCTAAGTCAACAGGAGGAAACCATTCTCAGTTTCATACTAAGTCATTAGTTCCAGCTCCTTCTTCAGCCAGTGCTCCAGTTCCTAAATTCAAAGACAGTAACAAAGATAGAGCACCAGTCTTTAATCCCAGGGTAGTGTTAGTAGTGGCCACACCTATCCTCTTTGCCAAACTTGTGGCAAGCACCATCAGGCTATTTACAGAGCTGGTAGTGGTATTTGTTTTGAATATGGAAAGCTATGCCATAGAGTTAGAGACTGTCCTTAGTCAAGTCCTTAGGGACAACAAAATTGCTCCATAGCTCAGTTCGATCGCCTAAATCAGTAGGGTGCCACCTTTAGGGCTCTAGTGGGAAATGCCCAAATCTTATCTATGCTCTTCAGTCCCGATAGGATCAGGAAAATTCTCCTGATATGGTTACTGGTACGTTACAGATCTTTTATGTGCAAGTTTATACTTTGGTAAATCCAGGTGCTTCTTTGTCTTTTGTTACTCCATATATAGTAGGCAATTTTGAAATCAGTCCTAAAATTCTAGCAGATCCCTTTTCAGTCTTTACTCAAGTAGGTGAAACCATCGTAGCCCTGTAGGTGAAACCATCGTAGCCCTGTGGGTATAAAGGAGCTGCCCGATTATGATATCTTAGAAAGTTACTTTAGTAGACTTAGTCAAATTAAAGATGACTGATTTTGATGTCATTCTTGGCATGGATTGGCTTCATTCCTGCTATGCCATAATCAACTGTAGAAATAGAACAGTTCAGTTCTAATTTCCAAATGAACCTGTCCCAGAGTGGAAGGGTAGTGTATTTGCTTTCAGGGGTCAGCTTGTCTCCTACCTTTGGGCATGGAAAATAATATCTAAAGGATGTGTCTATCATCTTGTTCGAGTTAAGGAAACTACTTCAAAAACTCCAAATCTTGAATCAGTCCCAGTCATGAATGAATATTCAGTGTCTTTCCTGAATATCTTCCAGGAATTCTTCCTGAAAGAGAAATAGACTTTGGCATTGATCTTCTTCCAAACACTTAGCCTATATCCATTCCTCCATACAAAATGGCACCAATAAAACTCAAAGAACTGAAAGAACAGTTGAAAGATCTCTTAGATAGGGGATTCATCAGTCCCAGTGTGTCCTCTTGGGGCGCTCCAGTATTATTCGTGCGCAAGAAAGATGGTTCTCTTAGAATGTGTATAGACTACCGTCAACTTAATCAAGTCATGGTCAAGAACAAGTATCCTCTTCCCAGAATCGATGACTTATTTGTCCAACTTTAGGGTGCTAGCTATTTCTCCAAGACAAACCTCATATCCGACTATCATCAGCTCAAAGTTAGAGAATGTGATATTTCAAAAATAGCTTTTCATACTCGGTATGTCATTTTGAATTTCTAGTCATGTCCTTTGGTCTCACCAATGCCCCAGTAGCTTTCATGGACTTGATGAACCGTGTGTTCAAGCAGTACTTGGACATGTTCATTATAGTGTTCATAGAAGATATTCTATTCTATTCCCATAGTGAGTGAGATCATACAGGCCATCTCAGAATAGTACTTCAGGCTCTCATAGATCATTAGCTATTCGCCAAATTCAGTAAGTGTAAATTTTGGATAAGGTCAGTAGCATTCCTTTGCCATATCATTTTCGATGATGGTGTTAGAGTAGATCCTAACAAGACTGAAGCAGTAAGAAACTAGCCTCACCCTATCTCTCCATTAGATATCAGGAGTTTCCTTGGTTTGGCTAGATATTATAGATGATCTATTGAGGGATTTTATTCTATTACATCCCCTATGTCCAGATTGACTTAGAATAAAGTTAAGTTTCAATGGTTAGAACCTTGCGAGAAGATTTTTTAGAAGTTGAAGACTAGACTCACCTCAACTTCAGTTCTAGCTCTTTCAGATGGTTCAAATGGGTACGTACTGTATTATGATGCATACAGAGTAGGTTTGGGTTGTTTCCTCATGCAGCATGGTAAGGTCATAGCCTACGCCTCCAGACAACTTACACCCCATGACAAGAATTATCCTACTCATGATCTTGAGTTAGCAGTCGTAGTATTTTCCTTGAAGATTTGAAGGAATTATATATACGGTGTTCATGTTTATGTATTCACAGCTCATAAGAGCTTCACTATGTCTTTTCCTAAAAAGATCTAAATCTTTATCAGAGAAAGTGGTTAGAGCTCTTGAAAGATTATGACATGATCTTTCTTTTTCATCCGGGCAAGGCCAACATAGTGGCTGATGCTCTTAGTAGACTGTCTATGGATAGTGTTGCTCATGTCGAAGACAACAAGATGAATTTAGCCCAAGAAGTCCATCAGCTTGCCAGACTAGGCGTTGGCTTAGTCGAACAAAGGAGGGTGACATATATGTTCAGAATAGTTTAGAATCATCTATAGTTTTTGTGGTTAAAGAAAAGAAAGATAGGGATCCCAACCTAGTCAAGTTAAAAGAGTCAGTCAATGATCAGAAAGTAGTGGCTTTCTCCCAAGAAGGAGATAGTGTTCTGCGTTATCAAGGTTTTCTCTATGTTCCAGGTGTAGATGACTTAAGGTAGCAAATTCTTGTACAAGCACATGGTGCGTGCTACTCTATTCATCCAGGGGACACAAAGATATACCGCGAATTGCCGGAAATCTATTGGTGGAGTGGGATGAAGAGAGACGTAGCAAAGTTTGTCACTAAGTGCTCTACATGTCACCAGGTTAACATAGAGCATGAAAACCCTAATGGGTCCATATTGAAGTTCAGTATTCCTACTTGGAAGTGGGAAAAAGTGAACATGGACTTTTTGATGGGTTTTCCTCGAACTCGTCATCAACATAATTTGATTTGGGTCATTGTGGATAGGATAACCAAATCAGCTCATTTCCTTCTAATTCATACCTCTTATTCAGCTGAGGATTACGCCAAACTCTACATTAGGTAGTTGGTCAGATTGCATGGTGTTTCGCTATTTATTATCTTAGACAGAGGTACCCAGTTCACCTTTCATTTTTGGAAATCATTCCAAAAGGGTCTTGGTATCCAAGTTTATCTCAGTACAGTCTTTCATCCTCAGACAAATGGTCAAGCAAAAAGGACCATTTAGAATTTAGAAGATATTCTTAGGGTGTGTGCAATTGAATTCAAGGGAAGTTGGATGACCACTTGCCTTTGATATTGGGGTCAGATAAGTAAGATATTTCATGATTAAGATACTTTATGAAATTAATTTATTTTATATTTTCTATAGAATGGTAATTCAATTATTTTTAATATAAATAGTAAGTCAAAATAATTTAGAGATTAGTTACTAGTAGTAACTTACTTCCTTAAAATATGGAACTAAATTTATTTAAAATTTTATCTTTAGATTACTATTCTTGAATTTGCATACAACAACAGTTATTATTCCAGTATTAAGATGGCTCCATTCGAAGCCCTCTATGGTAGGAGATATATATCTCCAATTGGCTGGTTCGAAGTTAGTGAGGCCTCAGTGATAGGGCCTGACTTGGTATTCGATGCCTTAGAGAAAGTCCAGTTGATCAGAGAAAGACTCTGGCCTGCTCAGAGCCTACAAAAGTCTTATGCAGATGTTCGTAGAAAGTATCTCGAGTTTGAGATTAGTGATCATATCTATCTAAAGATCTCTCCCATGAAGGGAGTAAAGAGGCTTGGCAAGAAGGGAAAGCTCAGTCCCTAATATGTCGGTCCCTTTAAGATTCCCAGTCGCTTTGGTAAGGTAGCTTATGAGATCAAATTGCCTTCAGATTTAGCTTTAGTTCATCCAGTCTTCCATGTCTCTTTGCTCAAGAAATTTATAGGTAACCCAACATTTGTAGTCCCTATTCATAGCATCGATGTTCAGAACAACCTCTCTTATGAAGAGATTCCAGTTGAAATCCTAGACTATCAGACTCGTAGATTAAGGAACAAAAAAGTCCATCTAGTTAAGGTTCTTTGGGAAAATCAGCCCGTCGAGGGAGCTACTTGGGAAGTAGAAACAAAAATGCATACCAAGTATCCTCACCTCTACTCTGCCAACTCAGATCAAGCTCAAGATAACAATTCTCCTTAAGGTTACTCAGTATCATATTCAGTGTTCATCACAAACTTGGTATTAAATACCTTAGGATATTCAGTCATGCATTTATGTATCAGCTCAGTTATATAATTATGCATCAGACATGCATTCTCATTGTGAGAAATTTAGTTCATCAGAACACCCATCCATGAATCACTAACACACACATCAGATATGCATGTTCAGTATGATATGTTAAGTTATCAGTCATGTCAGTCATGAGATCATGTTTCAGTATTCATATTCAGTATGTACATTGTTTAATATTTTCCCTCTCTCACTCTCATTCAAGGACGAATGTTCTCAAAGGGGAGATATTGTAATACCCCATACTTTTTCCTAGCTTGAAATTTGTCCCAATAATGTTAGGGGCTTTCTTTGAAACATAAATCCACCCTTTTTACATTTGGTATTTTTAATATTTTCACTTTTTGTCATTGGGGAAATTGAATTATCTTTCCAACGATACCAATTTCATCAAAATCCAACTCCGGAGGAGAAAGTTATGGCCAAACTATAGAAGGCAGTAAAACTGTCCAGGGGCAACGGTGAGGCCGATGGACCGTCGGACTAGAGACAGACCATTACCCATGACCATGGCAGCAAGGTAGTGTGAATACCTTCTGCCTAGGAGTGAAGGCCCAGGCCAATGGACCATCATACTAGCAATGGACCATCGCTCAGGCCGTCGCAAGAGAAACAGTGAGGCCACGTTGTGGCTAATGTGCGACAGACAGGTTGATGGACCGTCGAACTTGTGACGGACCATCGCCCAAGACATCGAAGCCAAGTTAGTGATAGAATATTTAGGTCCATGTATGATGGTCGGAACTACAGACCGTCGAGCCAGCGACGGACCATCGCACGAGCCATTGCAGGTCCCGTTCAATTATTTTAAGTCATTTTTTTAATAGGGTAATTTTGGTCTTTTACCACCCATTTATATACCCAAATATATCCGACCTTAGATTATTTTGTTCATCATTCTTTCAAAACAACAAAAATAGGGTTTTCTCTGTAACATTAATCTCCAAGAACAAAATCCAAATCTTCTTCCAGAACTAAGAGATTCAAATTCTTCAAGTTCAAGAACATCAAGAAACTCAACCCTGTTATGCATAGTGTTCATTCATGGACTCCTCTCATCCATGAAGCCCAAGAATCTCTTTTCAAAGTTTAAGTTTATGTATTTCCTTTATGAATTTCATGATTTGGGTTGTTCTTGTTTATGTTAATACTGAGTAATTGAATTCTATTCTATATTGGGGGATAAATTTTATGTGGATTTGATTAGTATAGATGTGTATTCATGTAAATCGATGATTAAACCCTTGAATTATGAAATTAGAGTTGAATCATGATGTTTAATTGTTATATAATGTTATTTACACATACTATGCATACCATGTGCTTATTTAAATGACTAGATGAAGGAAAATGCCCAGCTAGTATGATC
The DNA here is from genome assembly GCF_002878395.1 of Capsicum annuum. Taxonomy (NCBI): domain Eukaryota; kingdom Viridiplantae; phylum Streptophyta; class Magnoliopsida; order Solanales; family Solanaceae; genus Capsicum; species Capsicum annuum. The sequence goes on along the minus strand of NC_061120.1, from coordinate 119,870,499 downwards.
CAATGAAATCCCCATGTATGTACAAGTTTATGCAGATCACATGTTTGATGAAATCCTTCAACAAATGTATTATGGATTATAAAGTTAGTGATGTATTAAAGTAGGTCATACTTTGTCAGTTTCCTTCTATCGAGTCCTAGGGTACTTGTACCCAAATTATTAGCTGTGTGCCTAGAGCGATGTCATGTTTCCACGATACTCTCAGTTAAGCTATGATCCTTAGACTTCAGACAGTGTTGTGGCTCAGAAAATATCCATGATCTCATAAACTCAGTCAGTTGTCAGATATCAGTAGTATTCCGTCAGTCAACAGAAGTTAGAAACTTAGACCATGTTCAGTGCAGTAAATCATTTTCAGTGTCTATTCAGATGGGAGTAGAAATTAGCACCGAGCAAACCCAAGGATGGGAACTTACGTGTTATATGAGGGGTTGATTATTAGAAGCAATCCTTACATTCCAGAACTTTGTAGCCAACATAGGTTGAGATATCATAGCCTGCTATATGAGGGTAGATGAGGTAGCTTAACCTGATAAATGAGGGTTCCCATCATTCTCACTAGAGTTACTTATTATATTAGGTTCACTCATATGTTGTCCTTACTAGTGGCGCGGTATTGAAACCCTTCCAATCAGGGCATAGATTGGACCCCAATTCAGTTATAATGCATTATTTAGGGCATGTCGGTTAGATGACTACCTCCCACAGTCTCAGTATCAGTCTCAGTAAAAAAATGCAGATAGTTCTTCAGAATTCAGGGCTGTCATATACAATCAACTTAGATATAGTATGGAACTCAGCTAGTTTCATTAGATTAAGGACTATCAGATACATTCACTCATGTTATCAGTTATTAGAATTCAGTCATAAGTCATGTTAGTCATCAGTATACTCATGTTATCACTATTTTAGATATAGTTACTATGTATGCATGCATGTATTCTCACGTTCATATTAGTCAGTTAGTCAGTATTGTTCATACATATGAACCCCATGCATTCAGCCTACCTCACATGCATACCAGTACATTCAAAGTCCTAATGTATTTGCACTATGGTGTCTTATACCATAGGTTCAGAGACACGAGTTCCAGATCATCAGTAGATTCTAGATATCAGCAGTCAGAGTTAGCAGTGAGTCCTCATCCTTTGAGGACATGATTATTTCTTTATTATCTCATTAACTGTTTTATTAGTTGGATTTAGTTGGGAACATGTCCCATCAAATCCTTACTCAAACAGTTCAATCAGTTAAAGGCTTTCCAGTCTATTAAGTTCAAACAATTATTTCAGTTGTTTTGGGTATTTCATACCCCGTTTAAATGTTATGTTTTACTTCACTTATGTGAACCTTATGGCCGTTCAGCTCATTTTTCCATATTATACAGTATATTATGCAGTATACAGGTACAAATATTAGTCATGGGTTAGCTTGTGGTCCTTCGGGGTCATGCGCACCGTATAGCGTTCTGGGTACTAGATTCAGGGCGTTATAGAGTCACACTGTCACGGCTAGCTAACACAACCCTCATTAAGACCAATTAAGATATTTAACACATAACCCTACCATTACAGTAAGGATTTAATCATTAAAGGAATTATTAAGTGGTATCGTCATACCAACTGTAGCTTGCAAGCGAATATCATTAAGTCATCACTTTAGGGAATCCTTATACCCAATACTCTATTTTTTAAATCAACTTGGGAGATTCTGTTATTACCCAAACAAGGGACGGGCCGTCATGGGAATCTCAAGTCCTATATGGACCGGAGACAACCCCCTGCACCTAACAAAGTGAACAAAACATCCCTAAGGTCAGATGAATTCCTAACTTATAACAAAATAGCATAAGAATAAGCTTAATGATATCTAAATCATGCCTATAACCAATAATCGGTAATCGGCCAAACAACCTGCTAACATCACCTAAGTCTACAGTAATCCAACAATGCCTTCTAACAGATGAATCAAAAACCAGTCTTGGTCGGGACATGTCCCCGATTCTTACAATAACAATTCAATGTTAACGATAATGTAAGATCTTAATTGTAATCTAAGACAAAAACAACTGAAATTTCTAACCCTTTCAGAGAATGGAGGATCACCACTTTACAACACCAAACAAATGAACCGAGCTGATCCACTTAACTCTATGCAGGAAAATTTAAAGTATCTATGGTGCCTGCATTATATCAGGATACAACATCTTCGGATGGTTAGTGGGGTGAACACTAGTATGTAACTTAGGTATAAGGACAACAAAATTTTGTGATCATCAGTTCAAAATCATTCAAAACCAATGAACATGAGAAAATGCATATACACACACACACTTATATATATATCATATGTTGGGATAGGGAATAAAGCTTAACATGCACTTTAAAAATTTAGCCTAAATTGGGTAGCTCAACCGTATTCACATAAGAAGGCACCCACGGGCTATATGTGCTCAGCTCTCCCCCAACAAGTTGAGCCCAGTGCATGTGGATGCATGAACCAGAGGGTATACATATGCACTATAGGGGACTCGAACCACCTGGTACATCAAGTTGACATAAGCATCCAATCATGTAATATAATATAGGGTACTCGAACCTTCAAATCATATGATGATAATAATGGGTACTTGAACCACCCGGTTATGTAGACCCCTACGTCGGGAACCACAGTTTCTAGTATTGGTCCCTCAAAACCATAACTTTTAAAACTCATCTACATAACCCTCATTAAAGCCTAGTTGAGTTATTTATCACACATTCCCATTCATTGTACCACATTACACATTAAGTCATACATTGTTTGTCTCGGCATACAACCTACACTTGCAATGTAACATGAACATGCCCAACAAATTCAATGACTTGGGGGAATTCACAACCCCCTTGGGTCAATTATACATTAACTCGAGGAATTACACAACCACTGAAGGTTCAATTCACAAATCATTATGCTTCATTGACTTTTCACATTGTGCAATAGTTCAAGAGTAGTTTAATATGCATACTTTTTATATTCAAAACCACTTTCACAATATGGAGTTGAGGTTATAACCACTCGAAATTCACAAGTTTGGGGAAATCATAATACCCTTGTTTATTCATCATATCCATCCACCCAATTGATTTTAAAATCACCATTTAAACATAACCCATGTAGGGACAAACATGGAACAACACATAGACTTTAATTATTCAAAGCCTTCAACCCATGTTTCAAAACTGACATCAATATCATATGAACAACACCTTAAATCATATGCATTTTAAAGATTAGAAATTAGGGAAGAGTAAATGCCTGAAATATCTAAGTTTCACAGAAATAATTCAACCCTTGCGCCTCGTGATGAGCTACTTCTTGGAAACCCTATGCATGGCTGCTAGAGAGACTTGTGAGAGCTTTGGGAGTGTTTGGTTATGTTATGAATGAGAAATAACCCCTCTCAAGTTCTTTATGAATATGGGATTTTAATTGGGTAAGAAGGAAATTTTCCAAAGTTCCCTAAATTTTAAAACTAGAATTTAGTCGTCAGTGACTACGAGTCACTATACGACTCGTAAGGTTTCATTAGGGCTCGTCACCATGAGTCATAGCCAAGACAGTTTCCAGGGCCCCACACACTTTTGACCATACAACTCAACTAGTATAACTCTTAATGAGACCCTACAACTCGTAGGGTCCAGTCGTAGTCAACACAGAACCCTTTTAGGGTAAGCACTAGACATCCTACGATTTACACCCAATGACTCATAACGAGTCCTTATGACTCTTAGTGAGCCACTCATACTCAGAGCTAAACTTATTCATACACTTATTGTTTATGTTACAATTTGAGTCCAATGACTCGTCCAGATTCCCTACGACTCGTAGGGTAAGTCAAAGTCAAGGCAGTGAGGATAAAATTTTAGTGATTTTTCAAGGACCAAAAACTCGGGGTGTTACTTACTCCCCCTTAGGATGATTCATCCTCGATGTTCGAACAAGGTATTTATTTGCATGATTTGACTCTAAACACAACCATAATTACCTTATACAAAATAGAAAACAAAGGTACCAAGGAAATTACAATTTCTTTCAACATAGTTAGAAAACAAAATATTAAAGAATATAGATACCTCAAGCACAATTATCAGAAACAAGGAACAAAAAAGGATACTTGGACTGCATGTCCTCCATGGATTCCCAAGTAGATTCCTCAACCTTGTAGTTCCTCCAAAGAACCTTTATAGATGCCACATTATTCGTCTTCAAGAGACAGACTTCCGGATCCAAAATATCGAGACTTTCTCATTTGACAAGAAATCAAAAATGGCCACCTTTTCTAAAGGAACAACCATTGAAGGATAACTCACACACTTTCTCAACATTAAAAGATAAAACACCAGATGAATGGAGATCAAATTAGAAGGCAACTCCAATTTGTCTGAAACATTACCAATCCTTTTTAAAAGTAAGTTCAAACTAACATAACGGGCATAGAGCTTCCTCCTTTTGACAAACTCTATTGCTCTTTTCATTGGAGACACCATCAAGAACACCCACTCGCCAACACTAAACTCTAACTCCTTTCTCCTTACATTCACATAGGACTTTTGGAGACTTTGGGCGGCCTTATATCTATCACGATCACCTTTACCTTCTCCATGACTTGGTGAATCAAATCAGGGTCAAATAACTTATTTTTACCAACCTCACACAACCATATAGGGGACTTACACCTCCTACCATACAAGTTCTCAAACGTAGCCATACCAATGCTAGAGTGGTAACTATTTTTGTAGGCAAATTCTATGAGAGAAAAGTGGTCAACCCAACTTCCACCAAAATCAAACACACAATACTGAAGCATATCTTTCAAGCCCTAAATAGTCCTTTCTGCTTGCCCATCCGTCCATGGGTGAAAAGTGGTATTAAGACTTACCTTAGTCCCTAAACCTCTACGAAAGGATTGCCAAAAATGAGATGAAAATTGGGTACCTCAATCATATATGATGGAAAGCACCATGCAACTTCATGACCCCTACCATGAATAACTTGGCATAATCCTCAAAAAGAGAAATTAGCCCTCACTAGAAATTAGTGACCAAACTTAATCATCCTATCCATAATGATTTTAATTGAATCAAATTTATGGGGAGACTACGGAAGATCAATAGTAAAACCCATATTAATTATTTCCCATTTTTATACCAACAACTTAATCTCTTAAGTCAACCCATCGGGCCTCATGTGCTCCACCTTCACTCGCTGACACACTAGGCACTTAGACACAAAGTTGGTCACATCTCACTTCATATTATTCCACTAATAAAAAGGTCCAACACTTTCTTCTCTTTCACCTTAGCACTAAAAGATGAATGCACTACCTATTGAACAATACCATCATTGAAATCCAAGAGACGGACTCCTATATTAGATGAACAGTGAATATCCTTCACCAAATACCAGTTTTCCTCATCCACATGAGATAAGCTTCTGATGGACAACTTGCTTTGAGCATCAGTAACCATGTTAGCTTTACCTAGATTATAGTAGAGACTCATATCATTGTCCTTGAGCAACTAACACCATCTCCTTTGCATGAGATTTATCTCCTCCTAATTAAATACGTATTTCAAGCTCTTATAATCAGCATAAATATCAACATAGACCTTATATAAATAATATTGCAAGATCTTTAATATAAACACCACAACCAACAATTCTAAATCATGACTTGGGTAATTTTTCTCATGGACTTTCAGCTTCCAAGAAGAATAAGCAACCACCTTGCCATATTGCTTCAACACACAACCTAATCCCACCCGAGATGCATCACAATCGATAAGAAAAATCTCAGTTCCTTCAGGTAGAGTCAAGACCAGAGCTGAAGTTAACTTATCCTTCAACTTCTCGAAACTACCTCACAAGCATCAGACTACAAGAACTTTACCTTTTTTTGAGTCAACTTAGTCAATGGGGCAGCAATAGAAGATAAACTTTCCACAAACCTTCTATAATAACTGGCTATACCCATGAACCTTTGGATATTGGTTGGGGTCATATGTCTAGGATACTTCTTAACCACCATAACTTTCTGGGGATCCACCATGATCAATTTACTCAAAACAACATAACCTAGATAAGTCACATCATTTAATCAAAACTCACTATTAGAGAATTTAGCATACAATTCCTGCTCCTTTAGGGCCTACAGCATTAAAAGGAGCTAATCAGCATGATCCATCTAACTCTTTGAATACAAAAAAATATTATCCATAAAGACAATGACTAAAAAGTCCAAACTTTAATGGAAAGTCTAATTCATAAGATCCATAAATACTGATGAGGTATTTGACAATCCAAAGGACATCACCAAAATCTCAAAAGGACTATATCAGGTTTGAAAATCTATCTTAGGGATATTCTCCTCCGTAATCTTAAACTGTTCATACCTAAACCGAAGATCAATCTTAGTAAAGTACTTAGAGCCCTGAAGCTTATTAAAGAGATCATCAATCTGTGGAAAAGGATATTTATGCTTAACAATCACCTTATTTAATTGGCAGTAATTTATAAACATCTGAAGGGAGCCATCCTTCTTATGTATGAAGAGAACCGAAGCACCCCATAAAGACCCATTAGAGATGATAAAATCCTTTTCTAGAAAATCTTTCAACTGCTCCTTGAGAACCTTCAACTTTACCAGAGTTATTCTATAAGGAGGGATAGAAATAAGATGAAAAATAAGATCAATCCCAAAATCAATGTTCCCATTTAGGGAGAAATAGGAAGATCATCAGAGAACCGCTCAAAAATTTTACAAACCGTAAGGACGGTTTGCAAAGAAGGATCTTCAGATCTAAAATCTTTAACATGCACTAAGTGATAGAGGCACATTTTAGTAAGTAATTTTTGGAATCTAAGGAATAAAATAAACTTTACTTTCGGTACTAGGGAGCTTTCTCCCCTCTTGATCACTGGCTTATTAGGGAAGTAGAAACTGACCCTTTGGGTTCGACCCTCAAGAGATGCATAGCACAAATGCAACTAATCCATCACTAAAAGCACATCAAAGTCTACCATGTCCAACTCTATTTGATCCACAAAGGTCTCCCTACTAGGTACTGACATCTCACAACCCCTATAGACCCTTCTATCCATAATGGAGTCACCCACTGGGGTGGACATAGAGAAGGGATTCAAAATACACTCAGGGTCAAAACTAAATAAATAGCTATATAAGGGGTCACATAAGAGAGTGTAAACCCGGGATCAAGTAGACAATATATATCATGAGAGAAGAGTTTAAGCATACCAGTAACAATATTGGGGGATGCCTCAGAATCTCGGTGGGTGGCAATAGCATACAAATGATTCTATCTTGTGCCAGAGCTAGAAACAAAAGTAGCACTCTTTGGTTTAGGAGATAATCAGGCAACAATAATAATATTATTTTCCCTATAAGTAACTATAAAAGAATAGTCCCTCTGCATTTGGAAAATCTAACAAAATTTAAAACACTTGTTCCTCCCTTCTTTTTACACATCAAGATGTGCTTGACCATAAAATCTATAAGGAGGATATGACGGAGCTGACTGGGATCCACTAACCAGTGGTTGGGCTCCTGTTACTTTAAACCTACTATTATACAAAGAATGATGATTAATCGATAACTTTAGATTAGGGGCACTAGCCATAGAGTAGGAACCAGAGTTTTCCTACTTCTTCTTAGACCATTTTTGACCATCTCTATAAATTTGTTTCTGACCTCTACCCTGATCTGAATATTGAAAATTCTTATTCCTCCTTTCACTTACCTCTACTTACTTCTTTTTTCCTCTTCCACTTGTTGCATATACACCATGAGTCTAGAGATGTCCATGTCCTTATTTAACAAGGAACCCTTGCTCTCTAAGATCAACTCACAGGACAACCCAAAGGCAAACTTCCTTATTTTATCCCTCATACTAGACCTTAATTCTATAGAATAACATGATAGCTATTGAAACTTCAAGGCATACACCTTTATTGTCATCTTGCCTTGCTTAAAATTCATAAATTTGTCAGCCTTCACCTCCTTCTACGCTTAAGAAAAGAAGTGATCAAGAAAATCATTAGAGAAGTCATCCGACAAAGCAAACTCATCATCATCGCCCCTATGTTTACCTACTCTTCAAACCATTAGTATGCTATATCCTTCAACTAATAACCAAAACATTCTACACCCTCCACATCTATAGCATTCATCATACGAAAGATCATTTCCATCTCATTAACGAAATTTGAAGGATCCTCTTTACCATTAGGACTAGTGAAAATAAAAGGATACAACCTCATAAATTAGCCAACTCTTAGTGGCTTTAGAGGATGGAGAAACAGAAGCAACCCTCCTAGTCTTGGAGGTGATCAACTAGGTAAGAAAATGAATTAACTAGCAAAACTCAGAATTAGACACATCAGCTTAAGGTGCTTAAGAAGGGATAGGGGAAATTGGTAGATCTCAATCAACGCAATTAGAAGCAGTAAACCAAGACCAGGTTTGAACTCCTTGAGTAAAATGAGCTCCATCGACATTGTCCTTAGATGGGAAAGAAGACTTTCCATGAGCATCAGATCTTCTAATAGGCATGATCTGAAAGCGGAACATATGGTAATTAGAGAAGATTTAAGACCTTAGACTCTATATCTCGAAATAGAACTATGGGAAATGTAAACATTCCTAAATTCCTCATAGCCTCTAGCTTATAAGTGTGGTGTGCTACACACCTATAAGAGACACTCAACTTGACACAATGTTGTAGACACTAAATGACACCAAACTGAGGCTCTGATACCATCTTTTTCATGACCCAAACTAGGCCAGGCAATGACGGGCATCTCAAGTTGCATATGGACCAGAGATTACCCACTGCACCTAAACAAGTTAACACAATATCCCTAAGGTCGAATAAATTTTGAATATATAACAAGATAGCATAAGAATAAGCTTACTGATATTTAAATTATTTATATAACTGACAACCAGTAACCTCCCAAACAACCTACCAACATTAACAAAGTCCAAAGTAATCCAGTAAAGCCTTCTAACAAAAGAATAAAAAATCAATAATGGTCGGTACATTTCCTTGACACTGACAATGACAATGTTAATGATAATAAAAATCTCAATTCAAATCTAATATAAGAATTGATAAAATGTCTAATCCTTTTATCAAATGAAGGATCACTATTTCACCATAATAAATCGCTAAACCAAGCTGATCCACCTAACTCTATGCGAAAAATGTAAAAGTATCTCTGGTGCCCATATTATATGGGGATACAATGTCCGAAGATGGTTAGTAGGGTGAAAACTAGAATGTAACTTAGAGATAAGGATAACATAATGCCTGATCAACAGTTCAAAATTATTCAAAACCAATGCACATGAGCAAATGCATATATATACATAAATACATACATACATACACATACAAACATATATATCATATGTCGTGATAGGGAACAAGGCTTAACCTGCACTTTAAAATTTAGCCTAGATTGTGTAGCTTAAACATCATTACAAAAGAAGGGATCCATGGGCTATATGGGAAAAGCTCTCCCCTACTTAAAAGGGCCCTAGTGCATGTGGCCGCACGAACTAAAGGGTATACATATGCACTATGGAGGACTCAAACCATTCGGCCTATCTAGGTGACACAAGATCATAATAATGTAATATAATATAAGGGACTAGAACCTCCCAATCATATGATAATAATAAGGGGGGCTCCAACCACCCAGTGATTTAGACCCTTGCATCGGCAACTCTGGTTTTCAGTATTAGTCCCTTGGGACCTCAACTTTTATTACTCATCTATACAACCTTTATTAAAGACCAATTAAATTATTTAGCACATATTTCTATTCATTGAATGAAATTACACATTAAGTCATACATTATAGGTATCACATACCAACTACATTTACAAGTTAGTTTTAACATGCCAAACCCATTACATCACTTAGTGAAATTCACGACCTCCTTGGTTAAATTATACATTAACTTAAGGAATTACACAACCACTTAAGGTTCAATTCAAAATCATTATTCTTCATTAACTTTTTACTTTATGCAATATTTCAAGAGTAGTTTAATATGCATACTTTTCATATTCAAAACCACTTTCTCAATATGAGGTTGAGGTCATAACCACTTCAAAATTCATAAGTTTTGGGAAATCATAATATCCTTGTCTATTCACCATATTCATACACCAAACTAATTTTAAAATTACCATTTAAACATAACCTATGTAGGGACAAACATGAAACATCACATAAATAATAGTTATTCAAAGCCTTTAACCTATGTTTCAAACCTGACATCAATATACTATGAACACTAGTTTAAAACATATTATGTTAGAAAATTAGCAATTATGGAAGAGTAACATGCCTGAAATATCCAAGTTTCATGAAAAGAATTCAACCCTTGAGCCCTTGGATGGCAATTTCTTAGAAAACCTAAGTATGGCTACTTGAGAGACTTGAGCGATCTTTGGAAGTGTTTAATAAAGTTATGAATGAGAAATAACCCCACTCAAGTTCTATATGAATGATGGGTTTTAATTGGGTAAGAAGGGAACTGTACAGAGTGCCTTCAATTTAAAATCTAAAATTTAGTCGTCAATGACTATAGGTCACAATACGACTCATAAGGTTTCATTATGTCTCATCACCATGAGTCATAGCTAAGATAGTTTATAGGGTTACCATACACTATTGACCCTACGACTCAATTGGTACAACATATAACTAGACCGTACGGCTCAATTGGTATAACTTATAACCAGACCCTACGACGGTAGGGTCCAATCATATTCAACATAAAATTCATTTGGGTAAATATTGGACATCCTAGAATTTGCACCCAACGACTCGTAATGGGTCCTTACAACTCTTAGTTAGACACTCATACTCAGAGTAGAACTTAATTCCACACTTACTATTTAGGTTATGATTTGAGTCTAACGACTCGTTAAGACTCCATATGACTCATAGGGTAAGTCATAGTCAAGACAATAAGGATAAAATTTTATAACTTCTTCAAGGAACAAAAACCCAGGGTCTTAAGATTTCTTATACCCCACAAGGTTTTCAAGACATTATTATCATCTAAGGGAATCCTTATACCCCATAAGGTTTTCAAAGTCATCCTTTGTAATTTTTTCCATTTACGCAATACATTAGTTTTAATGAAATAAGTCAATCCCATTGAAAAACTTATTATGCAAATAAGTTGGGGTTCTTACTAATTTCAATACCAAAGCTAATAATTTGTAGAATTCTTGTACCTCTAATTACATTGTTCACAAGCTTGGGGTATCCTTATACTCCTAAATTCATTCATCATTACCATGCACCCCTAATGACTGTACAAACCAACAATTAGATACATCCTAAATCAATAGAATCATGGGAAAAATATTCTCATAATTTATATCTGAATCGTCAACCTATCATTAAAGACCCAACATCAAACCATGTGAGTAATAAGTAAATTTCATTCCATTAATAATATACAAGTGTAGGGGTAGATATACATGCCTTAATCATTGAAGAAGAAACTACCTTTTGTACCCTAGATGACCACTTCTCTTGAAACCCTAGCCTTATCTTGAATGGGTGATTTAAGAGAGTGAAGAGAGTATTTGATATCTTAAGGTATTTAAAATAACCCCTCCCTTTTGTTTTATGGATATGGGGTATAAGGGTGTAAGGAGGGAAAGGATCAAAGTGCCCTTTAAGTAAAACCTGTAAACTATCACCCAATCGCTACGGGTGACCTTACGACTCCTTGGGTCACCCTATAACTTATATCCCTAGTCATAGGTTAGACAGTGTCCATGGGAACCCATACTAGTTTGGTCAAGAGAAGCACTATACAACACGTTTCATGACCCTATGACTTATAGGGTCTAAATCATAGTCAAGATAGAAACACCAAGGCCCTACTCTAGTTACCTTATGGAAGGCACATTACAACTTGTAATGAGTATATACAAATCATTAACTCTAGTCATAGTGGCATCAAAAACATTAGGATAGTACACCGGTTGGTCTACGATTTAGACTATACGACTCGTAATGAGTCTTAACGACTTATGAGGAAGAATTTGTACTCAGAGAAGAACAATAGGAAAAGATACTTGACAGGCTATGATTGGGGTCTCAAGTCCCTTATAGAGATCCTACGACTCATACAGTGAGTCATATTTGGGACAGTGAGTTAAAAACTCTAAATTTTTTAGAGGCCAAAAACTAGGTGTTTTGGCTCAGCCCTTAGTATATTGGTTCCTTTAAAGTTCTTGAATATATAGGTCCAATTTCATATAGGTTATATGCTCATTTAAATGAGACTCAATGCATTTAGATAAGGATTTGGCTTATGAAGAGGAACGAGTAGTGATTATAAATCAAAATATTCCATAGTTAAGGATGAAAGAAATTTTTTAGTTAAGTTATATGGAAGCATCTTCAAATTGATGATGCCACTTGGGAAACCAATAAGGACTTGCAGGATAAGTACCCTCAATTGTTTAAGGATACAAACATTCTCTACTTTTCTTGCTTTAGTCTATTATTCATATCTGATTGTTTGGGAACAAAGAATGGGTAAATTCGTATCTATTTTAATGATAATTTATTTCGTTATGTATAAATCATTAACAATTCTATGCAAAATTCTTCTCGAATTACAAGTTATAAATTTTAGGCTAGTCTAATTTTAAATAAAATTGAAGATATGGTCTAGGAAAATTTTAAAATTATTTAGGTAGTTTTGGTGGTTTTTTATTAGATTTATAGTTATGTAATACAATAATAAATCCATAGGAATTTATGAATTTAATTTGGGTTAGTGAAACTCCTGAAATTGATCTTAGCATCTAATACATCATTTGGAATATCCCGAGATTATGGTATGTGGAAAAATTGAGATGTTTGGGAAAAGCTGGACATTCTGTTCCATCAATGCTATTATAATAACATGCACAATTTTGTAGTGATGTGTCTCTATACTAGAGAAATTCTCACAATAACAATGATCAAATTTGTTCAACTCCTTTTGAAGAGGCAAGTACCGCTATAGCACGTTGTTATCCCAACGCATATCACTGTGGCGGAAAAATTTGAAAATTTATTTAATTATTCTCCAACATAGTATATTTTTCTAAATCTCATTTTGGGGTAACGAAGGGGTGATTTTGGGTGATTTCCCCCAGATTTCATCATTTAGCTTAGTTAAGGTAAGGAATTCCTTCTCGGTAACTTGTAATTGATAACTTAGCCCTATAATTGCTAATCTACGAAGTTAGAGAAGGATTTTAGGATGATTTTAGTTGTTTTCTGGTGCAAGAAATAAAGTTAAGTAATAATCTAATGGGTATTGATTGTTAACATTTAATTACCCTCCCACTTTGTTAATTTAATAATTTATCCATGAAATTTGTAGTTTTAGGTGAATTATGGTAGCAAAGTCCTAGAACGGGGAAGGAATTATCATGAACTTGGTCTTAGTGATGGGATGTGAGTTATAATTTCTAATATGGTAGGTTATTTATATGTAGGTTCTAGACCATAAGCAAGCCAAAATTGCATGGAAGGGCAAATATTCTGCTTAGAGTAGTTGTGCAAGCATGATTTGAGGTAGGTTATGCTATTGTAGTTTAATCCAATTTGAGATTTATTTTACCTATAACGTGTATGTTAGAGTGTTCGGTGAGTTTGATGATTTCATGGGTGAACAGGGGAATATATCTATATGCTTGATAAATGTTTACTTGTCTTGGTATGTCTTGACTTTGCTTGGCCTAGCGGGACTTGGTGATATTTTATTTAGCTATTGGTTTTAATCCTAAACTATTTATTTAGTGTATAGGTGCTAAGTGTATGTTAGTTTTGAGCATGGATTAACTTCTTATTTCTTAGCATGGATTAACTTTTTGTACTATATTTTAATTAAGTATTGATATTCTCATCTATGGTTGGCGAAATGACCTTAGCAGTACACTATTGACTACTAGTATACTGATACTACATATGCTACTACTTTTATGAGTGTAGTGCATATTCTAACAACTCATATGCGACCTTATTTGTAATATCAACGGTTGATTTTAGATTTTAGGATGAGCGACATAGTGGGGCTACCATGAGATCTTTCCTTTAAAGTCCTTTGATTTGTATTTTATGCACTTTTTATTTATTTTGGGGTTGCATCCCCTTCTTGAAAATATTAGACATTTTGGTACGGGTGAATTTTGAGTCCTAGGAATAGTTTTATTTAAGTACATTCTTCTGGCATTTAGTTGTACTTATGTTTTGGTTTAAATTTGAATATCTTTAATGATGGATTAGCTTTAATCAATTCTTATAAGTGTTGATTTTAAGTTGGTATTTTAGGGTAGATGGTTCTCCCACTGGGTGAGTAGTGTTAGTGCCACTCACGATGGGTTTAGGTCGTGACATTACATTATTTAGTATTTTATTAGAGAGTGATTCTATTTCTATGTTGCTAAGTCTTTACTTAACTTCTTTAAATTCCATTTTAAGGTGCAATAATTTTTTCAGAAGATCTGGTAATGTTGTTTCAGATTCTTATTCTTTAAATTTATGTAATACATTTTTCATGTTAAAGGATTCAATAGCTTTATTGTCAAACTGTTGACTAAGAACAATAGACATTACGCTATTAAATATTTTTCTCTTAAGGTTTGTATCTTCAAAATGATTGATCGTATCAGAAATAACCTCTTTCTCTTTGTTACTATTGGTAATAACATTTGTAGAATGACTTGCCAGAGCAAACTGCATCGCCGCATTTACAATGGTCAGTTGATTCACTACTGTCCAAACTATATGTGCATTAAGCTAGTCATCATCGCTAAGACCTTAAAAAAGAGCTATTTATTTTTTGAGAATATAATCTAATATATTTTTAATTTTGTCTCCTAGTTTTGACATGTTTATCTTGTCTTTTTACAACGGGCTGAAAAATTTGTTGCCCATATCCTATTTTTCCACGGTTTTAACATGTATCATCATTACTTTTATGTTATTTATCCACTTTTATTAGTGTCTTGTTTAAATTTTTAAATCATCTTTTACAATAATAAGATTTTTAGATTTATTTTTATAATCTTATGTTGTCTTTTAATTTTATTGGAAGCTTCTTTTGAATGGAAGGATAATTTAATATATCCAAAGTTTTGACAAAAGATTCCTAATTCATTTCATGATATTTTACTATCTATTGTCAGTTGATTTTTGAGTTTAATATTCGTACCTAAATTCTAGTCCAATGACATTTATAAAACTTATGATATCACCATAAGTTAGTTAGAAGAATTTTTTTTGTCAAATCAATCTTTAAGTTTTGTTCTAATTGTCCACAAATAATGTTGGTCAACTTCTTATAATTTTTTCAATCCAATAATCATTAACAAAATCATCTCTAATCATGACCTTGTTGAGGAAAACATCATTATATCATCTAAAATTGTCTATTTTTAGACATGAAAAATTTGATATTATTTCTAAACTACTATCTTGAAAAAGTTAAGTTTTTCATACAAAAGTTTAGCTATAGTATATATTATGTGATAGTGGCATGTGCTAAGACTTGATTTTCCATTGTTTGTAACCCAGACTCGGTCTTAATAAGTTGAATAATAGTTCTAGAATTTAATATACTTTGCTTATTTTTTCTATAAGGTAGTTATCTGTAACACCCCGAGTATGGTACCCTGGACGCTACACGGTGCTCGTAATTTTGAAGGACCACAAGCTAACCCTTAACTGATACCTGCAACTGAGCACCGTAAAATATAATATAAGAATGCAAAAAATTGGCGGAAACTTTTCAAAAGGTTCAAAAATGTACTAGTACGTGAGAATGTACTAGTATGATAGATCTGGTAAGGTTGAATGCAAGGGCTTACATGCATGAACAATACTTACTAAATATCATGAGACTATTGAATAAGGTTACATGCATGAATGTATAAATGCATGAATACATAAACTATAACTGAAGTCATGGAAATACTAAATACTGAATTCTACTAACTGGACTTCTGATAACTGAGTCTACTGATACTGATATATGATTGATTGATGTTGAGATCAGTCTTATCTAGCGGGTGATCTCTGAATATATTGATGATAAAAATGATTGACTAAATCTAAGATCAGTCTTATCTAGCGGGTGATCTTTGAATCTACTAATAATGAAGATGATTGATTAAGCCTGAGATTAGTCCTATCTAGTGGGTGATCTCTAAATCTATTGATAATGATACTGATCGACTGTATCTAACAGTCCTGAATCTGTGATACTAAACTAAATTCTATTAATGAGACTGATTCTAAAATCGAGACTGTAGAAGGTAGTCATCTAACTGACATGCCCCTTGCTAGCTAGTTTGGGGTCTAACCTATAACCCTAGTTGGAAGGGTGTCAGTACCGTGCCACGGGTAAAGAAAACATTTGTAGAGTTAGCCCTATCTAACGGGTCCCTGAGATCAGTCCTATCTAATGAGTGATCCTTAAGTATGTCAATCTTATCTAACGGTGTCATCTCATACCTACACTGGCTACATAGATTTGGAACTTAGGGATTGCTTGAAGGGATCTCAGTCCTATCTACGGGTGAGCCCCCCTACATAGGTTCGTTCGGTGCTAAATTATACTCCCAACTAAAAGACTCTAAATTAATTCTTAGACTCTATTAGACTAAGCTAAATTTGTTACTGATCGTGCTGATTAACTGAGCTAAGCTGAGTTCACTTGGTTCCATTGACTGACGGAATATTATAGAGCTTGATTTGTTGACTGAATGCTACTGAGTTCTGAATGGTTTACTGGAACTTAAGCTAGAATGCTACTGATATTGAGATTACTGAGATTTGCTTAGTTATGGAACTGTCTGAGTTCTACTGAGTTCTGTAACTAACTGAGAGTACTATTTATCTTGGCATGATTGATATTATCATGAAACTGACACTGGCTCTAGACAATCGGCTAATTTGTCGGGTATTAAATACCCCTAGGACTCGATAACATAAATAATATAAAATAGGATAACTCATACATAATATGGCAATAGGCTATCATTCACAATACAAACAATGAGGCAACTCTTTAAGCACTTGAAAGTATTAAGCATGTAATTGTATAGGGATGTATACTATTGTCTCACCACTCATTCAATAAGGAATACATATAAATAGGAATGCATGTAACAATCATAATTCATTCACTAGGGCTTTTGAAGAAACAGTTGGCATGCATAAACTTATACATCATTGGGGTTTCTTGTCAATATGCTATAATGACCTTATTTCCTTCACACAAATATTTTATCAAACACATGGGGAACATACTTTTGTCATACAACATTCAATACACCTAATTAACATGGTTACATTAATCAACACGCATCTTGTAGGATTTTTTATGAATACTATGAAATTCACCTCATACTAGGGCCATGGTTTGGAACTTTGTAACCAAAACATGAATTAAAACTCAACAACATCATAAACTTCAATCTCAATTAACATAAATCATAAAAACTCATAAATAACAATGTTTATAATTTAAAAAGGGATTCTTGAACTTCTTGGGTGGAAGGAACCCAAGAATCAACATATAACATACCTGGAAATCTAAATTCTTGAACTTCTTGAAGACTCTTGGAGGGATTCTTGAGATTTCTTTTGAAACTTGGGGGCTAGGGTTTTCTATCTTTGAGAGAGAGAGCAATTTATTTATTGAGAAATATGAGTAAACAATGAGATAATAGGTATTTTAGGGGTTTATTTTCGTATATAGGATGATTTGGGGTTTTAGAAATATACCAAACAGGCCCTAAAATTAAATAACGGAATCTAAAAATCCCAATTTCTCATGCTGGCGCGACAAAGTGAAATCACGTCATCACACTACAAACTCAATGACTGGAAAATAGAGCTTTGGCGCGACGCGCCATAATCGCGGAGGCTCACTGGATTTTGACGATTTCCTTTTCGGCTAGCTCCGCAACACGCTAAAGTACCAGGTGGTTCACTGTCATACTAAAATGACTCTAACTCTTCTCTCGAGTGTCGGATTTTGGAAAATTTGGTGTCAATGAAAAGCTTATTCAATTTTTCACATGATAAAAAGTCAAAATCTTGAAAATACTATAAGGAATAAAAAGGTATTCATCTATGAAGCAAGATATTTGATATTCTAGAGACGAATTTGAACTAGGAGAAGTGTGGGGTATTATAATATCACACCAATATTTTATGGTATGTATAAATTCATCTATAATCATCATAACTACTTTTTTAGCCGCCATTTTTTGAATTTTATATGCGGTAATGACCATTTCCATTTCATGTAGATCATTATTTATTTAATGCTCTGCTAGTCCATCAATTTTTCATTTGGCAATTTCACTTACATAATGATAAGTATGAGATAAAAAATCATTTTCTTCTAACTGCATATCCAGAAATGTGGACATTTTATAATAATTTTTTTTATGGAATATTTACAATTGAAAATTTTAATTTCATTATCATTTTTTCAGATAAAGTTCTTATAAACTTTTCATTTGTAAATTTTAGTTCGGATATCAACCTTTCATTAATCTTTCTAATTATATCATCAGTGGCTTAAAACTTTTCTTCAAATTTAAGGAATTTATCTTTTGGTAATTTAGTAATTTTAAATTGGATGAGTTTCCAACTTTTATCATGGAAGGAAGAACTTAGTTTAGCTTTAAAAGTTGATTTATTCCCAGCTTCAAAAATTTATTTAGAAACTACATGTAGTAGTTGATTTGTAAAATTATTTTGTTAAAGTATTTGGTTTATATATCTATTTTTAGGGTTACCTTTGGCATCTACTATATCTTATTTAAAAAGTGAAGCAGCAACGAATCTACCATCTATTGGTTGGCTAATTTCTTTTAACGAAAGAATTAAAGATTCACTCACTTTGTCGCTAGTATATCATTTATTAACAATCAAGTTTAATAATATTTTTTATTGTTTAATTTTTCTATACATTCAAACCATTTAAAAAATTTGATATTACAACTTATTTTTTTTCATATTTATGCACCAACTTTTTGTAAAGGTTAATTTTTATTTTAATGAACATTTTTCTTATACCATTGCCTCTTTATAGAATTTTCTAGACTAGTTCATAATTTATCTAAATAATGATAGTCTGGCTCAAATTCCTCATCTGACCTAATCATGAGTAAAGATACTTTATTCCTAGCATCTCTCTAACATTAGGACTTAGTAATTTTGTAGGTTTTAAATTTCTAGGTTCATATTTCACTTTAGAAATTATTTTTGAGTAATCTACTCTTTTTAATTTTCTTTCTATATCTTCTAAAGTTATTTCGCTTTCTTCTGGTGATTTGCAAATTCGTTGTCTAGAAAAGATCATTCTTCTACTTGAAGAGGATTGCCTAAAAAATTGAGATCTTAGAAATTTAAAGTCTATATATCCATTAATAAATTCAATTAGTTGTTGTACGTTTGAATTTTCTTCATCAATTTCTAGCTCCGTTATGGAGTTAAATGCCAATTATCCTTTTTTAATATGTTATCCTATTTTATTATATTTGGTATAAAAGTGTTATTTTCATTATGATTGGCTTTCATAAGCATGGTAACTCCTTTATTACTTATTATTTTAGCCAATAGGGATAAGGTAGTTTTCATTGTCTATATAATACTCGATATATGATGGCTATTTATCTTGTATTTGCCTTACTATTCATGTGTAAAGAACCTTTGGGAGATTTTCTATATTTTCGCTAATTTTAAACATTTTGAGATTTCTTATAGCTGCCCAATTTATTTATGACTTGCAGAAACTGATAGTTCGGTTACCGGGCAGTTTATTTGATATTTAGAGCCAATTTCTTATTTTGAAGAATTTGCTGGTTCAAATTGGCTATTAGATAAAAAATTTAGTTGAAAGACCTCATATGCTAATTTTGACTGTTCCAACAACTTAAAAATGTCAATTTTAGGTTGGGGACCCTTGGTGCGGGCTCGAGTCTACTAGACTTACTTTGGGCTAGCGGCCGAAAGTTTTGAAAAATGGTAAGTGAATGTGGGATCCATTTTTCATTGAAACGATCTCCAATGGAAATTTTGACCAAGCCACTAAGTTTAGAACGTCAAATTGATTGGGTAGCATAGTTTATTTGCGCATATGGGATTCTGGATGAATCTTGAGGGTTTGGCTGAAACTTGAATTGAACTTGCCATTCAGCTGGTGCACCTATTTAAGTCGCCGTTGGGTCCCTTAAGTAGAGGTATACTAAAGCACCCAACAGACCACTTAAGCGGTTAAGTTGGCCTAGCCGAATACCTCTAAAGCGGATCAACTACCTCATAAGTACTAGCCGCTAAAGCGGTAAGGGACCACTTAAGCGGTATCGCTAAAGAGACACCAACTTTCTTAATCAATGATCATTTGTGTGGCCCAGCGACTACTCAAGCGGTACCCATGTACCTTGGAAGGGTTTAAATGCCACACTTAGCCCATTATAACTATTTCTCATACATTCCCTAGAATCTTAAACCGTAAATCATAGGAAAACATAGGGATAAAATTTGTGGGTTATTTTGGGGCTTGGATAAAGATTATTTACATTTTTTTTCTTCAATCTGGTGGTGAGTTTCCATTAGTTTCTTCCTAAAATTGTCTTTCATTTCCTAAAATTCCAAAAAGCTTAGGGGCTTAATTTTAGCACCATTATAGCTCAAAATTCACACATTTTTAAGATAAATATTCCTTGAGTATAGGGGAATTGAGTTGGTTTCATAAATGCAATTTTAATAAATGGGCCCCACATAGGATTTTATTTAACTTTGGAACCAAAGCACAATTGTAAAAGATGGGTATCATTGTTCTCGTTTTGATGAGTAGATTGTGATTTTGATAAAGTGGAATCTTGTGAAAGCTTCTCTAAAATGAAAATTGGTGATTTAGTGAATTCTTTGACATTTGTTTGGTACCCTTCTAGGTTAGGCGTACCTTATTCGTAAATTAAGCTTTTTACTAGTATGATTATTATATTATGCTAGATATAAGGTGGGAGTTTGGTATTGGAAGTATGAATAATATTAGTTTGTTTAATTGGACCATTAGGCTTTTGAAATTGATGACTTAGAGTAGTTAGCATATTATTCATGACTTACGTGGTTTGAGCTTCTTGGTATATATATTTAGAATTGAAGATCCTTAATTACATAGAGTAGGTGAATTTGTCTTAGTTATTCATTTTGAAGTGGAATTGTCCTTAGTTTCTTAAGTTAAGGGAATGGCGTTAGTTGCTATTGATTTAAGAAGGATTGCCTTAGTTTTTCATGTTTGGGAAAAATTTCTATTTTCGGGCTTATTATGGCTTTCTTGAGATATAGAACTGAACTTAGATACCTTAGCCTAGTTTGGGTAGAAGTTGCCAAATGTATTGTTGGGGATTAAAAGTGGGCCCCTCATCCCACCTTTAGGCCAAGGCATGGGATAACCTTGTAAAGTCATTTACGCATGATATACTCTTCTTAATGGTAGGTTTCGCACTTGAGGAGGATGAATATATTTACTGAGTAAGTAGTTGGATATTGAAGGATTAATGCGAATATTGAGTATCTCTAATGATATTGTTCTTATACACGATTACAAATATAATATATAAGCATGATTATTGGTAGGGTAATAGATATAATTAATACTATGGTCTAATTGTATGCTTAATGTTATAGATTTTTGCATGATTAATGGTTACTTACCTATTGATGTAATATGAATTATAGATATAATATGTTGTATGGATATAATATGTCTCATAGATATGATATGGCTTATACAAATTATTATCTAGCTATGACTGGTGGATTATAATTAATAGTTTCAGTTTGAGTTAGGCAATGGATAATGATCTTGATAAATATGAGTTCCAGTCTAAGTTTGATAATTGAGTATGATCTTGATAAATATGACTTTCAATTTAAGTCCAGTGAGTGATGGTGATACTAATGAGTTCCAGTTCATGTCTAGCATCAAATAGTATGTGTGAGATGATATGGTTTGTATGAATTCCCTGCTATAATATGATACTTTGGTTATTTATGGCTATTTGGTTATTCGTTTCCTTTACTATACCCTCTAGGATTATGGGGACTTGCATTAGATTATTCACTTTTCTGCACTTATTAGCTTATAGGGGATAATCTCATTGTTAATAGTGTGATCTCTATGCTATTGTCTAATTTTCATATGTTTATTTATGTACAATAATGTCCGAGCTTATTTTAAGGCTATCCCTTTTAACTTGACTTAGTTTATGCTATTTTGTATCTTGTCATATTTGTATTATGATTTAACTTAGTTGGACGATGATTTCACTGAGTACCCATGATTTTGGTACTCATACTACACTTCTATTGTTTTTTTGTGTAGATCTGAGTACTAGCTACTACCTTTGAATTGACATTCATGCAAAATTGATTTCGAAGATAGGGTGAGCACTTAGAGTTGTAGGTACCTTTTTTCGTTTTATTTATTTATGTCTAGTCTTTTATCTATGAGATAAATTGTATTTGACTATTCGATACTCATAGTTCTTTTGTAGTAGCTCTTGTAATGATATTACTGAGTCTTGGGGTGCTTGTAGGTTTCTATATTTCTATTAGACCTTTGTAACTGTATTTTGGCTATTTGAATCTTTAATTGTTACATACAAGCTTTAGACCATTATCCCACCTAGGTAGCCAATTATATAAAGATCAAGGCTATGGTTTTTCTTACCTACTTTTGGGATAGGGTAGGTTCCATCATGAATCATAAATAGGGTGGTGAAAAATTAATATCATAGCCTACGTTTCACAAATATTGTTGCTATAAGAGCAAGTGTCTAGTAGAGTCTCTCACAAATCAAAATATTGACGTTCATTTCTTATCTTCTGGATTCTATAAGACATTCTATGGATATCTTCACTTCTTTTACTTACTTTATGATACGAGTCTGAGTTTATTTCTAAAGCATTCCTTTGGTTTTACTCATTCATAAATAGCTAGAACGCGTGCAACCACTATATGAGAGGAGGGTCACAAGATTGAGCCTAGGGATCCTATCTATTCATGGATGACCAAGATATCATTAATAAACTTTAAATGTGTACTCAACTAACGTCCGATATAGGGGCTTTCCCTAGAGAGTACTCTCTCTTTCCCGAGTAAGAGATTCTTCTGCAACAACCAGCAGTGTACTAGGGGCTAGCCCAGGCTCCATAGAGATTTATTTCTTCTTCAATGCTAAGGATTCTTTGGTTCATATTTTTGGAGTTGGTTAGTGGCACACTGTCTGATGGTGTACAGTCTATATATTAGAATGGTACTTAGGTGGGGCACAACCTGTAGCTGTAGCTCCTAGAGTTGAGGTTTCTTCTTCGCTGGTAGTCATTCAATTTGTAGTTTCATAGCCAGTGGTTTCCTAACTTACTATACCTGCTGAGGAGTAGAATATACTGGGTAGATTCTTGAGATTTGATCTACCTAGGTTTTTGGGTGTACCGAGCAAGGATTCATATGAGTTTCTGATTGCTTGTGAGGATAAGCTCAGTAATTTAGGACTAGTTGAGATTGGTGGTATAGATTATACTACTTTTCAGTTTACTTGGAAGCTATACATTGTTGGATAGGTTATCTTTATTCCAAGCTAGCTGGATCTCATCATTTGACATAGACTTAGATCTTCAAGATTTTCTTAAAGTAATATAGGCCTCGCAATCTTAGGGATTGTCTGAGGGATCATTTCTCAATGTTGGATCAGGGGTCCACGACTGTTGTGGAGAATGAGGATCATTTTAATGAGTTAGTTAGGCATGCTACTTCTATTCTAACTACTGAGAGTGTTTGTTGCTATGTTCGAGGATTGAGGCTTCCTCTTCATATGCCTACTCAGTGTTGATTGTTGTGGGTAGGTCTTGTATTGAGGTGTCAAACCATACTTAAGTGATGGAGGATATGCAACACGAGGCCCAAGGGGTATCAATTAGAGGCCTCTATATTAGGGCAATTTTAATGGGACTGATAGTGTCTCAAAATATAGAGTTGGTGGTTCTCAAGTCAGGTGCCCTCCACGTTAGCCATTTCAGCATTGATGTCAATCTAGTAGACCTATTCAGGACGTGCATCATATTACCTATGAAGGCCAGTCTTAATCTAGTGATTATCCTGGACAGGGTCATGCTCAATCCTTGAGAGGCTCATCTTCTAGCTATTCTAGTCGTGGTGGTTATTTTGGGTCAGCTGGCTATTCTGGTTTTTGTCCAACGCTTGGGCATGTTATGGTTATGGAGATTTTATTCATTTCTCAAGGGAGTGCCCTAGTCTTTGAGTAATTTTTTTCTTTAGGTTAGTGTGTTCAACCTATTCT
Source organism: Capsicum annuum (assembly GCF_002878395.1). NCBI lineage: Eukaryota > Viridiplantae > Streptophyta > Magnoliopsida > Solanales > Solanaceae > Capsicum > Capsicum annuum. Next base: position 119,846,014 of record NC_061120.1, on the reverse strand, counting down.
GGCAGTTCATCCCAAATCTAGAGGTGGTGTGCATGGTCGTAGGGGTACCTCGGGTGATCTTGGAGTCTCGAAGGTAGGTAGGACAGGAGATCGATCTGAAGCCCAGCTAGGTGGTGGGCGTGATCAGTTGGACATAGGACCTACTAGACCCAAGGCTAAGTCTTCGGATGTTGCTATCACAGGTACAATCTTGGTTTGCCGACGGTTGACCTTTTCTTTATTTGATCCAGTATCCACTTTTTTGTGCCTGGTTATTATGCCCTGCAGTTAGATTTATCTTGGGATATTATATATGTCATTAAGTATATCTGCTCCTGTGGGCGATTATTTAGTAAAAGATCAATTTTTCAATCATGTGTTGTGATTGTTAGGGATATTAATACTCAAAATAATGTTATTATATAATACACAGTGGATTTTGATGTAATTGTGGACATGGACTGATTATCCCACTATCATGTGGTCATGGAATATTTTGCCACGAGGAATACCTTAGCCTTGCCCAGCATACCCCTAGTTGTGTGGTAGGGTGCTGTTGTCCACGAGCTCATGGGGATTATTTCTTATTTTTATTGAGGAGTCTTATGTTGAAGGATTGTGAGACTTATCTTGATTATATTCATGTTGTTAGTGTAGAGAGCCCGTCGCTTTACTTTGATTATGTAAATCAGGTGTTTCCTGATGTTTTCCCAGTGAATATACCTGGTATTTTTCCTACCTATTATATTGTGTTTGTTATTGATCTTGATCCAGGCACTTGACATATTTCTGTGGAACCTTATCATATAGCTCCTATAGATCATATAGAGCCAAATATTCAGCTACATGATCTTTATTATAAGAGTTTTATTAGACCGAGTGTGTCTCACTTGGGAGCTCCTTTGTTGTTTATCAAGAATAAGGATGACTCCATTCGTATGTGTATTGATTATAGGTAGCTTAATAAGGTCACAGTGAAGAACCATTATCCTATGCCTTGCAATGATGAATTATTTGACCTACTTTTTGGAGCAATGATGTTCTCTATGATTGACTTGAGGTCCGATTTCCATTAGTTGAGGATTTGAGTTGAGGATCTCCCGAAGATATCCTTTAGGACCCTTTATGGTCATTATGAGTTCCTACTGATGTCTATGGGTTGACTAATTCCCCAATGGAATTTATGGAGTTGATGAACCGAGTGTTTAGACCTTATTTGGTTTCCTTCATGATTATCATCATCAATGACATCCTAGTGTATTCGAGGAGCAGAGAGGAGCATGGGAAACATTTGAGGATTGTGCTCAAACATTGAGAGCTCTTTTGCTTTATGCCAATTTCTCTAAGTGTGAGTTTTGGCTTTAGTCGGTGATATTTCTTGGGCATGTGGTGGCTATGGATTGAATTATTGTAGACGGGACGAATATTGAGGCTGTTGCGCCCAACACAAACGCAAGTGTACATAATCTACCTAAGTAATATAGTGTCCATAAAGAAAATCCAAGTATCCCATAGGGACTAGTGTTAGGAAACTATTCAGTTCTAGTTCAACGATTAAGATTAACTAAGTTCCAATGTAACCAAACAACAATTATAAGTTGAAACTAACAATGAACTAACAATGAAATAAAGTAAAGACTTGAACAATCAATGGGGAAAGACCCGGGGCTAAGGCACTACGAACCATCATACTAGGCTATAAAAATCATTAGTTAGGTTGATTCTCATGGTTGTTTGTTAAGGGGTTGATACTAAGACTATGGTCTTTCGAACCTACAATTAATTATCTAACTTAGCCCCACAACTACATCATTCAACGGGGATGCATGAACTAAGTTAAATACGTTCATATTTCATCATGTACTTGAACCAAATAAGGCATAGAGGTATATTTCTATCCCAAATGTAAAAAAATTATAGCTCCATTCAATTAGAAGATTACAATCCTATTCTATCTATCCCACGTTTTATACTCTTGTTCTTCTCCCGGGTTAATAAAATGATGATGAATGTATTATACGGGTTGAGAATGCATAAAATAGTGATAACAAAGACAATTAAAAAACCAATATTTATAAACAACTAAAACCAAATCATTTCATAACAATAATACGGATGTTATTGGCCTTAACCCTGAAAATGGGTGTTTAGCCAATCATGGACATAACCGTGATCACATTGAATTAATAAATGTTAGAATCTATAAATAAACAAATGTAGCGGAATAAAAACCCTAATTTTAGTGTTCTCCATCCTTTCTTCAAGTCCCAAGTTCGTCCAATGTGTTTACATTAGTTTTTAAGTGTTCTATTTATAGGAGTACACAAACAACTGTTTTTAACATAGGACCGTGACACAACATTATTGCGCCTTCAAGGAATCGTGGAATGGACTAATCACTAATTAAAATGGGAATTTACACTCATGGTATGTTTCGAATGGCATTCCATGTCCTTAATGAGGTAGCTAGGCATCATGGCATGCTGATGTATAAAAATGCCCCAATTCTCACAAGCCTTGTCCCATGCATTTTTCCTTCAAATCCAAGCTTTGTGATATTGTTTTCTCTTCATTTATAGATTTTATAACATCCATAAATACTATTGAACAACCCACCAAGCATCCTAAGATATCAAACACTATAATTTAGAGCTCAAAACCATATACACTTTTAGACGATGAACTAGTAAAGGACATAACTCAAGCTAAGAGTACTAGTTTTATCATTTCATTCTTAACCTAGTGTTTTGACTTCAAAATCATAATTAACACACCTTAAAAACTAAATGTTCATAAAATAACACTTATATGCTTATATATAAAATAATTAACTCATTAAGAACCAGGGAAATCCTTAAAACAAGACTAATTAAGCACGGATAACAACACTAAGGTGCATAAATCAACCTTAGATCACCACCCCAAACTTAAAAAACTTTTTAATTCTCAAACAACTCTTTACTCTAAGCATCATAATCAGAGAAGACTCCACAATTCTACAATAATCCATAGAATTAATCCAGTACTATAATGACTGCACAGAATGCAAGTTTTACACTCTATCTTGTTATACATAATTGAAGGCTCGAGAATACAACTTCAAAACATCCTAGCCTCAAGAATTGACTCATCAAGTTAGAAAACTCATTCTTATTACTCAATTAAAGTAATCACACAAATCATAAAACAATCATTGAACATGTACCCCAATAAAAAAATTATGCTCACTCTCTCAAAGAATTCACAAGTTACACAAGATGAACCGTAGGATTGCCCTTAGTGTAGTACTTTACTAATATTAAAATTTTAAGGCTTTGGATCAAATAGGTCTTTGAGGATTGTAATGTAGGCTAAGGGATGGGTAGAAACTATTTTGGTCAGTAATAGTGACTATCTCCTTAAGTGCTTTAATACATAACATGAAAATTAAGATCTCTCCATTAACAACCAATTTCCACCACATTCATCTACGCAGTTCTCTTATTTTTAACCTATCTCATTAAGTTGACTCACAAATACTATAGAAGGGAGTATTTTCGATCACACAAGATTAAATTTAAGCATATTTTTCTTTCTTTTCATTACCAACTCCCCCTCATAACTTATCACTATTTCAACACCAATAGCTAATATATTGGGCCTCATTTTCACCCTTTTCCTCCTTATTTTTCTTACTCCTTTACCTCTTTAATTTTTAACTAAAGTGCTTAGGATCGTTGGATAAAATTAAGGCTAATCAAACATAGAAAACAAGATACATATGAGGTTACCAAATAAATACATGTTAAAGGCTCAACGGGGCTAACTAGTAATATGCACAGGTTTAGGTTCAATAGAGTATAAAACAAGGATATCAAAGAATTATATATATCATCTCCTAAACCCATACTATTTATTTTGTTTTATGCACATACCAGGCAAGTTCTTAACATCATATGGAACAAGGAATACACAACCTCACATCACATTTGGCACATGCTCAACTCAAGTAGGATCATCATAGACTCTAAACCAAGTAATCACATGAATTCAACCTTAATCCATTATCATACAAAAGTCATAAACTAGAGCCTACAAGTCTCAAAAGTAGTAATCACACAAACAACATGCGTCACAATCAAACCCACATGCATTATACACACATAGCACCCATAAGAACATCCTACTTATCCTAACACAAAAAATTTAAAATTACTCCTAAAAAAGAAAAAAATACTAGGTTCAAAGTGTTTCCCCTGGAAAAGAACCAAAAAGAACAACCACGGGGTGAGTGAAATGTGCACCGACTAAACTAACCCAAATAAGCTAAAAACATAAAAGAAAATCCTTTTGTAATTTTTTTAATTTTTCAAATGTAACCAAAACCAAACTAAGAAACAATAAAAAATTTTGACCCTACAATATCACTTCACCCGAAACCATGGAAATTTCCCCACCCCACACTTTAAACTTAATTTGTACCCAAAGAAAATATAAAGTTAGAGATAAAAATACTCCCTAAGGCCTCTAGGCCTAGATAGAAGTATCTTTTATCATAAAGAGGGTCCGAGGACCCCACACTTAGTCTTTCCCATTCTTCTTAGCTCAAGATTCTGGTACTTAGACTTCTTATTAACCTTTATATTAACAAATTTTTTTTACATAAATTAAAACTAAAAATATAAAAAACAAAACCTAACTTAACTTAGGTGGCATCCCAAGCAATGGCTGATTTAGTGTCGCGGTACTACACACATTACTACTCAGCCAAATTACTTTATCCTCTTTCTCCTACTTGTAGGCCATCTTCTTATTAGTTTCTCACTTCTTATGTGAGAACTCTTAAGGTCAATATCTTTCTCAACTCTAGTTTTTTTAGGCTCATCAATCATCATCACTTCAGAGATAAGTGATGGCTTGGGTAACTCAAGAAGATTTTTTAATAAGCTTATTAGTGGTTTATAATCCACCCTATAATCATCCACTTCTATTACTTTAATCATACATAAATATCTATGGTGGGAAGGTAGATTGAGTGTCTTATACACTTTGAAGACCACCTCATCATCCACCAATTTCATTGTCAAAGTTCCCTCTCTCACATATATTAATGCTTCTCTTGTTACTAAGAATAGATGTCCTAGAATAATCGTCACCCAGTTATCTGCCTTAAAATCCATAAAATGAAACTCAATAGGAATTAAAAAGTTATTAACCTTTACAAGCACGTCTTCTATTTTTTCCATTTGGAGAATTACAGAGCATGGTCGCAGCTTACCCAAACAAAGAGTATTAAATACTGATAGAGGCATAACATTGGCACTCACCCCTAATCAGTCAAGGCAAACCACACTATTGTCACTAATCTTTATAGAGAGGATAAAACTCCCTGGGTCCGTAAACTTCTTAGGCATCTTATTCATTATCACAGAGCTACATTCTTTAGTTAGTGCCATAATTTCAATTTCCTACAGTTTGATCTTATTAGTCACCACTTAATTTGGGTACTTAGTGTACATGGGCATTCCCTACAAAATATCTAAAAGAGGACAAATAATATGAAGTTCTCTAAACATATCAAAGAAATTTTTGAAACAATCATATTTTTTGACCTTTTTAGCATTTTTAGGAATGGTGGTTATGGTCTTTCATTCACTTTCTCTGGATCTTTCACATTCGGGTAATCAGACTTTCTCGATTTATCAGAATCATTGCCTTCAACCTGTTGTGGAACTAACTCTGTATCTATCTTCTTATATTTTTTGGGGGGTCTGCCATTAAGATATTTACCACTCCTAAAAGTGATTGCGATAACATTATTTAGATTTTTTTTATCACTTAGAAAACCCCCTTGAGTCTTGGTACTTATGCCTAGGCTAGTTTCCCTAACTATTTCTCTAACTACTGCTGAGATACTTATTGATTTTTTTTATTTAAAAAACCATTTCTTCTTGTTTGGCCAAGATTTTATTTAAAGTCTCCTCAATATTACTGGCCTCTGTATTATGCTGCTACTGGAACTGGTAATTCTAATTATCGCCCCGTGTATAATTGTGTTGAGTCTACCACTTTTTGCTATCGGTATTGACATAAATTGGATAATGTTCCTTGCCCACCAAATTTATTGATTCAGGATTTGCACTACACATGTCTGTGGAGTGGCCATTATTTCCATAAATCTCATGCCAACTTAGGGTGTACTGAACTTCATTCACTAGAGCCAAAGTTTGATTCACCCAAAATTTGTTGAATTAGGTCATCATTTGATTCTCTATGGCCAACAATTAAGTAGCTAAGGCAGTGATACTATAAACTTCAATCATGCTCGTAGCCTTTTTCATTGAGCTTTTGAACATGACACTATGCCAGTCAGGATTCCCTTGAGCTATGTGATTTAATAAAGTATACATCAAATCATATGTTTTCTCTAGATCCTGACCACCTACAGCTAAATCTAGAAAAACTTTCATGTTATGGTCAACAGCTTTAACAATGGTATGAGCTAATATATTATCAGACTGCTGATGACGTGAAAAGTCCCAAAGAATATACTTGAATCTCTCCCAAGAATGGTACATGTTATATTTCAACATATACTTGAAGCTCAAAATATTACTGCTTAATCTAGTTTTCTTGCTAGATGGAAAGAAACAAATGAGGAACTTTCGGGATAGATCATCCCATGTTATAATCAAACTTATGGGCTATGTGTTTAACCACTTCTTTGCTTCCCCAAAGGTAAGAAAGGGATGAGAGTCTGTCTAAACTAATTAGTAGACACTCTTGTTGGGATGAATGCGCCAATAATTTCCAAGAAAACCTTCAAATATGTAAAACCTCCCATTTTCATGCTAGAATTCTAGTCGTCATTCCTGCATGTGTAAGCTCTAATCCAAATGATTTCTATGTTAATATGAGTTTCATTATCATTATCCTGGCATTTGAAGTGATTTTGAGGTGAGAATGTTCATAAGAAACACATATAACAAAGTTGAGTTAAGAGCCCTTGATTCGTCTAAAGTTTGGCATTCAATTATACAAGGGTCTAATTTGAATGTGTCTAAATTTTTATATACATAGAATTTTTTATCTCGAGACTCACCAAATTATAGAGAATTGAATTAGCTTTCCAAAGATACCAATTTTGCCTTAATTTGAGACCCGAGCGAAAAGTTATGGCAATTTTTGAGTGAGGCAGTAAGCCGACGCAATTGGGAAGTGATGCATCGGTTGTTAAAATGATTAGCGACGTGACATGATTAGCGATGTGACGTAATGGACAGTGCAATACTAAATCGTTTCACACTCTATTTCAGTTCCTAAAGGGTCTAGGCGCACTTTGGTCACTTCCCTTCACCCAAATCCGCCATAACACTTAATTTCAGCCCTAAAAGCATTATTCACATTCTTATTTATCTTTTTCTATCAATAAAAACCCTATCCCCCTTAATAACACCACTAAATTCATCCAATTTTCTTTAAGACAATCAAAAAATTAAGGTTCCTACTTCCAAGAAATTCAAAACTCTAGTACAATATCTTCAAGATAAACAAAAATTAGAGTTTTGAACTTTACGAATTCCAAGAAAAGCTTTCAAGAACATTCCCAAGGTTTCCAAATCAAGTTCTCTACATCTAATAAAACCTAATAAGGTATGTGGAGTTTATGATCAAGGATACCCTTTCATCCTTGTGCCCAAAATTAATTTTGAATATGAATTTACATGAGTTTCAATTTAGGGTTCATACCCAATTATCATTATTTGAGGATTATAACATTACAAGTGATTTAGATGTTGAATTGTATATCTATATTCACATCTTTATTCGCGTGAGATGATTTTATAGATTTCCAATTGAGTTTTAAGCATGATATTGTGATTTTGATTTCACTACCTTGGTATTGTTGAAGTAATTCAACAAGTGTATTAACTATGAAATCTTGCTATGAATTTTCATGAGTTTAAAGAATGGGTTTTGAAGCCTTAAGATTGAAGTATTGATAACTCTATAAGATTATGAAGAGAAAGAAACTTGATCTTTTGATCCTAAGCTAAGACAAGGAATCCACATTTTCATATGATCAAGGTGAGTCTTTTTTTATACTTAGCCAGCATGATTTGAAAATAAAATAAGACTATAACTTCTTAGAACTAAGTGTGTTGGCTCACTGAATTACCTTTACGCTTTACTTGTCATGATTTATGATTTTACAGTTTTAATTACTCAAGACAAGGTGAGTCACTTACACTTAACATGTAGTTTTTGACGGTTTACATGAATAGTGCATTATTGTTTTACTTATGCTTTCACCACCATATGCTCAGTATATTCCAAAAGTACAAATCCACATATATGTCTCTGAGCTACATTTTTTAATAATGTAGGTACCAGTTGTAGCATGCACATAATAATTATACACTTGCAGATTTAAGCAGCAGATGACGAGTCCTCCTATTTCGGGGACTTCAGATACATGTTATTTTATATACTTTACTTCCTTATTCATATGTATTGATTAGTAGTGTTTGGAGTCGCGTCCCAACTACCTATAGTCAATATTAGTAGAGGCTTCACAGACAGTCAATAGAGTTGATGTAGTTTCTTCCAGTTTTGTTTTTTATAATCAGAGTTGTATCATTTTAATATACCTTTGCATTAATCAAATTTAGAAAAGATTTATCTTTTCCATTATTCTTTCAAACTTATGTATTTTATTTAGTTGCTCATGAGTTATGCCAATATAAGGGTTAGCTTGGGATCACTTGTGGTCCTAAGATCCGTATGATGAGTAGGGAGTAGTCTCGGGTCATTACAAAATGAAACTATGGATCTTCACATGAAAGCCTGGTTAATTGACCACTACTATGCAAAAGTTTCACCATGTTCTTCTTCAGTTTAAATCTACCTCTAGTAGTCAGTCTGTCAATAGTATAGGTCACATTAATCAGAAATGGGATTGCCACTTGACGAACTGTCTTGCGAGATGGTGGATCCTTAGCCATAGAAGCAAGAATATTTTATTCCTCATGAATTTTCAAGATCTGGTAGATAAGTACTTCTCCTCTTCTCTATAAGTGAAAGTATTGCTCAGGCTCGGGATCTGGTTCAACAAACTCCCTATCCCTTTCTAGCTTACTAGTCTGCTTAACCTATTAATAACGCTCAACTTACCCGTCAATTTAAGTGCAAGGCATTCGTCGTCAATATATTTACCCAAATTTAGAGTCGGGGTTGAATCCACGAGGAATAATATGAGCGGTGATAAACTTAATTTTAAATGATAGATACAAGTTAAATTCAAACAAACAGTACAAAATGATAAAATGGGGGATAGGTTCCTACACTAATGTTTCTTTAAGAATTTTTCTAGTATAAATTAGGGGCTACGAATAATTAGAGTTTTAACAATTATGCATGGATCTTGAGATTATGCATTACTAAGGGAGTGACATGTGGGAGTTAGTAATCAACATTAATTTAGTAATCAAATATAGATAGGCTAGGTTACAGATTTTGATGCTAGTCTTTCAACAAAACACCAAAATTTCACCCATTGATTCTTTTGATACCTAATAGGTGTGTTCAATAATTGGTAACCAAAACCTCAATCTAGGAATCCCTATTTCTAGGATTATACCCATGGCATAGTCAAACTCACATTCACCCTTATGTGTAAGATAGTGAAAATTTAGTAAACTACACACATAATTGTCTATCATTACTTTGGTCTTTACATCCCTCTTTTGAGGATGATGTGGATTCCTACACTTCATCCAAAACCCTTCTTTCGTAGATGGCCTTGAACATTCTAGACCTCAGAGCTTTCACTCATCAAACCCATGTGGGTATTTGGGGCTTTAACACATCAAATCCATACCAAAATAGCATATCAATGATAAAACCTATAACATAAACTACCAAGTGGATGCGAATAATAACAAGAGAGAGATTTAGCTATACATAAGATAAGTAAGCATAGATATACCCAAAATCTCAATTGAAATGAATTGTTGAAGAATTAAGCAAGTGTTCCTTCAATCTTGGATCTCCAACAATATCAATAATAGAAGTGAGCAAATCTTCCACTTAGAAATTCTCCAATGTACTCTTCACCTAAAATTTATATAGTATTTTCTTCTCCAAAAATAGAGGCCATAAAGTCTAGAGCTAAAACCTATAAAAAATTTAGGAAGAAGGAATTTTGATACATTATAGTGTTTGAGTCATTTGGTTCAATTTGGGATCAACACATATAATTAATGATTTTACCTTGGGATGATTTCCTCCACTAGGCCGTGATTGTGCATGTCTGGTTGCGACTGTGGACACACGACCACGGTTGGAAGACTTTTGCTTGACCACCGCAATTGTGGTCGAGTTGACTGTGACCGCGGTACCTGAGGCTCTTTTGCTCCAAGTCTTCAACTGTACTTTTCTTTCTCCCTTTTGATCATTTGACGTTCCAATCCACATCTTTGGATCTCCTCAACTTTATGCCTGCAAAGAGTAGATATTAGTGCATCTAACCACAAATTTATCTCATTTAATCATTCAAAAAAAGGTAATGTGCACAAATATTGAGTGCAAATGAATGGCAGAATCACCATTCATCGGTTATTCCTACAATTCAGAAGAAAAGATCAAGTGATTAGCACAAAAGAAATTGAAAATTAAAAACTAAAACTAATGAAGTTGCAAAATTACAAGTTCCTAGCAACGACGCAAAAAACCCATTGGGCCCAAGCGCACATGCAAGTGTACGTAGTCCTATACAGAGTAGTGTAAGGAAACTATCTAGTTCTAGTTTAATGATTAAGATTAACTAACTACCAATGTAACCATAAAGCAATTATCAGTTGAGACTAATAATTAAATAAACAATGTGATAAAGTACAGGTTTTAACAATCAATGGGGAGAAACCTAGGACTAAGGCACTGCGAACAATTATACTAGGCTATAAAATTTGTTAGTTAGGTTGATTATCTTGGTTGCTGGTTCACAGGGTTGATACTAAGACTATGGTCTTTGAACCTATAATCAGTTATCTAACTTAGCCCCACAACTACATCGTTGAGCAGAGATGCGAGAACTAAGTTAAATATATTCATATTTTATCTTGTACTTTAAAAAAATAGGGAACATAGGTAAATTCCTATCCTAAATTTAAATTATACGTCCATTCAATTAGAAGATTACAATCTTATTCTATCTATCCCACGTTCTATCCTCTTGTTCCTTCTCCCAATTTCACACAATGATTATGCGTGTATTCTAAGGGTCAAAAATTGTTAAAATAGTGATAAAAAGGATAAATAAACTAAAAATATTGATAAACAACCCAAACTAAGTCAATTCTTAATAATAATACAAATGTTCTTGGCCTTAACCCCGAAAAATGGTGTTTAGCTGATCATGGACATCACCATAATCAAAATGAATGAATACATGTTAAAATCCATAAACAAACCAAATTAATGAATGAAAATCCTAATTTATGCTTTTACCATCCTCACTTTACGTCCCAAGGTCTTCAAATATGTTTAAACAAGTTTTTCAGTGTTCTAAATATAGGATGACACAAGCTGTTATTTTTAATATAGGACCATGCCAAGCCTTATCGTGCCATCTATGCACATGGCATGACCTAGTCATAGAAGCACACTGGAATAGACATTTCTAATACTATTCCAGGGGCATGAAAAGGCTTTAACCCAGCACGTAGGCAACATATCATGACAATGTGTCTAAAGTATTGCAATTCACACAAGCTTTGTCCCATGCTTTATTCATTCAAATCCAAGCATTTTGATGTTGTTATCTATTTATTTACATCTTGTATCACATCCGTATGTATTAATAAAAAACACACCAAGAATCCTATAATATCATACACAAAAATTAGATCTCAAAACCACATACAATTCAAGACAATGAACTAGTAAAAGACATAGCTTACATACCTCAAGCTAAGAGTACTATTTTTATCCGTTCATTATTAACATAGTGTTTTGACTCCAAACACATTATGAACACACCTTAAACACTATATTTAAATAACATAACTTTTAAATTCTTATTTATACCTGAATTAACTCAATAAGCATAAGAGAAATCCTCCAAACAAGACTAATTAAGCCCAAAAACAATGCTGAGGTGTATAAATCCACCTGAGATCAGAGACTATTTTTCATTGGGATAGGCTTATATCTCGAACTGAGATTCGTAGCTTTATTGGCTTGGTTGATTATTACATAATATTTGTAGCGGGTTTTGCCACTATTTTTCACTTATGACCATATTGATTTAAAAGAAGGTTTCTTTCTAATGGTGTGAGAAGTGTGAGTTAAGCTTTGGAAAGTTCAAGGAGTTTCTTACTTTGGCACCAATTTTGGCTTTTCCTATTGAGGGTGATAGATTCACTATGTATTATTATGCTTATGGTATTTTTTTGGGTTGTGTATTAATGCAAGATGGTCGTGTTATTGCTTATGTTTTAAGGAAACTAAAGGTGCACAAGTGCAACTACTGAACTCATGATTTGTACTTGAAGGTTATTGTTTTTTTTGTTTATGATTTAGAAGCACTATTTTATGGTTTGCATTATGAGATCTTCATAGATAATCATAGTCTTCAACATTTTATGACCTAGAGGGAGCTTAATTGTTGGTAGATGAAAGACCCTTAGTTTTTGAAAATTCCCTGAGTTTTGATCTCATTGTCCTAGTAATAACTCACCATATTAGTCATATGATGTAGGTACGGGTTAGGTGACCCTTGTTATATGGAGTCTAGTTGGAGATAGTTGGGATTCTGCTATAGTTATGATTGGGTTGGTACGAGATGTTCGAGGTGGTGATGGCTTATTTGGTCAGTCTCTTAATCAACTCAATAACTTAGTGACTTATCTTAGCTCTAAGTGCAAGTGGCTTATTAAGATCCATGTAGATAGGGTATGAGTGGTATAGCTTAATCATATGTTGTCTAGTGTCAATACCTTTGTATTCTATCTTGGGTATAAGTAGGCCATATGGATTGTATAATTTGGTAACAGGTGGGATTAGGGAGTCATATAGTGGGCAGCGTGTAGGTGTCCAATTAGGGTAGTTCATCCCTTAGATAGAGGTGGTATGGATGATTAGAGGGGTCCTCAGGATACTCGTGGATGCTCACAGGTAGGTAATATAGGAGAACAATCAGTAGCCCATTAACGTAGAGTGCAAGTTTAGTTGAATGCAAGACCTACTATACTTGAGGTTTAATCGTCAGATGTTGCTATCACAGGTGCGATCCTTGCGTGCTGATGGTTAACCTTTACTTTATTTGATCTAAGATCCACTCATTCTTATGTGTCTGCTTATTACACCTCACAGTTAGAGTGATTATGGGATTTATTATCTGTGTCATTATTTATATCTACTTCTATGAGTGATTCTTTAGTAGTATATCCGGTTTTTAAATCATGTGTTTGACTGTTAGAGATGGTAATACTCATGCAGGTCTTATTATATTGGACATAGTGAATTTGGATATTATTTGTGGCATGGACTAGTTATCCCACTATCATACGGTTCGGGATTATTTTTCAAAGACTATTTCCTGAGCCATGTGCAGCATACCCAGAGTCGTGTGGAAGGGAGTGGTTGGCCAAGATCCAATAGGGATTATTTCTTATGTTCATGATAGGAGTCTTATGTTGAAGAGTTGTGAGTCTTATCTAGCTTATATTTGTGATATTAGTGTGGGAAGTCTATTGCTTGACTCAGTTCTTATAGCTTATGAGTTTCTTAATGTTTTCCCTATCAATCTATACAGTATTTTTCCAACCATGATATTGAGTTTATTATTTATCTTGAGCCTAACACCAGATCGATTTCTATGCCACCTTACTCTATGGCTCATACTGAGTTTAAGGAGCTATATCCTCAGCTATAGGATTCTCTTGGTACGAGTTTTCTTAGACTGAGTATGTCTAATTGGGGAGCTTTTGTGTTGTTTATAAAAAAGTAGGACGACCCCATGCATACATATATTGATTATAGGTATCTTAATAAGGTGACAGTGCAGAACCATTATTCTATCCCTCACATTGATGATTTGTTTGACTAGATTCATGGAGTAGCTATGTTCTATAAGATTGACTTGAGGTTCAGTTACAATAAGTTGAGTTTTTTAGCTGAGGATATCCCAAAGATAGCTTTAGGACCTGTTATGGTCATTATGAGCTACTAATAATGTTTTTTGGGTTAGGTAATGCGCTAGCTACTTTATGGATTTGATGAACCGAGTGTTCAAGACTTATTTTTATTCCTTCATGATTGGGTTTATTGACGACATCCTAGTATATTCAAGGATTAGAGAGGATCATGCATAATATTTGAGGGTTGTGCTCCAAACTGTGAGAGATCATCTTCTTTTGCCAATTTATCTAAGTTTGAATTTTGGATTGAGTCAATGATATTTCTTGGGCATGTGGCATCTAAGAAAATTATTATGGTAGACCCGATGAAGTTTGAGTCTATTTGTGATTGAGTTAGGCCTATACCTCTAACTGAGGTTCGTAGCTTCATTGGCTTGGCTGATTATTACGCATGACTTGTTGAGGTATTTTCTACTATTTCATAACCTATGACCATATTAAATCATAATGAGGTTCCTTTCTGATAGTTTAACGAGTGTTAGTTAAACTTTGGACAACTCAAGGAGGTTCTTACTTCGACTTTAATATTGGTTCTTCCCATTGAGGATGAGAAATTCATCGTGTATAGTTATGTTTCTGGTGTTGGTTTTGTTGTGTATTGATGTAGGATAGTCATGTTATTTCTTATTCTTTGAGTCAACTAAAGGTGCACGAGTGCAACTACCCTTCTCACGATTTTGAGTTGGCAGCAACAACTTTCACAATTAAGGTTTAGAGGCACTATATTTATGGTGTGCATTAGGAGATCTTCACAAATTCATAGTCTCCAATATCTTATGACCAAAAGGGAGGTTAATTCTAGGTAATATAGATGTATGGAGGTTTTTAAGGATTATGATATCTCTATCTTATATCATTTGGGTAAGACAAACATGGTAATAGACGCCTAGAGTTAGAAGGCAGTGAGCATGGGTAGCCTGTCTTTAGTTTAGTTTCTCAGAGGCAGTATTCAATCCTTAGCCAACTTGATTGTACAACTTGATATTTCAGACCCTAGGAGGATTCTTTCTAGTATTGAGGCAAGGTCTTCACTATTTGAGCAGGTTTGGGATCTAGTTTGAGGATAATAGACTTTACGCCATTATGATCGGGTGTTTTGTAGTGTGTCTAAGAGGGATACTATATATTCTGAAGATGTTTTAAGATTTGATAGCCTCATTGTGTTTGAGAATTGATAACTTTATTCAATTGATTTTGCACTAGGTTCACAACTCTAGGTATTCAATTTACCCACGTACAACCACGATGTGTAGAGATTTGAGACATTATTATTTATGGGGTGGCATGAAAAGAGATGTGGCAAACCTTATACATCATTTCCTATGTTGTCAGTAGGTGAAGGCTGAGCATCAGAGACCTGGTGGATTGATTCAAAGGTTACCCATTCTCGAGTGGAAGTGGGATCAGATTACCATGGATTTTATTGGTGGTTTACCTCGTACTTGTCAGGGTTCTGATGGTATTTGGGTCATTATAGATCGATTTTCCAGGTCTGCTCATTTCATTCCTATTTAGATGTTCTTCAGTCCTGAGAGGTTAGCTTATATCTATGTTCATGAGATAGTCTATTTGCATGGTGCCTATATCTATCATTTCAGACTAGGATTCCTTGGTAAGGTGTCTTATAAGTTGGACTTATCCACAGATTTTGCTTCTATCCATTTGATCTTCTATATTTTTATGTTGTGGTATTACATTTCTTATCTATATCATGTTGTCATATGGGACTCAATTTAGTTTGATGAGCAGTTGACCTTTGTAGAGAAGCATGTGGTCATTTAGGCTAGTGATCTAAGGCAATTTCACACTAGGTAGATTCCTGTAGTAAAGCTTTAGTAGAGGCACCACCAAGTAGAAAAGGCTATTTGGGAGATCAAGAGCGAGATACAAACCTAATATCCTAAAGCATCGAAGAGGTGAGGATATTAGGTCCTAATCCTTCACTTTTATGGGCGAAAGTTCTTTAATAGTTGATATTGTAATGACCCATTAGGTCATTTTCTATATTTCTGCTTATTGTCATAGTTTAGAGCTTTACTAAAGCTGAACTAAGTCATTTATGACTTGTTGCAACTAATAGTTTGGTTACCGAGGATTTTATTTGGTTTTTAGAGCTAATTCCCTATTTTAAAGTCTTCACTGGTTCTAATTGGCTATCGAGCAAAATCTTTAGTCAAATAGCCTCTTTTTCCAATTTTGACAATTCCAATATCTCTAAAATGTTAATTTTATGCTAAGAAGACCTTGGTCTAAGTTTTGAAGCTTCCAGACATATTTCGGGCGATTGGTTGGAAGTTAAGAAGAAAATGGTAAGTGAATGTGCGATGCACTTTTCATTAAAACAACCTTGGATGGAAACTTTGACTACACCATTGAGTCTGAAAGGTTGAATTTGATAGGGAAGCATAGTTCGTGTGTGCATACGGGATTCTAGATAAATATTGAGGGGTTGACACAAACCTGATTTAAACCTGATGTTTCATCTAGTGCACCCGTTTAAGCAGATAATTGGGTTGCCTTAATTTTTCATGTTCTAGAAGTTTTTATATCTTACTCTAATTATGACTTTCTTGACATCTAGAACTAAACATAGATACCTTATCTTAGTCTTGGGTAGAATCTACCAAATGGATTTTTCAGGACTAGAAAGTGGCCCCTCCGGCCCGCGTTAGGCCAAGAAGTGGGTAACCTTGAAGAATTATTTACATATGATATACTCTTATTAATGTTAGGTTTTTTACTTTAGAGGCAAAATATATTTATTGAGTGAGCATTTGGGTAGTGAAGGATAGACGCAAATTTCAAGTATCGCTAACAATAATGTTCTTATACACGATTATGAATATAATTTATAAGCATGATTAATAATATGACATATTGGTATGCTTAATGTTATAAATTTTTACATGATTAATGATTAATGACTTATGGATGTAATATCTCCGGCCCGCATTAGGCCAAGAAGTGGGTAACCTTGAAGAATTATTTACATATGATATACTCTTATTAATGTTAGGTTTTTTACTTTAGAGGCAAAATATATTTATTGAGTGAGCATTTGGGTAGTGAAGGATAGACGCAAATTTCAAGTATCGCTAACAATATTGTTCTTATACACGATTATGAATATAATTTATAAGCATGATTAATAATATGACCTATTGGTATGCTTAATGTTATAAATTTTTACATGATTAATGATTAATGACTTATGGATGTAATATGGCTTAAACGTGCAATATGTCGTATGGATATGATATGTCACATAGATATGTGTGGCTTATAGATGTGATTAATGGCCTATAGATATGATTGGTGACTTATAATTATGAGTTTCGATTTGAATTTGGAAATGGATAGCGGTCTTGATAAATATGAGTTTCGGTTTAAGTCCGACAATTGAAGATGATCTTGATAAATATGAGTTTTAATTCAAGTACGACTGATGATAATAATGATGGTGATACTAATGAGCTCCAAATATAGTCTGGCACCAAGTAGTATGTGTGAGACAATATGATTTTTGTCAATTCTCAGTTATGACATAAAGTTTTTGTTATTTATGGCTATTCGGTTGTATGTTTCCTTAATTGTATCCTCCAGGATTATGGGGACCTACATTGGGTTATTTACTTTTCCACATTTATAGGCTTATAGGGGCTAATCTCATAGTTAATAATGCGATCTCTATGTTATTATCTCGTATGCATTAGTTTATTTATGTAAAACGATATCGGAACTTATTTCTGATTTGCCTCTTTTATCTTGACTTAGTTTATGCTATCTTGTATCTTATCATATTTGTATCATGATTTATCTCAATTGGTTGATGATGCCTACTGAGTACCTATTATTTTGATACTCATACTATGCTTTAATGGCTTTTCGATGAATATCCGTGTACTAGCTACGGCCGCTGTTTCGACATTAGTGCAGAGTTGATTTGTAGATTGGGTGAGCTCTTGGTGTCAAGGCTACCTATTTATTCTATTTATTTATGTCTAGTCTTTCATCTATGAGACATATTATATTTGGCTATTCAGTGCTCATAGTTCTTTATAGTAGCTCTTGTACTGATACAACTGAGTTGTGGGATGCATTTCTATCTACCTATTAGACCTTTATAACTGTATCATGGCTATATGGATCTTTAACTATTATTTTCTGGCTTTCGGCTATTTTTAGACTAAAGTAGCCCATTTCATCTAGCTTCGGCCGTTGTTTGACTTACTTATTGGTGGGATAGGGTATGTTCTATCATAACTTGTAAAATGGGTCGTGACATCATGTTTTTGGTTTTAATATTTAATGCTAATGTATCAATAACATTTTGATCATTAATATCTATATAATTGGGATAGCAATTAAAGTATTCTGGGCCATTGGCTAGGTTACTTTGTAATAAAACTTTTAATGAATAATCAAATTTTAATAACTTATTGTCTCTTAGGAGAAGACATATAGGCACATTCAAATCTAATCTATATAACGATTTAATTGCTACTAGAACAAGTTCTATGTGTGGAACTTATAATATTTCCGATACATGTTAATATCTTCGTCTGCTAATAATTTAATAATCTCAATATTCTTTCAATGGCGATAATAGATTCAGAGATTTTAATATTATAACTGTGTAAGAAATCAAAGTGTCAACTTTTATGGACCATTTATAACGTTCTTTTGGAATATTTTAAATTGTTAAATAACTTGCTAATTTTTCCTTTTTATTAGAAGTAGCTGTAATATTAACACTATTTATTATGTTTTGATTTATAGGAACATCCATTAAAATTATTTTAATTTGTTTGCCACTGTCTTTTAGTTATTTTCCTTACCCGCCCTTATATAGTGGCAAAATAACTAAAATAGGAGCAAGACAACTTTAAACAAGTAAATCACATAAAAGCTTATGTTAAAATAATTATAAAAATAGAAAAAATATTCAGAGAGTAGTAATAAAGATGTAAAGAGAAGTAGAGAAATATATACTTTGAATTTTTTTTATTGATTTGGAAAACAAAGGGAACATGGAAAGAAAAAGTTGGGAAATATAGAAAGTAGTACGGGCATTTCTTAATGCCCTGTACTAATACCAGTTGAAAGCTTTAAATAGGCCTCAAAATTTCTTAATAAGATATCTAATATACGCTATCTATTTTACATCTGCCTAAGTACTAACACATTCTACATATTACCTCTGTCCATATACTAATACATGCTATTTATTTTACACCTATCTTGGAGTAGCTGATGACAATACATCTGTTATGCCTATGTCCATGAGTAGATTATTTATTATACACGTTCCTTTTCATCATTTTCTTGGAATTTATTTTCTTAAACATGTTCTTTAGCCCTATTATGATGTACTAAATTTTAGAAGTCCTTGGCCTATTGTTCCTTATATTTAAATAGTTTTTGTTGCTTTTGTCTTGTAGTTTCATGGTAATTAATAGATGTTGTTGGGTTCACCTTTTGTTGTAGTATCTTTTTAATTGTATAAGAAGTTCTGACTCTTTTCTTTTTAATTGAGGAGGTATGATTGTGCTATTCGTGGTGGATAGTTCATATCTCCATTGCTCGATTCACTGACATGTGTGGATGTGGTGTCTAATAATTTTATCATCTACTTTTGTTCCATATTTTTATCTAGACTTAATAAAGCTTCTTTGATCCTTCTTTTTAGTTTCTTATTTGAAAGGAGGGATTTTTTCTGTGAGGAGGAACTTGATTCTGACTTATCTGCTAGTGTCCATCATTTAATTTTGATGATTTTCCTTAACTATTTGATCCTTTTGAATTCCTGAATATTGAAGGACCAATAAATAATATATGAAATCATTTTCACAATAAAAAAATTACATCATTTAACATTTTCCAATAGTATAGAGATATTCTACTCTATTTGAAACTTTTCAAATTGTGTAGATAATACCTATTTATTTCCTTCAAATGGGCTCCACTATTCACCAAACCATCGGAAAATTACAATATTTTTCTCAAAATATTTTACTAACCAGGAATGAGTGTTGGGCCTAACATATATAAAGTTGTACCAAGGTGTCTTATAATCATACCAGTTCTACATCTGAGGTCGATGAGGTCTTGATAGGGGAATAGGTGCATGTAGATGATTTATATACCATTCAAAAAGGCTTAGCACCCTTTTAATTTTGAACTTTGATAACCGAATACTTCCCGTATCATTTATATTTTCTAATTTTTGCTTAATTTATACTATATCAGTATATGATAAAATGAACTCATAATATCTGTAGGTTTTTAGGGGATCATCTATCTCTACATAATTTCAATTTGAATAACAAGGTTTTAACAATTCTTGTACTAAAAAAGCTTCATTTTTTTTATCAAGTACCATAATTGGTAGTACATGCAAAACTATTATCTCAAATTACTTTTTATTTGAAATAATTTTTTCACCTTTCTTTTTCGGATCGTTGTAGAGAATGCCTTTGAGTATATCTCTAGTAGTTTCATCTCATAAGAATATTTTGTTTGAAACAGAAACATTTTTTCTAGATGATCAAAAGGGACCATCTTCAAAAATCTATTTAAGTGGTTGTAATTTTGGTAGACTAGTTATGGGTTTTTTTAATGGTAAGGTAATGGTAGATTTTTTCATAGAACAAAATTCTGCCACGTTAGAATATCTATTTTCTAACCTTCTATCTTCTTCGTTGAAGGGTTTTTTTGTTTTATCCTTAGACCTGAAGGGCCAAAAATGAGATTTGAAAGGAATTATTCCCATTATTTTGGGTCTCATTATTTTCCTGTTGAAATTCTCTTGTCAAAAAATCTAGGAGAAAATCATTTCCTCCTTTTATAAATTATATTTGTAAATCAAAGTTGGTTAATAATGCTTGCCATCTGACAAATATCTGTTTAGAAATCAAATTCTTAACATCATTTTGCAAAACATCTATGGCTGCTTTGCAGTTTTCTCTTGATAAATATTATTTGTTTACTATTGCTTTGTTTGGATGATGGTTTGTCGTGGTTTCATAATGAATGGTAATATGGCATGATATTGTACTATATGGTATAGTACAATACAATATTTGGATGGATTGTATTGTTTATTGTTGTTTAATTGTAGTGTCATTGTTTGATTTGACGGTATGGTACTGTATCATAACTGGTAGATTTACTAAAATGACCTTAATTATTATAAACAATAAATTTATCAATAATTATTAATAAAATAATTTTCTTCTTGCTAATCTATCATAATTTTTTATGTCTTGTAAATAAATTAAATTGTTAAATTCATGTAAATTTTTACAAAATCAATACAAGAGTAGATTAAAATAATTGTTATACGATTCATTTTTTATAGTAATAGATTTCATTGCCTTTTCGTGTTTTGAATCATGATCACCAACGAGAAGAACAAAGTTCAAATGCATCTTTTGTGTATGCTATGTATGTGTTCGGTATGGAATACAAAAAAATCTAGGATAATGAATTGTTTCTTACTTATTTGCTTATGTTCGTTACACAAATAGAAAAATATTTTCTCTGATTATTTGTATAAATTTAACACAAAACAATGAGAATGAATGGGATAAGGAGGGTAGGGTAAGAAAAAGATTTTGAATTTCTTGTTAAAAAAATATTTGGTGGTGGGGTGGTGGAGTGGGGGACTGAGGGTTAGGGGTAGTGGTGGAGTAAGAATAAAGTTTTGAATTTTTTAAAAAATAAATTTTAAAAATAATTTTTTATGGGTAAGTGCATGTGAGGTGAGGGACGGTTAGTAGGAGTTAGCGGGGGAAGGGGGCTAAGAAATTCTTTGAATTTTTTAAATAATAAAAATAATTTGTTCGTGAGGGGTTGGTATGTGGTGATGTAACAACCCGAAATCACCTCCCAGGACATCACACGGTGCTTAAGGCTACAAGTAGCCCCAAGCTAACTCTTTGAGCCTATTACTATATATAATAACTCAATTCGAGATGAAATAAACAAAACACTAGTACTGTCATATCAAATGAAAGGAAATACGAAGAAAATACTCGGTCCAAATGACCACAAAACTTGAAATCTCAACATGCTAACAATCTGATAACTAGTCTAACAAAGCCTCTACTACTCCATAAACTAGAGATCCATTGGGATAGGTCCCCAACTAACTCAAACTGAACTGAAACAAATAATATATCTAATAAAACTCTGAAATGTCTAAAGATAGGTCCTCAAACCATGAGGACTCACTACTATGGAGATGTAGACAAGTAATTGAAAATCACTGATGTGGCTAGGACTGAGCACCTGAACCTACATTATAACACAATGTAGCAAATAGATGTATATGTGGATCAACACTTGGGAATGTACAGAGCATATGGGGGTGTATACATTTATAGAAAATAATATCCATACTCTTTAATCATATCATGCATACAAATATGAATAAATCAATTAGCTTGAATATGCCTACAATATAAAACTCATAAATCATGTAGAATGAAGCATGTAACACAAATCTCGTGAGTTATTATACTTTGGCTTTAAAATCTGACCTCTTCTGTTATTCTCTTTACTCGAAGACTAAAGAAAGCCTTAAACAATACATTCAAACTCATGCATATATTTCATGGAGCGTAAAACTTCTTTAATTCTCAAGAACTTATAACTCTTTTAAACTCAAGACACTTGGAACTCGGAATTCTATAACTCTCACTAGTATATAAAACTACTTTCTTCTTGGGAAAATATTACTTTAAGAAACTATTTTGAAAATCATACTATTAGGGAAAATCACTTATCTCAAAGATTTACCGAAAAATATACTATCTAAAGGGCAAATACTTTAGGGAGGTTCTATTGACCAACATAAACCATGCGAGCTACAAGTAGTTCAATGTATTGTCCTCCTAAGGAAGAAACCTCACGTTTTGGAGAGGCATCATTCTCTTGAAAGGGAGTATAACCTCAACTCAGTGATTACTTATCTTGGCCGCAGGCCCATAAATCTCAATCCTACGGTGGCACGTAGTTCTGCGGTTCAAAATCGCAGTAACTTACCCAGCTCGGTGCTAAATACTACTCTCTTTAGTTAGCTATGCTCATCTCATAGAAATCTACTTTATAAATAATATCGTGGTTCGTAAAGAACCCAACTATAAAATCTGTAATCTCATCTAGTAAAGTGGATTTCAAAGCTACTATGACCATAAGGTCAAAATTTTGTCAATAATCTCAAAGTACTCAAATCATGGGTACTTATTGCACAAAAGTTCATGAAATTGCAAATCTCAAGTTGGGCTTCGTTACCCATAATCAAATCTCAAGTTAAGACTCATCAAAATGCATACTAGATATCATATGGACTCATAAATCATATAGAAATCTGGAATTTATAGCAATTTGTCTCAAAATCTCACCGTACTCATATACCTCAATTTGTAGAGCATTGCAACCATTAAATTCTCATGGAATAACAATAAAGGGTATAAACCCAACTTTAATTTCTTTAGAAAACTTGTAAAATCATGCTATTTGACTTTCAATTAATGGGAAACATCAAAAGCTTGTAACCAATAACAATGGGTGAAAAACCCTAATTCAATTTCATGTAAAATATCATAAATTATAGAAAACTTACAGTTTAAAATAAGTCTTTGGGCACAAGGGTGAAAGGATTATCCTTGTTCAAAACCCCACAGACCTTAGATTGTAACTTAGATGAACAAACTTTCTTGAGATTCTTCTTCTTACTCTTTGAGAGAGGGGTCTTGAAGCCGTGGACTTGGGGAACTCAAATGTCAACTCAATTTGTAGAATCTATGGTGAGTTCTTGAATTTCTTGGAGAAGGGTTTTGGATTTGCTCCTGAGGGGGAAACCCTAGCTCTTGGATGTTTTGGGAGATATTGAGTCTACCTGCTTTATTTTGAATATATCAGGGTATTAAAAAGGAAACGAATCAAAAAATCCTTTTAAAATGACTTATAAGTACTGAACGGGATTTACGATGGTTGGAGTGATGGTCCGTTTCTATTCTGATGATATGTCGGATCGTCCGTCGCACGTTGGTCAGAAAAAGTCCACACTGTGTTAGTTGCGATGGTCCTAGTGATGGTCCGTCACTAGCTTGACGGTACATCACTTTGGCCGTCATACTTGGGCAAGTAGAGGGAGTTACTGGCTTGTCTACCACGGCCCGAAAGACTTTCTATCGCAAACTCAATGATCTGTTAACCTGTTTGTCGCACCGTGGCAGTTCCGATAACTCTCAGGAAAACGGCCATAATTTCTCACCCTGATACCAGATTTGTACGAAATTGGTGTCGTTGGAAAGCTAATTCAATTATCTACATGACAAAAATCCGATAGTAGGAACATTCATCCTTGAATGTCACTTGTTAGACCAAGAACACAGGAAAAACTGAGTACTCATAGCTAAAGCAATTTGCTAGATGGTTCAAAATCTTTTTAAATTCTTGAATACTTCAGAAATTGCAAGAACTCATGCAAGAATAGATATATAGCTGAACTTTAGATTTATAAGGTCTAAATTAAGGAATAATAATACCTTCATCTTTATCTGAACTCACAAAAAAGAGGTGCGGGTACTTGACTCACATGTCTACTTCTGCCTCCCAAGTAGCATCCCCAACTGAATGGTTCCGCCGCAAAACTTTGACCATGGGAACTTCTTTGTTCCTCAGTCTACGAGTCTGAAAATCTAGAATCTCAACAGGATTCTCATCAAATAAAAGACTGTTCTAAATATCAATACTCTTCGAAGGATCCACTACAACAGAATCACCAATATGCTTCTTAAGCATGGAGACAAGAAAAATAGAACGAACGACTGGCAACTCTGCGGGCAACTCAACTACATAGGCTAGTTTTCCAAAATGGCTCAAAACTCTATAGGGAAAACATAACAAAGACTAAGCTTCCCCTTTTTACCAAACCTCTTTACCCCTTTCATTGGTGAAATATTTAAGTACACCAATTCACCCACCTCAAACTCAAGACCTCTTCTCCTCACATCGGCATATAATGTTTGATGACTCTAAGCTGTCTTCAACCTTTCTCTAATCAACTTAAATTTCTTCATAGCCTCAAACACTATATTAGTCCCAATCACAGTAGCTTCACCCACTTCAAACCAACCTATGGGTGATTTACATCATCTACCATACAAAGCCTCAAGTGGTGCCATCTCGATGCTAGCATGGTAACTATTGTTATAAGCAAACTCTATGAATGGGAAATGATCATCCTAACTACCTTTGAAATCAAGAGCACATGCCCTCAAAATATCTTCTAGAGTCTGAATTGTCCTCTCCGCTTGACCATCTATCTGCGAATGAAAAATGGAACTCAAATGAACTTGGGTCCCAAGAACCTACTGAAAAGGTCACCAAAACTAAGAAGTAAATTGAGTACCCCTATCCGAAATGATACACAAGGGAACTCCATGCAACATGACAAAATCTTGGATGTACAACCTAGCATAATCCTCAGCTGTATAAGATGTATGCACGAACAAAAAATGTGTGGATTTAGTCAGCCTGTCTATAACAACCCAAATAGAATCATGGTGATGGCGTGAAAGAGGTAAACCAGTCTCAAAGTTCATATTTACCTCTTCCCACTTCCAAGTGGGTTACAAAACTCTTGTATGACACCACTAGGTCTTTGGTGATCTACCTTAACCTGTTGTCACACTGTACACTTTCCTACAAACTCAACTATATCCTTCTCCATACCATTCACAAATAGATTTCCTACTAGTTGTGGTACATCTTGGTAGTACCGGGATGAATAGAATATCATGCGCTATGTGCTTCAACTATAATTCTCTACCTCAGATCATCAATACACAAAACACATAATCTACCATGCAATCTCAACACGCTATCTTCCCCTTGGAAGAAAACCTCTACCTTTTTGTCCTTAACTGACTCCTTCAGTCTGACCAAACTAGGAACTCTGTCTTGCTTTTCCTTCACTATTGAAACTAAGGAGGATTCGGAACTACTCTGTACCAAAGTACTTACCTCAGCTGAATCAAGTAACCTAACACCCAATCTAGCCAGACAATGCTCATCATAAGCTTACTCTTTCTTACCTTCCTCTACATGAGAAACACTACCCATAGACAACCTGCTAAGGGAATCTCCTACTACATTGGCCTTTCCCGAGTGATACAACACACTCATATCATAGTCTTCTAACAATACTAACCACCTCCCCTGCCTAAGATTAATCTCCCTCTAGGTAAATACATACTGCAGGCTCTTATGATTAGTAAACATATCAACATAGACACCATAAAGATAGTGACTACAGATTTTCAAAGAAAAGACCACAACAACTAATTTTAGATTATGGGTTGGGTTGTTCATTTTATGTGGCTTCAACTGTCTGGAGGCATAGACTATAACCTTATCTCTTTGCATCAACACACAACCCAAACCAACTCTAGAGGCATCACAATACACCACAAAACCTTCTGTACCATCAGGCAAAGTCAACACAAGGGCTGAAGTAATTCGAGTCTTAAACTCCTAAAAACTCTTATCACAGGAATCTAACTATTGGAAATTAACTTTCTTTTAGGTCAACTGGGTCATGGGAGATGCAATAGAAGAGAAACCTTCAACAGAATAGTGGTAGCCAGCTAGAACAAAGAAACTTCTAATGTCAGACTGGGAAATAGGTCTAGGCTAATTTCTTACAGTTTTTGTCTTTTGAGGATCAACTCTAATTCCTTCGGCTGAAATGATATGACCCATAAAGGCTACTGATCTTAGCCAAAATACACACTTGTTGAATTTGGCGAACAACTGGTGATCTCTAAGAGTTTGCAAGATAATTCTAAGGTGACGTGTATGGTCGTTCTCAGTACAGGAGTACACAAGGATGTTATCTATGAAAACAATGATAGACATATCAAGATATTGCTTGAATACACGATTCATGAGGTTCATAAAGGCTGTTGAGACACTGGTTAGGCCAAAAGACATTACTAGAAACTCAAAGTGACCATAGCGGGTTCTAAAGGCTATCTTTGGAATATCACATTCCCTCACTTTAAGCTACTGATAGCCGGATCTAGGTTCTATCTTTGAGAAATAACCTGCACCCTGCAACTGATCAAGCAGGTGATATATTCTCAAAAGAGGATACTTATTTTTGATTGTGACCTTATTAAGCTGACGATAGTCAATGAACATATGTAAAGAACCATCTTTTTTTGCATGAATAAAACAGGTGCGGCCCAAGGAGAAACACTGGGCCTTATGAAACCTTTGTCAAAAAGATCTTTGAGTTTCTCTTTCAACTCCTTAAGCTCTACAGGTGGCATATGCTATGGAGGAATAGAAATGGACTGAGTGTTGGGAAGAAAGTCAATCAAAAATTCTATCTCTATATTGGGAGGTACCCCTGGGAGTTCTTCTAAAAAATAATTAGGAAACTTATTAACAATGTTGACTATCTGAATTGTTGGAGCCTCAGACTTAGTATCCTTAACTGTAACTAGGTGAAAGATGTAACCTTTGGATATTAGCTTTTTGGCTTTGAGATAGGAAATAAAATGGCTCTTGGGAGAAGCCGAACTCCCGAACCACTCAAGAACTGGTTCATTAGGGAACTGAAACTGGACCACACGAATACGATAGTCTATAGATGTATATCAAGAATGAAGCAAATCCATACCTAGAATAATGTCAAAATCCACCATGTCTAGCTCTATCAAATCAGCAATTATGACTCTATGAAGAACAGTAACAGGACAATTTTTATACACATGCTTAGCAACAACTGACTCCCCTACTGGTCTGGAAACTAGGAAAGGCTCAGGAATCTTTTTGGCACTCAGTTCAAAATTCACAGCAACTAATGGGGTGACATAAGAGAAACTTGACCCATGGTCCAACAACACATAAACATCAAAGCAAAAGACACGGAGCATACCACTAACAATATTGGGAGAGTCCTCCTGCTCCTAATGGGATGGTAAGGGATAGAATCTATTCTGGCACTAACCGCCAGTAGTGCTAGATGAAGTTCCCTGAACAGGGGCAGGATGAGGTACAAGAGCTGGTGCGCTAGTAGTCTGTGCCTGAGTTCAAGAATCTTTGTTTCCCTGCCTAGAATGCAGACAATCTCTAAGTCAGTGGACTAGCTTGCCACAACCAAAAAAACCTCTCTGATCTACTAAACACTCACCGGAAAGATCTCTACCACACTTAGCATAAAGAGGACAGCAGGGTCTATTACTTACACTGTTCTGCGACCTAGACATAGAAGACCTATTCCCTTGCTCCTGCCTGCCTCTAGGCGCGGGAGCACTAGCTGATGAAGGTGCTGGCATATATGAATGACTTTAGAACTGGGGGTTTTTCCCTCCATGGGACATAGCCTTACTATACTTATGCTGATCGAATCAAGATCTCTTGTTACTCCCCACTTTATCTCTCTCCCGTATCTTATCCACCTCTATCTGCTGTGCATGCATCATCAACTTAGCCAGATCGATATCGCTATTCATTATCACCGTCCTACACCCTTTTAGTACCAAACTAGAAACACCTATCACGAACTTACTCATACTAGCTCGGGTGTCGAAAATCAAATTAGGAGCATACTTGGCCAACTGGTTGAACTTCAAGAAGTACTCCTTAACAATCATGGAACCCTGCATTTAGTTCATAAACTCCTCAATCATTGCTTCCCTCATCTCAAGTTGAATAAACTTGTCCAAGAATGCATCTTGGAACACCTTCGAAGTCATTGGAGTAACACCCTCACCTCTACCCTTTTTTCATGCTACCAAGAAATCTTAAGCAATGTCTTTCAGTCTGTAAGATTTCAGCTCAACATTTTCTTCCTCAAAAACTCTGAAATATCTGAAGATAGGTCCTCGAAACATGAGGACTCACCACTATGTAGAGGTAGACAAAGGTACTCAAAAATCACTGACAAGGTTGGGACTGAGCACCTGAACGTACATTATATGACAATGTAGCGCATAGATGTATATGTGCATCAACCTTGGGAATGTACTGAGTATATGGGGGTGTATACATTTACAGAGAACAATATCGATACTATTTAATCAAATCATGCATGCAAATTTGAATGCCTCACATAGCTTGACTAAGTCTCTAGTATAAAACTCATAAATCATGTAGAATGAAGAATGTAACACAAATCTCCTGATTCATTATACTTTAGCTTTGAATTTTGAACCATTCTCTTATTATCATTACCGAAGGCTAAAGAAATCTTTAAATAATACTTTCAAACTCTTGTATATATCTCATGGAGGGTAAAAATTCTTTAATGCTCAAGAACTTGAACTCTTTTAAACTCAAGACACTTGGAACTCGGAATTCTATAACTCTTACAAGTAGAGAAAACTACTTTCTTCTTAGGAAAATTTTACTTCAAGAAACAAATTTGAAAATATTCTATTAGGGAAAATCACTTATCTCAAAGCTTTAGGGAAAAATATTCTATCTCAAGGGAAAGTACTTTAGGGAGGTTCTATTAACCAACATAAACCATGGGAGCTACATAGAGTCCAAAGTCTTGTCCTCCTAAGGAAGAAACCTCACGTTGGGAGAGGCATCTTATTCTTGCCAGAGAGTATAACCTCAACTCAATGATCACTTATCTTGGCCTCGGCCCCATAAATATCAATCCTATGGTGGTACGTAGTTTTGGGGTATTAAATCATACTAACTTACCCAGCTCGATGCTAAATACTACTCCCTTTAGTTAGCTACGCTCATCTCATGGAAATAAACTTTAAAAATAATCTTGTGGTTCATAAAGAACCCAACTATAAAATTTGTAACCTCATGTAGTAAAGTGGATTTTAAAGCTATTATGACCATTAAGGTCAAAAATTTCTCAATAATCTCAAAGTACTCAAATCATGGGTACTTATAGCATAAAAGTTTATGAAATTACAAATCTCAAGTAGGGCTTAGTGACCCATAATCAAATCTCAAGTTAAGATTTATAAAAATGCATACTACATATCATATGGACTCATAAATCATATTGAAATCTAGAATTTACAGCAATTTGTCTCAAAATCTCATCGTACTCATATACTTCAATCTCTAGAGCATTGCAACTATTAAATTCTCAAGGAATATCAGTATAGGGTATAAACCCAGCTTTAATTTCTAAAGAAAACATGTAAAATTATGCTACTTGACTTTCAATTCATGGGAAACATCAAAAGCTTGCAACCAATAACAATGGGTTAAAAACCCTAATTCAATTTCATGTAAAATCTAATAAATTGCAGAAAACTTATAGTTTAAAATACGTCATTGGGCATAAGGGTGAAAGGATTACCATTTTTCAAAACCCCACATACGTTCGATTTTAACTTAGATGAACAAACTTGCATGAGACTCTTCTTCTTACTCGTTAAGAGAGGTTTCTTAAAGCCTTGGACTTGGAGAACTCAAATCTCAACTTAATTTGTAGAATCTATGGTGAGTTCTTGAATTTCTTAGAGAGTGTTTTGGATTTGCTCTTGATGGAGAAACACTAACTCTTAGATGTTTTGGGAGATAATGATGCTATGTGCTTCATTTTGAATATATCAGGGTATTAAAAGGGAAAAGGGCCAAATGATTCTTTTAAAAATGACTTAAAGATACTGAACGGGATTTGCGATGGTCAGCATGACGGTTCGTCGGATCGTCCATTGCATGTTGGTTAGAGAAAGGCCACACTGTATTTGTTGTAATGGTCCTAGCGACGGTCCATCGCTAGGTTGACTGTTGATTGTCTTAGCCATCACACTTGGGCTAGAAGAGGGAGTCACTGCCTTGGTTGCGATGGCCCGGGCGACGGTCCATCACAGACTCAACGTTTTGTCAACCGGTCTGTCGTAAATAAAAAAGCCATAACTTCTCACCCCGATATCGGATTTGGATAAAATTGGTATCATTGGAAAGCCAATTTAATTCTCTACATGACAAAAAGTCCATATTAGGGAAATTCTACAAATTTTAAAAATATTTCCCACTTGGAAATTCAGACCTTATTCTTCTTAAGTATGAAACTTGACTTAAAGAATATCCGAGGTATTACACATGGGGTAGGGGTAGGGGTGGGTCAGGAGGGTTAGAAAATTTAAAAAATAGGGTTAGGGGTTTGGTAACAGGTGGGGTCAGAGTTATGGTAGGGGTGGGATAGGAAGAAAGTCTAAAATTTTCTAAAATTAATTATTATTTTATAGGGCAAGGGAGGGGAGGGGTGACTTATGGGGTGGGGGTCGGGGTAGGAGTTGGAGTAAAATAATATATGATAAAGGATAAAATAAGGTTATATAATATTAAATAAGGGCTTAATTGAAAAAAAAGGCAAACCATGGGATATCACCAAGTCAGTGGTTACATAAAGTGGAGATTTTCATGGTTTCGAAACCATGAAATTAAACCAAACATTTTAAGCAACAGTCTAAACAAACATGGTTCTCTTAGTAGTCATACTATGGAAAACAACTATTCAAATTGTTCAACGGACTCTGAAAATTCTTTATTTAATAGTACTATAATTTTTTTGATTGTTATTCCAGATAGCAGTATGGAAAAAATTTCCTTATTAATAGTACTATAATTTTTTTGATTGTTATTCCAGATACCTGAAATACATCTCACAAATTGTTCAGCGGACTCTGAAAATTCTTTATTTATGGATGCATCCATATTGTTACTATCCAAAAATAAGTCATGATGAGACTTATCGTGGATCAGCCTTAATAAGTCAGCAATCACCTTAACTAATAAGGGAAACATACAAACAACAACAAAATAACCCAAGGCAAGACTTCTAGAACAAAGTCAGACCCATAAAAGTATAATAATAACAGAAGTTTGAAAGGGATATCATAAAGAGCATATAATACATAATAGAATCTGAAAATACTTATTAGTCTCAGGATAGCAAAAATAAAGATGACAAGGACATATGAGGTCTAAATCAACCCTAGACTCTAGCGAGAATTAGTATGTCAAACTCTGCAATATCTGTACAAAGTCAATAACAATGCAAGGTATTCTTTCTAGGATCTTCATTGAAAGGGATCAGCAGGGATAAGTACGATCCACTTATACGCAATAGGTATCACAGGCTGACTGAGAAAAATAAAAAATAAACTTAGTGAAACAACACTTTGAGCATGTCTTCTGCAAGCAGAAAAGTCCCAAATGCAATACAATATGAATATGATGAATGACGAAAGTCATCACATAACTTATTATAAAAACCACCGAGCTCACATTTCCCAGGTAGGACCTATTGCATCCAAATAACTAAGCAAGTGTAGGCAGTCAACCAATTAGTAAATTGACTCTCACGAGCCGAAGATCAATCCCTCAAGGACTTTGTGATTAGTAGACAATCCAATTCTAGAACAAGTAATGACATTAAATAATTACAAGTTTGTAATAAATGTATGATATTTGTAAAAACTACTAACAAAATATAAGAACAATATGAAGTTGGGATTGTAAGCAATATGTTGGGAGTTCTGGGGTTTAGGCATTTATTTCACATTTATGCATAACTATGGTTTCTAGCTATTAGTGGTGTTTATCGCTATTATTGATTAACAAGGTTGCTATTATAACCTGGGAATGGTCATCCTCTAAGTTATCTACCCAAATTAATTCCACAACCGCATCATTGAGCGAGGATGCGAGCCTTTAATTTACATGTAGTAAGCTATCTTCCCATTTCGTTAACCTAGTGGGATGTTGTGGTATATCTCTATACAAAACACAAATCATCATCTAATGATTAGTATCTAATGATTATAAATATGGTCCATACTCCTTACATTCTTCATGCTATCCCTCCACTCCTATTGTCAATTTTTTTTTAGATTTTGATTTATCCCAGAGTTCAAGACACTTTAGGAAAGTAAAATAAGAATGCAAGAAGAATCACATGACTTGATAAACATATAAACAAAAAATCAAACCATAATTCCAAATTCATGTTCACAACCTCAACCCTAGAATGAGGGTTTTTAGCGACTCATTGTCTTCCAATGAATTGAAATTATGGAATTTATAAGTAAAAACAACAAGAAAAAGAAAGTAAAGAAGAAAAACCTATCTGGATCCTCCCTTGGATCTTTTCTCTCTCCCCAGCCGTTCCAAAATATTTATAATAGAAGTTAAGTGTCCTATTTCTAATGTAGTATAAGTTTTTCCTTGAAATACACAAGGGTGTGGCACATTCTTAACACGCGGCTTAGCGGATGTGCCATTGGGAATTTTTTCTAATGGCATGAATTGCTCTTATCATGCATCTCAGTGGACATGGCATATTTTTTGTTTCGATTTACAACTTCCCTCTATGGTGTAGTCTATTCAGTTTTCTTTATGGTCTATGCATTGTAAATGCCTTTCCAACTCTTTTTATGGTTGTTTTATTTATAGATATTGCTCTTAACATCTTCAATCATCCACAATAATGGTATTGACTCAAAATTAAGCTCATTCTGACCAGAAACACTAATCATATCCATTAGATCATGTACACTAAATAAGATCAACTAAGTGAATATTTATGCAATGTAGCTCACAAATAGACACAAGTAGAGGCAATAACTAGCACCTGGATGTATAAATATGCCCAAGATCACCATCTAACACTTAAGGCCTTATTTTTCCATTAACAAATCATTACAACACATAAGTCAAGGAAGACTCCAACATTACTACTAGAATTAAGATACTAAAAGTAGAACTACAATAATTGCACGAATATCAAGTTTTTTAATAAATGAATATCAAGTTCATATTAAGCATGTTGTATTACAATAGAAAACTCATGATTACTACTCCAAAACTTCCTAAACTCAATAATTGACTCTACTAAATTGGCAACTTAGGCATATTGCATAACGAAAAGATCATATAAGTCACCCAGCCATCATCAAACATATGCCCTCACCAAAAGAGATTTACCCATATTTACTTACAAATATGCAATTTATCACAAGAATAGGTGTAAGAATCAAATCTGCTTACTCTTGCAAAGAATTCACATATCACATATGAAGAACCATAAGCTTGCCCTTAGTGTAGTACTCCACTAATATACGAATATCAAGGCTCAAGATCAAATAGGATTGTAAGGGTTGTAATGTAGGCTAAGGGATAGAAAGAATAGTGACTATCTTCCCTAAGCACTTTAATACATCATGCTTTATATTAGACTCCTCTCTATCCATAAAAAAATTCCACCATTTTTAATCCTCTTCTCTTTTGTTTTGCCCCCTTCTCTTAATATAGTTTACACATCTTTATTAGGGAGTATATGCTATCAACAGATCATTCACTTTTGATCAATTTTTCTTTTCATTAGATTAATCCACACCAACAATACATAAACTTTTTCAACAAACTAAAAGCTACTATTTTAGGGCTTCAATTTCACTTTTCCCTTCTTCAATTTTATACACCCCTTAACATTTTAATTTTGAAAATAAAATGCTTAGGAGATCTAGATCAAATTATAGTCAATTGAAACAAAGGGAGGAATCTACGTATGTGGCTTCCAATAGAATAGGCTAAAGGCTCAAAGGGGAAAACTAAGGTCATGCAAAAAGGATAGATAAAGTAGTTATAAAATATGGCTATCAAAGAAATTCCTATATGATCTACTAAGCCCAACATTCATCATTTCGCTTCGCACACATACCGGGCAAGTTCTTGATATCAATATGCAACAAGGAATATACAAAAGAACTAAACCACTCATGGCACATGCTCAAATAAAGAAGTATCTCTATAGACTCTCAGCCAAGCAATACACAAAATTTAAAATTAAGCCGAAATCACACAAGAGTCATATAAATGAGTCTAGGTATCTCAAAAATAGTCATTCAACTCATTCAACATGCTTTCACATTCAAGAACCAACTTTTATCATGTAAACGTACATAACACTTAGCAAGTACATATCAATTTTTCTAATGACAAAATTTTAAAATTGCTATTAAAAATCAAAAAGAAAAACTCGGTTTGAAGGACTTTCCTCGAAAAAAAATCAAATAAAAACCAAGGGGTGGATGTAGTGTGGTCCTACTAGAAAGACACCAACAAAAATAAGAATAGATTAAAGTAATATATTTTGTAGTTTTTTTAAAATTTATTCAAAAAAATAAAATAAACAAAAATGGAAATCCTTTAACAACCCTTCATCCTAAGAAATCAGAAGACTCCCTATCCCAAATCAAACTTTATCCCCCAAAATAGAAATTAAAAGTAAGGATAGAAATACACTTGAGGCCTCTAGTCCTAGCTTAGTAAAATCATTATCATGAGGTTCAAAGGACCCATATTTAAATTTTTCCATACTACATAGCTGAGATCTCTGGTACTCAGACTTCCCTTCAACATGTTAACACCAAACAAGAGCAAAATAAAGGTTATACAAAAGTAAAACAAAGAAAAAGATAAAAATAACTATCTTAACGTGGGTTGCCTCCTAAGCAGTGCCTTATTTATTATCGAGGCATGATTCACATCAACACTCTTAATCACAATCTCTATTCTTCTTTCACCTATTCAAGGCCCATCTTTTTATTTTTTTAGACCTCTTAAGTTCTTACTCTTAAGATCTGCAATTCTTACTACACATACCTTTTCAAGATCCTTATCACATTTCTCAATTTTTGGCTTAATTATTGATCTAGAAAACTCCATGAGAGAGTCTGCAGAGGTCATTTGATATTTTTATTCCTTCACCCCACACTTTTTTTTTCCATCATTGTGTTCATAAACAATTCTTTATAGTATAAGGGTGTATTGAGTGCTTTGTATACTCTGAAGACCACCTCTTCGTGTTTCAATCTAATTTTTATAGTACCCTCGCTCATATCTATTAGTACTCCTCCAATCTCTAAGAATAAACATCCCAATATTATTGGAACTCTATCATCTACATCATAATTAAGAAAAATAAAGTCAGCAGGAATAATAAATTTACCAAACTTAATGAGAACACCCTTTATGATTCATTCAAGAACCACTCTTATTTTCTCCGCTATTTGGAGCATCATTGAGTAAGGCCTTGTTTTTCAAAACCAAGAGTACTAACAACTGATGCTTTCTAAAAAATTACTCAAGAAATAGACCACATTATTTTAATCTATTCTTATAGGGAGGGTGAAACTCCCAGGGTCTTTGAGCTTTGCGAGCACCTTGCATATAACAAAAAATCTACACTCCTTAATAACTTCTACCATAGCGATGTCACCCAAGTTCTGATTGTTTGTCTCCATATGCTTTAAGTACTTAGTATACTTATGCATTCTATGGAGAACATCTAAAAAAGAAAGATTAATGTGAAGTTCTCTGAAAGTATCAAAGAACTTCTTAAAGCATGCATCCTTATTAGTCTTTTAATCCTTATAGGGAATGGTTGTGGTGGTCTCCCTGGTGTATGCTCCGCTGTCTTTGCTTTTGGGTACTTAGACTTTCTTGAATTTTTAGCTTCTTTTGTTTCCGCTTACTTCTCATTAGCTTGTTGTAAAATAAGCTCAGCATGTACTCTTGATTTTTCTTTGGAGGTCTGTCAATCAGGTATCTACCACTCCTCAAGGTGATATCCATTACTTGATTTAGATTTTATGTATCACTAGGAAAACACCCTTGAGGTCTTATGATCTGTACCCGAGCTAACTAACCTAACTATGTCTTCAAATTTTTCTCTGTCATTTGCTAATTTTTGATATTGCAACCATTCATTTTTAGTTATCCAGGATTTTTTTCAAAGTCTATTTAACGTTACTATCCTAACTATTATTTTAAATGCCATGATGTTGTTGAAATCATGGATTTTGAGCCTGATTATTGCCTCGTGAGTAATTCGGATGACTCTTCTAATTATGGTTATAGGCCTTACCATAGTTTTTAATTATCTATGTGCTTATCCCACTGCCTTTATAAATTTCACACCACGTTTGAGTCTACTGAATTATATCACCTTAGGTCTCACACTTAACATGAAAAATTATGTTATAATTTATTTTTGAAATGATTCCAACTGAGTAACAAATATTGTCACACAGTCCACCTTGATAATACCTATAAGGTATTTCACTGCAGCAGTAGATACATCACCCTATCATTTAGGATTACCTTATGCATTTTAAATAAAAAGAGTATATAGCTTGTCATTAGCTTTCTCCAAAGGCTGACCACTTGCAGTTGAATCTAGAAATAATTTTATGATATCAACAAAAGTATGAGATAATACCTCATTGTTTTGTTTTTAATGCAAATAGTATTTAAGAAGAGACTTGAATCTTTCCAATGAATATATTGACTTTCATCTAAATTTCCTTGATACTCAGGATCTCACTCCTCAATCTTGTAATTTTGCCAAAAGGAAAAAACTTGATGAGGAACTTCTCTGCCAAGTAATCCCAAATTTTGATTAAGTTTGAAGGTTATTCCTTTAAATATTTCTCACATATCCCAATACTGAGAAGGGTAAAAGAATAAGCATCATATAATCTATAGAGACACAAGTGAGAATAAAAGTGTCATTGATCTGCAAGAAGTTTTGTACATGAACTTGTGGATCCTCATATGACAGGCCTATGAATTTCCCACTACTGTGGAAACATTGCACCATGTTTTACTTATTCTCGAATCTATACCTAGGTATTAGTATACAAATAATGGAAGTAACATTAGTTGCGAGTGGTATTGTTATTTCACTCTTTGTTCTACGGGCTAGTTGTTCTTCATCCATGACCGTAGAAATGGATTTGCCTTATTAAACTTGAGGGAGGTGGTAGGTAAGTGATACTTGTCTTATCAATTTGTGAAAGCATTACTTTGGTTCTATAGATGGTTCAACCAAATCCCCATCCCTTGCTAGCTAACTTAATATTCAAACTTGTACCTGCAAGATTAGTAGCTAGGACCAAGTTGGTATCACTTATAGAATAGAATATCAAAACTAATAATTAGAAGGTTTCTAATTTTCAAGTCCCCAACAATGGCATAAAAAAACTTATTGCATCCATATGAACGCAAAAGTTTACATGGACAACCAGGTAGTAAAGTGACTCTTACGAGCTGAATATCTATCCCATAGAGATTTTGCGATTAGTAGACTATCCAATTCTACTATTATTAACAATATTAACTAAGTGAAAGTTTGTAACAAGAGTATGATATATGTAAATATAACATAATAACAAAAAATAAAAATGATACGAAGTTCGGATTGAAAATAATATGTGGGGAATTCTATGGTTTATTCAATTACTTCACATTCATGCATAACTATTGTTTCGAGCTAGTGTTAGTGTTTATAGTGATTATTGATTTATTAGGTTGATATTATAACTTGGTAATGTTCATTCTCTAAGTGATCTCACAAATACATCATTGAGCGGGGATGTGAATCTTTAATTTTGATGTATTAAGTTATCTTTCCATTTTATTAACCAAGTGTGGTGTTTAGGTATATCTCTATCCTAACATATATAATCAACTAACTATTAATATCTAATAGTTAAAGACATCATCCATACTCCCTACATTCTTCATTTAGTCCCTCCATGCCTATGGTCAATTTATTTTGGGACTTGGATTTATCCTAAAGTTCATGATGGTTTTGAAAAGGAAAACAAGAATGCAAGAACAATTATATGACTTGATAAACATATAAACCAACAATTAAGCAATAATTACACATTCATCTTTGTATGCTCAACCCTAGAATGAGAGTCTTTAGCAACTCATAGTCTTACAAAGAATCACAATTATAGAATTCATAAGTATAAACTACAAAGAAATAAAGTATACAATAAAAACCCTATTTGGAGCCTCCGTGATGTGTTTTGTCTCTCCCAATTTCCTCGAAAGTGTTTAGAATAAAAGCTATGTGTACTATTTATAGTGTAGTATTCATTTTTCGTAAAAATACACCAGGACATGGGATGCTCTTATGGCTTAGCTTAGTAGGCGTTCCATACTCTTATTGAGGATGCACACTATTTTGTGTCACTAAGAATTATTTCCAAGGGCATGCCACGCTCTTATCGTGCATCTCAGTGTGCATGGCATGCTCTTGTGTCTCAAATTCCACGTTTCCTCAATGGTATAGTCTCTTGACGTGGCTTCATGCCCCATGCATTATAGTTACCTTTCCAAATCTTTTGAATCTTGTTTTTATTCCTAACACCCTCAATTATACACAAGAATAGTATTGACACCAAATCAAGCTCATTCATTGTAAATATTTAGATTTGAAACACTAATCATCTGAATTAGTTCATGCACACAAATTAAGCTCTACCAAGTGAATATATGTGCAATGTAGCTATTAATATAAACACAAGCATAGGCAATAACTAACACTTGAAAGTATAAATACTCCTAAGATCAGGACCCATAGGGGTTTCACCACCCATATACTATATCTCATATGTTAATATTGACTCACCTCTCCTTCTTAAATTCATAGAGAGGGTTTTTATAAGGGTATCTTTTTTTTTCAAAAATAGTGTATCTCAATGGTACCAATATCTTATGAATGTATATGTACAAAATGAGGATGTAAAAGTCACAATAACCTCAATATGATGATATCCATTCCATCCAACATGTATATATATATATATACATAATATATATATTAAAAGTGTGAAAACCTTTAAAAAGTTAATTGAACTTTTTTTCTTTCATTAAAAGACTCTTCTTTAGACAAAAATGTCTTTTCACAATTTTATTTTATTTATTATTCAATTATTTTTTGTTATATTAACTAAAACTCCTAAAATGCATAGGACTCCAAAATTTTAATTAATATTTTCCTTTCTACTGTCCAACTAAAAAAATACTCCAAAAATAAGACTAAAAAATACTTATATAAATATATGGAATTACTTTTCTTTCAAGTTTAGGACTCATAATGTAGTTGGCTATTTTGTGAAGTCTATATAGCAGAAACCTTTATTTTCTCATGTCCAGTTAATTTGTAAGTTTCTCATGACTGCTGAGGCATGAAATCTTTTTTATTTGGTGCAAAATTTTTGTATCAAATTTTTATTTGAATGCTTGATATCTTTAATATCTTATTGTTTTATTTTAATTTATAGATAGTAGATGAATATTGGTTAACTTTGAGAAATTTTTTTAGGTAAAGGTTAAGTTTAATTGTATTGTCTTAGTTTCTCTATTAGTTTATTATTTTGTTGTAGTTTATAGTTCATAGATGAATGTCGATCGACTTTGAGAAATTTTTATGTGTAAACTTTAAGTTTAATTCTATTGTTTTGATATCTCTTTTATCGTATTATTTTGTTGTAATTTACAGGTGGTAGATAAATACTGGCAAAAATCTCAGCTTTTAGAATTTTTTTATGAAAAGGTTAGGCTTAAATGTATTATTTTAATATCGCTATTATCGTATTTTATTTTATTATAGTTTACAGGCGATGGATGAGTGTCAGACAGGTGGTAGATGAATGTCAATCGACATTTAGAAATATTTTTGGTAAAAGTTAGGTTTAATAAATAAATTCTCCATCTTTACATACTCAAAAAATATTGCATTTATTTATTGTATTCATGTTTATCATTCAAACAAATATCCTATTTAGTGTAACGTTTGAACTCATTAAAGTGAGATACAAGTGCGAAGCGTATACACCTAAACTAGTATATATATATATATATATATATATATATATATATATATATATATATATATATATATATATATCTAATTGAGCCAATAAATTAACTCAATATGTGAACAGATCATGATTACAACTCTAATTATGCACAATCAAAAAACATATGCATGCAAGGCATCTTTAATGTCATACAACCCCTAACTTGAGTATTTCTATCATGATAAAGGCCAACACTGCTAAAATAAGACCTAAAATTAGTGAAATGACGCTATACACGAGCATTATATTTAGAATTAAGGAATTTAAATGCACAAGGAAGGTTAATAATGTTAAATAAAGCCCTACACAGGAAACAAATAATAATATATTCCACAAGTAAACAACATAAGTCTCCAATCGGGCATACGACCATGATAATATTTGCAAAATATAAATCCTATAGTTATTTCCTTAACATATATCATGATTTACTTATTTATTAACTTCTTAGCTCAATTTGAATGAAGTTAACCCATAACCTACCATAAATCGATGAAATTGCGACCAAAAGTTCTTCAAAACAAAGCCTTTCTCGAACGAACAGCCTCAAAATCAGCTACAACATTTAATATAGCATCTACGCAATAAAAGAAAGTAGACAATACAAATATTTCCTATTATTAGGTTGGGTCCAAAAAAGGATTCAGAAATGAGTTTGAAAATGAAAGGGGTAAACCTTAAATTTTGTTTTAGAAATACTTTCTCCAAGGTTATAGGAGGCTATAGATAAAAATCCTTACAAAAATTAGTTATAAATGAGGTCCAAATTAAAGAAAACCACTTTTTAGGCTTTAATGATAAGAACCCAAAGTTTCCATTTTTAAAGCATGATTTAAAGGTGACTTTGATAATATAATAAATGAAAAATAATGGGAATAAGTTTTTGGATCTTAAACAAGTTAAAATGGTGGTAAAATCCTGAATAATGGTGTAAACTCGAAGCTTAAAGGTCTAAAAATGGAGTGAAATGTGAAAATCGGTTTTTATATCACCCCAGCTTTGGCCGATTAAACTATCTTTGGTAAAGCGATGGGTGACCACTAAAGCGGTCTGGCGTATGTGGCTAGTCCTACTAAACCGTCCCCTTCTTCTAAAGTGGCACCACTAAATAGGTAAAGTTCTCACTTTAGCTATAGGCAAAAGGTCATGCTTGGCTGCAAAAGTGGCCACCACTAAAGATATACTTTCGCTACTAAAGGGGTTATACCAATTTTAAGCTATACCAGCAGATTTCCTAATTTTCAATGTTATTGGTCTACAACTATGTATTCTTTCAAAATCTCATGAACAAAATAAGCTATGCTAATAGGCAAATTTTGATATTTCAAACTCAATGGCCATGCTAGATTTTGAAAAAGATTGTTTTCATTAAATTAATCCTCGAGACCCCTCTTTAATATTTTCCAAACAAAGGGTCAAATGAGATTTAAAGGTATTAAACCCAAACCAACTCCAATACTAACCCATGTACGATATTCAGATCTACTGGTGTCGTCCAAATTGCCATGCCACACTCAAAACAACAAATATTGACCAAAGTGAACTATATGTCTTCTCAAGCCTCTAAAAACCATAAATCATGCAAAACATTCTCGATCACATCAAGAACCATGCTAACCATCCCTAAACTCCAAAATCAAAAAATAGCAAATCTCTAGAATGATAAAATGGAAAAATCACATAAAAATGGAAATTCACCAATTCAGGTCACTACAACACCCACCGCTAAAACTCTAATATGTCTCAGACTAAATTGCAATGAAATACTTGTCTCGACAAAAAAATGAGGGTAACTTCTACACATATTTGACTCGATATCCCAACTATCCTAATTAATAGGATTGTGTCTCCTCTAAACCTTAACCATAGGAACAGCATTAGAACACCACCATCTAACATCTTTGGCTAAAATGGACACCAAATCCTCAATAAAATTCAAACTATCATATAACTGAACTGAGTCCCAAAAAAGCACATGAGACACATTTGCAATATAGCACCAAATTATATAGATATATGAAAAACTGGATGAATGGGTGAAAATTCTAGAAGTAAGGCTAAATAATAACCAACTCTCAAAAAATCTAAAGAATCTAAGATGGTCCAAATGCACCTTGAGCTAAGCTTTGCCTTCCTCCTAGACCTCATAACTCCCTTTCATTTCGTCCAAATTGCACATACAAGAAAGTATAATGCGGTCATTGTCAAATAAAGAACCTAACAAAGGTTTGGGTCGAACGCACAGTGAATAAGACATCACTTTCAAGAACTTATTGATGTAGTCTACGAGTTCTAAAAGTAAATGGGAGATTTTATAATCACAATAGTAGTAGTAACAAATTTTGAACACTTTAAGTTAAAAATCAAATATGAGACAAATACTAGGAAAATGTTTGCCTTAACTTCCTTACTTTACAGACTTATCTTACTTGTCAATCTATCTCGGTGACTTACATGTAGAATCTAACAAGTTATGTATCACCAATAATCTTTTGATAACCTTTATTGAATTTTACTTATATCCTCTCCATCTCATTGTGTAGAATTACTAACCGTTGTATTGGATCCTTGATTTACTATATCCTTCTAGTATCAAGTTAATTAGATGAAGGTTGGTAGCTTTAAATTACTATTTTGTTCTTGTTTTCCTAATTCAGCCTCTCTCTTAAGTTAGTATCCAATACAATTGGGTTCTTAGAATCTTCCGTCGCTAATAAAGCAATAAATATGAAGAAAATAAAAATACATGGATAAATACCGATCAAGAAAGGCCATGCACTTTTCTACTTTATTATTTTCTTGATCAAGAGAGACATTGCACTTCGTCTACCTCATTATTCTATAAGGATTCCCACAATCCTAGTTAAGTGGTTTTACTGCTCATGTTTATAAGGATATCCACATAGTTTATATAGAAAGAATATGAACTATATCATAATAAACTAAGAATGAAAAATAGAATCTCAAATTAATCTCAAACAGTAAAATTTAAGAACAAGAATTCTAATATCGAAAGTGTATCTCAGTATCATTATAATGTTGTAAGTATGCAAAGTGTAAACTAATAACAAAACATCAATAGGGTAATCCTACTTAAAACAAAATAGGAAAACTAAGTTGTCACCTACTTACAAAACCACTTATGGGCCATAGGTACTACCGATGGACCCTAGGAATTTTCGTAGGTCTAGGAGGAACTTACTGCCTTATGATCTCCTATTTACAAAAGAAATTACGATGGGAATAATTACCATTTAGGCCTCATAAGTAGTCCTTCATAGGTATCAGAACAACTAAGCAATTTTCAGAACTTTCTAAAC
This sequence comes from Capsicum annuum, assembly GCF_002878395.1. NCBI lineage: Eukaryota > Viridiplantae > Streptophyta > Magnoliopsida > Solanales > Solanaceae > Capsicum > Capsicum annuum. Next base: position 119,801,806 of record NC_061120.1, on the reverse strand, counting down.
ATTTTTCTTGTTACTTATAAAGCCACTTATGGCCCATAAGTCAGAATCTGCAACTTTTTATTATCTTTTTCATCTCTCTGCTCCACAACCTATTTTTCTGCAAAACAACACAAAACAATCACATCTAACAAGAGGACCTAAGTACATACATAATTTCTAGTTTTAAACATCGAAAATTCCATAAAACGAAGGCACATAACCCTTGATGGGTGACACATAAAGAAAGACTTGATCACAAACCAAAATTCAAAGAACGAAGCGCACGGTCTTCATAACTCTTTTTCCTACTCTGGCATACCCATAGTCTGTTCTGAATTACTCGAATCCTGTACAAATACTCACAAAGAAAGTTAGTACCATGGCATCAAATATATGAGTATTAATGCTACCCAAATTAAACCTGCAATGAGGTATAAAGTGGTTTCTTGTAAAATATAGAATGCAACTAGGTTTGGGTCTATCCCATGAGGAATAGTTTAGAAATCTACCATAATCTTGTTGATTAATTTAAAAAGTGCAAAAAGTAAAAGGGTTTTTTGGGAAATTAAGTAAAAGTTTCAATGCTGGCCTATTAAGGTTATTACCAATATGAAAAGATCACTAAGATTATGTTCCCCATGACTTCTAAACTCCATAAAATTATCATGCTCACCAAACTATCTTAGTGTCTTACATGAAAAATATAACAAGTTATGCATCACCTAATTGTCTCTCGACCTAGGTTTTGATGAATTTCAACCATCTCCTCTCAGTCTCAGAATGTCGCATTACTAGACTTTGTTCTATATATCAAATGAACTATTTCATCTAAGTGTCTAATTAATTACATGGAGGTTGGTAGCTTTAAATTACTATTATGATATTTTTTTCCTAATTTCTACCTTTCGCTCAAGAAATGGTCGAACATAGGAGGGTTCCAAACATTATATATCAAAATAAAGGTAACCCCAGTATATGAAAGAATACAAATCAAGAATGACTTTGCACTTTCTCAGATTTCTTAATTTAATAGGGTCCACAACCCTAGTTATGGAGTTTAGCTGCTCATGGTTGTAAGACCACACATAGAATTCATAAATGAAAGCATAAAAATGATCTCATGAATAATAAGAATGAAAATCAAAATCTCAAATTAATTTCAAATCCTAAGTAACCAAGAACAATGTTTGCAAGATAAATAATGCATCTTAGAACTCAAAACAATGTGAAAAGTGTATAAAAGTGCATATATTGGTAACAAAATATCTAATGGGTACTTATATATTCATCATAAAACATATCCTAAACAAAGTAGGAAAATTGAGTCGGTACCAACCCATGACCTAGCTTATGGGCCCATAAATTGCAAAAAACCTACCTATGAGGGAAACATATGGTCCATAGGTAGTACCCACACTATGTAGGTAGTGGGCGGAGGAAGTACCTATTTCCCAAAAAATCAATACAAAAGCATATCACATTTAACAAAGATACCTAAGTACTTGCATAATTTCATTGTTTTATACATCAAAAGTGCAATAAAACCATGGCACATCAACACCCTAAACTTAGAATATTTGCATGTCCTCGGTCAACTACAAAATAATAGAAAAATATGATGCTTAACTAAAATAAGCCTAAGGCACCTATGATAGTCAACTCAATTTAGCTCAAAGTTTTTACCCTCTCTTATTCAAATTATTCAAAACCACTATGTGGATCCATATAGCATAATAGTATGAATCAAGGGATGGCATTAGATTAAAAACATACAACTAAGCGTATATGCAATTGACACTACCCAAAAAAATAAGTAGTTAATAGAAAAACCCTAGGTTCTGGCCCTTGAAAATTTTTGTGTGTTTGAGTCTTCTGTTGATCATACAACTTACCATACTAGTCGTAAGTGTGGGTATGAATCTAGGGACCCTAGTCTTATTTTGGTCAGTGTGATATTGGATAAATTCTATTCTTGGTACGAGAAGACTCCATACGTGTCATATATATAAGGTACGAGAGATAGTGTCAACAATATGTTGTCCAATGTCAAGCCTGATGTTTCTGCTTGGAGTATAACTTTAAGTTACTAGTCAAGCGGTAAGGGTTTGATTTAGGGCAAGGAGTCGTATGTTGGACAAAATGCGATGCCCAACTTTTTTATCAATGTACAAGTGAAAGGTACTACTTGTATGATGTGGGTACGAGTGAGGTGTCACAACCGCAACTACCTTTGAAAATTTGTATATTTTAAGTTGGGGTACTCTGGACATTTCTCCTCTTAACTACTTTTGAACCCACAACCTAAAACATATTTTGGGGCTTCATTGACCTCTTATTCTCAATGAAACACTCAAATCTCTCTGAAGCTCTTGGTTCAAGAAAGGCTAGGGTTTTCTTCAAATTACTAAATTAAGGCTCTAACGATTTGTTTCTCTCCGTCTTCCTTAGTGTCTAAGGCATATTACTGCTCCCACATTATTTGTTCAACTAAAATCATATTTTAATGAATGATTTTCACAACATTATTGTGGTATTATTTTGGGGTTTTGAAGTATTTGTTGGGAGGTTTTGGTTGTTTTTGGTTAAATAGTGTTTTCATATTGTTTACTTATGGTTTTTATGTTATAATTGTGATTTGAACATGTTGTTACATGGAAATGGTCAATTGGTACTATGTTTTGTCTTTGGAAACTATATGCCTTCAACATGTTTGTTGAAATGCCAATGAGAATGCTTTCATCACATAGTTTGACTATTATTGAAAACTTTGCATTGCATAATATGGTAATGGAACCTAAATTTGTTTAAATCATTTTAAATGGATTGGAAAGGCCTTGGTGGGCAAGGTATTGTTTTAAGTAGAAACTTTGGAGTCAAATTAGTTTAACGTCTTTGCTATAGCATAAATGGATAGACTTGTGAGCTCTAGTGTTTTTATGATGATACCAATGGTTAGTGCAAATATATAAGATTCCTTAGTAACTTATTTGTTGCATATGAATGGTCTTAATGTGTTTTTTAAGGGGGATGTGTTGTCTAATCCATGGAAGGTGGCAGTCTCAGGGGATAAAATCTAGAAACTCATATTCACCGATATGAGGTTGGTCTTGGTAACCATGTGCATTATGTCATACTTATATTTTGAGAGATGTACTAGTCATATTAGTTTTTTCTCTAGTTCGTGTTGCTAAAATGAATTGTGGCTCTTTCAGCAGAGGATGCTAAACCTATATTACCCATAGGTGGATTTGGGATAATAGAGCTACACAATCCCAGGTTAAAGATTTTAAATGCATGCCAAAACTAATCCTCTTTCCTAGCAAGTTATATATATGTATTATGTGGTTTCATATGGTTATTTACTTCATTTTTGTATAATGGCATTATTTTTATCCATATTCCTGAGTACATGCAAGTGTTCACATATTAACCAATCATCGGGCATTATACCCCCATGCGATGCAGGAACTAGCCATACTACTCCTCCTGCTTTGTGAATTGGATTTGAGGACAATATTTATGTTATCTTGAATCGGTGAACTTCTATACTCCAAAAGACTCTATTTAATGCTATGGAAATTTTTTCATATTTTTTTTCTTTTTTGGACATTAGTTTTGGCTATGGTCAAGGGCATCTCCAGAGCAAATGTTCTTGGATTTATATTAGAGGCTTTGTGTGGCTACTTTAGGCATCGATAGTTTTAGTATTGGTGTAAACCTTAGCATTGGTATTGGTATTGGTGTTAACACTGGTTGGATGTTTGGTTGGATAGTTTGTTAGTCATAGTTATGAATTTCCTTAAATGTTTTTCAATTGTAATTATTCTACCTTGTTATATAGTTAGAATTCATCTGATATATGGTTAAGGACGGATATGGTTAGGAATTGGCGTGGTCACTAATCCGAGTTGGACTTGAGATGCCCAACATGACTAGGCCCTTGTTCAGGTTATGTCAGATTGGAATAAGAGCCCGAGGTTCATGGTTAATTAGGAGTCCATAAAGCTACATTGAGTGGAGTCTCTTTTAAAGGTGTGTAGCATGCCACACTCATAGGGGAGAGGCTACAAGGCATTTTGGAATGTTTTTCTTTCTTGTGTTCTATTTTCAAGATTTAGAGCCTAAGGTCCTGAAATTTTCTCTAATATCTGTTTGTTTGCTTTTAAGATCATGCCTCATCAAGGATCTGAAGCTTATAGAATTTTTTCTGTCCATTCCAAGGATTATGTTGATGGGACCCATTATACTTATGGGGTCCAGACGCGGTGTAGGGGTCTAGTTCCTTATTGTCCTCTTGAAGTACCATCTTCCCTTTAGTCCTTCTCTAGCTCCCCATACTAATGAAAGGAATGCTGAGTTTGGTTATCTAATCATATATTGGCATAGTTAGTAGACTCTCAGGATGATTATGGTATATCTGCTACTCTATCTTCTGAGGACACAATGGTTGGCCAATTCATGAAGCTGAACTATCCGAACTTTACTGGTGTTAAGGTGGAGGAGGATCCTTAAGGTTTGTTTAGATAATATAAAAAAGATCTATTGTGTTATACTTGTAAATAATATTAAAGGCATGGAGTTTGTCACCTACTAGCTTAATGATATGAGGAATGGGATCACTCTAGGAGTGACACTGATGAGTCAGCTCTATGCGAGGATTTATTTAATGCTTTGTTCGAAAACTTCATTCTGCAGGAGTTGAGAAAAGCTAAGGTGAAAGAGTTTGTTAATCTGAAGCAAGACAAGATATCTATCAAGGAGTATGCTTTAAAGTTTCACCATCTATCTTGGTATGCTCCAAAGATTGTTTCTTGCATGAAAGCTAAAATGAAGAATTTTTCTTTTGGGTTTTCAAGAGATTTGATATTACAGAGTAAAGATTCCTTTTTGATCAAGGATATAGATATCTCCATGTTGGTTGCTTATATGTAGTACGTAGAGGGATAAAAGGAAAAGCAAGTGGAGATTGGGGATAGGCAAAGCAAAAACTTTAGATTTTTTTACCAAGGTCGTGGCCAATAGTAGAGAGGCAGGGATTGTAGGAAATAGAATAAGAAGAAATAGGGCAGTTTTGGTCTTACTTGATGTCTAGTGCTCCCTACCTAAAGTTGACGGATGATAGACATCTCTAAGGTAGAAATAATTTTAGGTCACAAGTTCCTAATCTAAAGATAGTAGGGCCAAGTTAGCTCCATCATATCCTTCCTACAGATTTTGTGGTAGATTATATTAGGATTATTATGAATAATGAGGGGATAAGTGCTTAAGCTATGGTCAGCTAGGGCATATGCTTAAGAACTATCCTATTGGTAAGGTTGCTTCTAGTGCAAAGAAGGTACCTATTGCCTCTTTATCAGCTCTGATACCAAAGGGTGCACCATCTAGTTATGACACTAGTCATAACTGACTCTATTCTCTCACTACTTGTTAGGATTCTAAGGAATCGCCTTATGTCGCTACTAGTACGTTGAAACTCTTTTAGTTTAATGTGTACTATTTACTTGATTTAGGGTCCTCTTTCTCTTATGTGACCCCATTTGTGGCTATGCATTTTAGATTTTTTCTAGAGTGTATTTCAGATATTTCTTTTATTTCTAGCTCTGTAGGTGATTGTAATTGTTAGAAGAGTCTATAGGGTTTTTTTTTATCTGTTGGTAGTTAATATCATATCTTAGAGGTCAAAGATTAATATCCAAAGGGTGTCTCTACCATCTAATCTGAGTTAAAGATTCTAACTCAGAGAGTCTTTCTTTGCATTTTGTGCCGGTGGTGAATGAGTTTTCTAAGGTCTTCCTGAAGGCCTTTCTATATTTCCCCGTGACAGGAAGATTGAGTTTGGGATCGATGTTTTTCTGGACACTCATCCAGCATATATTCCTCTGTGTTGAATTGCTCAAGTTGAGTTGTAGGAGCTTAAAGATCAAGTCAAGGATCTTTTGAACAAGGGTTTTATCTGTCCTAGTGTGTCCTTGTAGGGTGAACCAGTGTTACTCATGTGTAAGAAGGATGGTTACCTTCGAATGTGCATTGATTATCTATAGTTAAACAATGTAATAGTAAAGAACAAGTATCCTCTTCAAATGATAGATGATTTGTTTGATCAGTTGCAGGGTGCTAAGTTTTTCTCCATAATTGATCTTCAATCTATGTATCATCATTTAAAGAACAGGGATGTTTATATCCCTAATACTACCTTCCAAACTCGGTATGGGTATTTTGAGTTTCTTATTGTGACTTTCGGGTTGATCAACTTGGTTGTGACATTTATGGATTTGATGAATAGGTTCGCTCAATTTCTTGAGTTGTTTATCATCATATTGATAGAATACATTATGGTGTACTCTAAGAGAGAGGTGGATTATGCTATTCACCTTCGTATAGTATTTCAAATATTAATAGAATAGAAGTTGTATTCTAAATTTTTGAATTGTGAGTTTTAGGTGAACGTTGTGAATTTTCTGGGTTATGTCATTTTGAGTGAAGGGATCATGGTGGATCCACAGAAATTTTCAGTAGTTAAATGTGGCCTAGAACTATGCCTCCAACTAATATTCGGAGCATTTTAGGGTTAGCTAGTTGCTATAGGAGGTTTGTGGAGAGTTTTTTTTTACTATAGCTGCCCCATTGACTATGTTGACTTAAAAGAAGGTCAAGTTCCTATGGTCTGATGCCTTTGAGGGTAGTTTTGAAAAGCTAAAGGATAAGATAACTTCGACTTTAGTTTCTAATGGGTTTGAGGTCTACAGTGATGTATCTGTGTGGGGCTTGGTTGTGTCCTGATGTAGCATGGAAAGGTTATAGTTTATGCCAATACGCAGTTGAAGGTGAATGAGAAGAATTATCCAAATCATGACTTGGAGTTATTAGCTATTGTGTTCTCATTAAAAAGATAGCATAATTATTTATATGGAGTACATGTGGATATCTTCTCTAATCATAAGATCTAGCAATATATGTTTACTTAGAAAGAGCTTAGCCTCAGGCAAAGGAGATGGCTTGAGCTGCCCAAGGATTATGATATGTCTTCACTACCACCCAAGTAAAGCTAATGTGCTTGCTAATGATATTAGCAGGTTATATATGGGAGTCTAGCTTATGTGGATAAGTAGAAGTGGGAGTTAGTGAGCGATAATTCACCACTTGGCAAACCTTAGAGTTTGTCTTTTAGACTCTGACAATTGTGGTGTGATTGTGCAAGAAGTGGCACGGACGTCTCTTGGTGCTGAAATTAAAGAGAAGCGATGTTAAATCCTTTCTTGATAAGGATCAAGGGGGATATAGGTAGGTAAAAGTTGTTGCCCTTTGAGATTAGTGTTAATGGTCGGTACCAAGGGAGATTATGTGTTCCAAATATAGATGGTTTGTGGGAAATGATCATGGCTAAGGTGCATGATTTGCGCTATGTTGTTCATCCTGGTTTGATGAAAATGAATCATAGCCTCAACGAGATGTATTGGTGGAAAAATATGAAGGGGGATGTGGCAAATTTTATAGCCAAGTGCATGTTGTCCCATCAAGTAAAAGTTGAGTACAAGAGGCCTGGAGTATTATATTAAGAGATTGATTTGCCTTGATAGGGTTCCTATCTCTGTTATCTCTGATCATGGTACATAGTTTATATCTTTCTTTTGGCAGTTATTTCATAAAGGTTTGGGGATCAAGGTGAGCTGAGTACAACTTTTTACCCACAGTCAGAAGGGAAAGTAGAAAAGACTATTCAGATATTGGAGAATATGCTCCATGATAACAAGATTAACTATAGTGGTAGCTGGTTTGAGCACTTGCATATAATAATAGCTACCCTTCTATCATTGGGATAGCTCCATTTGAGGTGTTGTATGGTAGGAGGTGTAGGTATCTAATTGGGTGGTTTTATATCGGTGAGGCAGAAATATTTGGACCAAATTTGGTTCACCTAGAGATGAAGAAGGTGATGGTGATTTGAGATAGGCTTAAGGTTGCCCAAAGTCGCAAAAAAGTCCTATACAAATATAAGGCATTGGAAGTTAGAGTTTGAGGTTGGGGATAGGGTATTCGTGAAGGTGTCTCCCATTAAAGGAGATATGAGGTTTGAGAAGAAGGGAAAGCTCAATCCTCGATATATGGGACCTTATGTTATTTTGAGGAGGGTTGGCAATGTCACATATGAGTTTAAGTTACCTTTTAGCTTGAGCTCCAGTCACCGGTGTTCTATGTCCGTACGTTAAGAAAGTGTATTGGTGATCCATTGTAGGTTGTGCCTATCAAGGATATTGTATTTTGGATTCCCTTTATTATGAGGAGATCCCGGTTGAGATATTGGATTAACAAGTTTGTTGGTTGCGGTAAAGGTTCTATAGAGGAGCTAAAAGGAAGAAGAGGCTACATGGGAAGATTATGAAGACATGAAGTCTAAGTATCTACTCCTATTTTTTGCTTCAGAAATTCATGCAGAAGGTATGAGTTTTTCATAACATCTTTGTTTTCAAACTTTGTTAAAGGAAAGATTGTTTCCTTGATATCTCTATTTTCTATCTTAAAAGTTAGAGTAGAGATGTTTGGGGGGTTTAATCATGCTTATACTTTCTTATTTCATAATTCGAGGATGAATGATCCCAGTGGGGGAGAATTGAAACACCTTGGGTTCTAGCCATTGAAAAATTTTGTGATTTTGAGCCTTCAATTGATCATACAACTCACCATACTAGTCGTATGGTGTAGGTATGGGTCTAGGAACCCTAGTCATATGTTGGTCAATGTGATGTGGTCCAAGTTATATTCATGGTACGAGAAGACTCTACATGAGTTGTATATCCATGATATGAGAGATAGGGTCCAACCGTATGTTGTCCAGTGTCTAGCCTAAATATTTCTTCTTATGATATGACTTGAAGGGTACTAGACCTATTGTTAGGGTACGAGTTAAACTAAGGAGTTGTATCTCAAATAGAATGCGATGCCTAACTTCCTGATCAAGCTACAGTAGAAGGTGCCACTCATATGATGTGGCTACGAGTGAGGGGTCCAAATCGTACCTATCGGCAAAAATTTTTATAATTTAAGTTAGGAGTATTCTTGACATTTTCCCTCTTAACTCCTTTTGAGCCCATGACCTAAAATATCTTTTGGGGATTCATTTACCTCTTATTCTCAATCAAGCACCATCTAAACACTCTCGAATATCTTTCAAGCTCTTGGTTCAAGAAAGAGTAGGGTTTTCTTAAAAGCAATTAATTAAGGCTCTTAAGCGTGGTTTTTCTCCGTCTTCCCTAGTGTCTAAGGTATGTTACTCCTCCCTCATTATTAGTTCAACTAAAAGCATATTTTAATGAATAATTTGATGGTATTATTGTGGTATTATTTTTGGATTTTGAAGTATTTGTTGTGGTTTTTGGTTGTTCTTTGTTTAATAGTGTTTTCCCATGGTTTACTTATGGTTTTTATGTTATAATTGTTATTTGAACATGTTGAAATATGTGAATGGTCAATTGGTACTTGGTTTTGGTTTTGGGAAACAATATTTCAACAACATATTTGTTGAAATGCCAATGAGAGTGCTTTTATCACATAGTTTGACTATTATTGAAAACTTTGCATTTCTTCATATGATAATGGAACCTAAATTAGTTTATATGGTTTTAAATGGATTGGAAAGGCTTTGTTTGCTATGGTATTGCTTTAAAGGAAATTTTGGAGTCAATTTGGTTTAATGGCTTTGGCTTGGCATAAATAGATAGACTTGTATGCTCTAGTGTTGGGACAAGGATACCAATGGTCAATGCCTAATAAATAAGACTCTTTGGTAAATGGTTGGTAGTATATGAATGGTTTTAATTTGGGCGTAAAAGAGGATGGATTAGAAAATCTATTGAAGGTGGTTGTCTCGTGGGGGGGGGACCAAAACTAGAATATCATATTTGTCGATATGAGATTGATCTCGGAAATCGTGTGAATCATGTCACAAATATATTTTGGGAGATGTACAAGTCATCTATGTTTTTTCTCTGGTTCGTGCGGCTAACACACATTGGAGCCTTTTCAATAGGGGGATCTGAACCCATATAGCCTATGGGTAGATTTAGGATGGCAAAGCTACCCAATCCTATGTTAAAGGTTTTAAATGAATACTAAACCTAGTCCCTTTTCACGGTATGGTATTTATATATGTATGTATGTGGTTGCATATAGTTACTTACTTTGGTTTTGAATAATGGCATAATTGTTTTCCTTACTCCTGAGTACATATTAGTGTTCACCCGTTAACCAATCTTTAGGAGATATATCCCCACGCAATGCAATTTAATACCCTATATTATTCTTATCCCAGTTCATCTCCTAGTTTCATGTATAAGAGGATTAAAACCTAAAAATTTCACTAAGTGTTGGGGACAATCATTTTTAAGCTCTCTTAACTTTGAGGGTTTTTAAATTTGTCTTCCTATTACTGAGATGTTGGTTTTTGAGTTAATTCATGTTTAGGGGTGTAAGAAGCATATCTTGAAGAAGTTTTTAACTTTTCAGATGAGGATTGGGTCATGTTTGGATCACGATTCTAGCAGCTCATTGCGATAGCACCGCATCGTAGTGGCTATAGTGATGGGTTCCTCATCATATTATGGTGACATGTTAATCTGCATTCTAGTTGTGAATTTAAAAGTCTGAGGGGCAGTTATATCTATAACACCAGTTAGGGAATTATTTTCCCATCTTCTCTAATTTCCTCTCAAAAACAAACCCTATCCTCCCCTAAGATCATCAAATTCCATTACTTTCTCTTCAAGCTTAAGGGCATAAGGTATGTGTGATATTCATCCATGGGCCTTTTTTCACCCATGGAGTCCAAGAATCCTTTTTGATTTTATATTATGAGTTTTTACATGATTATGTTGAACTATCTTCATGAATCCTTTGTTATTTCAACTTCAAGTTAAGATTATGAATGTTTTTAAGTGGAATAAATTATAGTATGTTTTGAATGTTGTACTTCCCATATCAATATTAAGCGAGTTAGAATAATTCCTAAAATTATGATTTTTTTCATGTACTCATGCTATCTCCTCTTATTTAAAAACATCCCCATGTTAAAGTCGTCATGTCCATGTGTTTGATGAAATACCTAAGTGATTTGTTTGAATGATGATTTTTCATTATGGTTTTCAAAGCTTCTATATGTCCTTATTGTTATTTCCATTTAGTGCTGGTGGGTTATGAACACCCGATACCTAGTTGTTTTACATAAATTCAGTATCTTTAGATTGATTTAAGATAATCTATGAGCATTGCCATTCAGTCAAGTTATTTATGATAAGTTGTTTGCTTAGTTAAGCTTAGTTCTATCCAGTAATCAGTGCCAGTTCAGTTGGGAGTAAGATTTATCATGGAGTGAACCTAATTATGGGGGCTCATCCACTAGCTAGGAGTGGGTTCTTAGAAGCAGTCCCTAAGTTCCAAAACTATGTAGCCAGCGTAGGATTATGAGATGTCATCCACCAGTTTAAGACTGACATTCCCTAAGATATCACCTACTAGTTTAGGACTAACATTCTCTTTGGGATCACTTGCCATTTTAGGACTGACTCCCTAGTCCTTTGGGACACTAGTTAAGTATATCCACATAGCCAGTGTTAGTACTCATGGAACGGTATTGACAGCCTTCTAACTAGACTCACAGGTTGGACCCTGATTAGCTCAGATTAGGGCATGTCAGTTACATAATACCTTCCGCAGTATCAGTTCAGTATTCAGTATAGAATTTAGTTTAGGTTTACTTTAAAATAGTATACAGACTTCTAGTTATTTAGTTATCAGATCTCGGTAATTCAGTTTACAGATTATTTTAGAAACATTTTATGCTTGGTCATGAATTCTCAGTATTTTAGTTTTCATGCATGCATACTCAGTTATCTCATGCTATTCAATCAATCATTACTTTATGAATAGTTTACCCATATATTTTAGCCTAACCTCATCTCATATACCAGTACATTGACAGTACTGACTACATACTTTCTTTGAGCTATGATGATAGGTTTGGATGCATAGTTTCCTGATTGCACTTAGATAGTTTAGCATTTCAGTAGCAACAACAGTGGTGAGTCCTTATCTTTCAAGGACAAGTATATCTTTCATTAAATTATTTTAGTATTCCTCTATTTCAGTCAGTTGGAGTTAGTTAGGGGTTCGTCCCTTCAACTCCACAGTTAGTCAGTTAGCATTTTTTAGACATTCAGACAATCTGTTTGTTTATCAAACTTATTAATTGGATTTTAGTATTTTTCAAACATGTTCCAGACATGCGAATTTAGTTATATTTGCAGTGTTTAAACCTTATGGCATTATTAGTTGTTTTCGGAACATGTCTTTTATTATAAGTTTACGCAATGCTTACAACAAATAACTAGTTCATAGGTTAGCTTATGGTCATTTGTGACCGTAAGCACCATTGTCGCACGTAAGGGGTAGCCTTGGGTCGTGACAATACTTGGTATCAGAGACTAAGGTCTTCTAGTGTCTTAGAGAGCCTGAAAGAGACATTGAATAGAGTTTTGTGCATGGGTGTGAAGTGTGCCACACTTATGGAAAGGAGGCTACAAGATATTTTAGGAAAAGTTTCCCTTCTATCAGTATTCATGTCATATGAATGAGCAATAGATCCATTTAAACTCTATTTCTAATTCATAATTCACTCTATTTTCATATAATGTCCCCCAAATAAAACAACGAAAAAAGAAATAGAAACCAACCTGCACCTCCGCCTGTTTAAGAAGATCCCTTGAATGAGTACGCTACTCATGACAAGTTCAGAGCTATATTCGCTACCATAGATCATTTTTAGCTACTGAGAATAATTAGCAGGTTGTTTCCCCAACTAATTAAATTGCAATTGCTGCTTCACCTAGGACTTGGGATTTCATCCGAATGAATCCTCTCTTTGTTTTCGGGAACCAATTATGTGGAGGATCTGTTGGAGTTTCTTGATTTAGTTTAGAAGGTGACTGATTTTATGGGTTTCACTTCGAGTGAGAGTACAAATTTATCTTCATATCAGTTGCAGGATACAACTTATATGTGATATAAGTAGTGGAATAAGGAGAAGGGTGCTAAGGCAGGGCCTGTGGAGTAGGAGGAGTTTTCCATAATAGGTTATTTCCATTAGAGTTGAGGAAAGCTAAGGTGATCTTCATTAATTTTAAGCTGTGTGATTTGAGAGTGAAGGAATACTCATTTAAGTTCACTTAGTTGGCGAGGTATGCTCCATTGATGGTGGCTGATAATAGGTCTAGAATGAGTAAGTTTGTTTTTGGTGAAATTGATAGTGTAGTCAAGGAGTGTAGGACTGCTATGTTAAGATGGATCTATCCAAGCTTATGTTTCATGCTCAACAGATTCTGGAAGAGAAGATTAAGCATAAAAAAAAGAGATTAAGAAGGCTAGAATAGGTAGCTTTAACCTTTTTCAGCCTCAGTCAGAGGGTGGTAACCGTTCTCAATTTCATTAGTAGTTTTCAGCCCCAGCTCTGTCTTTAGTTAATGTACCAGTGCCAAAATTTAGAAATGATAGTCGGGATAGGGCGCTAGGCTTAGAGAATGTGATGTGTCCTTTAGGTCTAGCAAGCCAGGCCATAGGATTAGAGAATGTCCAGTAGTTGCTCAGAGGGGAAAGGACTTGCTCCAATAGGTCTAGTCCAAAATGACATTAGCTCTAGTAGGTCGCCTGACTCTGTAGGACACTACTTCTAATGGTACCAGTGGACAATGCCATAACAGGCTTTATGCACTTCAGTCCCGCAATGATCAAGAAAGCTCTCCTGATGTGGTTATGTGTACATTACAGGTCTTTCAAATCCATATGGATGTTTTATTAGACCCTAGACCCTCACTTTCTTTTGTGACCCCCTATATAACTTTCAAATTTGATATCAGTCCAAAAAAATAGTAGTGCATTTTTGACTGTCTACCCCAGTAGTTAAGTCTATCATAGACAAATGGATGTATATAAACTGCCAGGTTACAGTATCTTAGAAAATCACTTTAGTAGATTTTGTAGAACTAGAGATGACTAATTTTAATGTCATTCTCAGCATGGAATGGCTCTGTTCATGATATTCTTTAGTTTACCATAGAAATAGAGTTGTTCAGTTTTAATTTCCTAATGAACCAGTCATTGAATAGAGGGGTAGTGCTTTAGCACTTAGGAGTCAAATTGTGTCAAATCTTATGGAAAAAAGAAAGATATCTAAGGGGTGTGTTAACAATTTTGTTTGAGTCAAAGACTCTAGTTCTGAGACCCCAAGTCTGGAGTCAGTTTCAATTGGAAAGGAATTTCCAAATTTATTCCTTGAATATCATCCCGGAGTTCCTCCCAAAAGGAAAATTGACTTGGGAATAGATCTCCTTGTAGATACCCAGCCTATCGCTATTCCGTCCAATAGAACAAGTCCAGCTGAGTTGAAAAATTAAAAAAATAGTTGAAAGATCTCTTAGATAAGGGATTCACCAGGCCCAGTGCTTCCCCATGGGGTGCTCCAGTCTTTTTCGTGCGTAAGAAAGATAGTTCTCTCAGAATGTGCATCAATTACCATCAGTTGAAACAAGTCACAATCAAGAATAAGTACCTATTCCCTAGGATTGATGACTTGTTTGACCAACTTTAGGATATCAGTTATAGCTCTAAGAGACACCTAAAATCCTACTATCATCAGCTTAGAGTCAGAGAATATGACATTTTGATGATAATATTCAGAACTCGGTATGGTCACTTCGAATTATTAGTTACTTCTTTTGGACTAACAAATGCCCCAGCAACTTTCATGGTGTTCATGAACAAAGTGTCTAAGATGTACTTAGACATATTTTTCATCGTATTTATTAGTGATATTTTTATCTATTCCTATACTGAAAATAATCTTGCAGATATCTTAGTATTGCATTACAGACTCTTAGAGCCCATTAGCTATTCACCAAATTTAGTAAGTGTGAGTTTTGGCTAAGATCAATAGCTTTCCTTTGCAATATTATTTTTGGTGATGTTATTAGAGTTGATGCTCAAAAGACTGAAGTAGTGAGAAACTAGCTCAAGTCTATCTCTTCGTTAGATATCAGGAGTTTATTAGGTTTGGTTGGCTATTACCGATGGTTTATTAACGGGGTTTCATCAATTGAATCTCTCATATCTCGATTGACTCAGAAGAATGTGAAGTTTCAGTTGTTAGATTCTTAGAATAAGAGTTTTAGGAGTTGAAGACTCGACTCACCTAAGCCTAAATTCTTAATTTTGCTAGATGGATCAGATGGATTTTATGTTCACTTTATACTTCAAAAGTTGGCCTAGGTTATGTGTTGATTGATAGAGGTAAGGACATAGCCTATTCCTCTAAACAACTTAAGCTTTACGAAAAGAGTTACCCTACCCATGATCTTAAGTTGGCAGCTGTTGTGTTTGCCTTGACAATTTAGAGGAATTATCTTTATGAAGTTGATATTGATGTGTTCATGAATCACAAAAGTATGCAGTATGTGTTTTTGTAGAAGGATTTAAATCTTCATCAGAGAAAGTGGCTTGAGCTATTAAAATATTATGATATGAGTGTGTTGTATGATCCAAGCAAGGCCAATGAAGTGGCAGTCGGCCATAGTAGATTGTCTATGGGTAGTGTTGCTCATGTTGAGGATGAAAAGAATAAGTTATTTAGAGAGGTTCATCAACATTCTAGGTTAGGTGAGCATTTGGTTGATTTATCTAAGGGTAGCATATGGGTTTAGAATGGTTCAGAATCTTCTTTAGTTTCCAAAGTAAAAGAAAAGAAAGATAGGGATACCAGTCTGGTTAAGTTGAAGGAATCTGTTAGAGATTAGAAAGTAGAAGTTCTTTCCTAAAAAGGATATGGTGTATTACTATGTCAGGGTAGGCATTGTGTGCCAAGTGCTGATGGTTTGCGGCAGCCGATTTTGGTAGTAGCTCATAGTACGTGTTACACTTTATAGCCAGGGTCTACTAAGTATTGGTGGAGTGCTATGATGATGGATATTGAAGAGTTTGTAGATAAGTGTTCTAATTGTGATCAGGTTAAGGTTGAGCATCAGATGCCTAGTGGCATATTGTAAGAGTTTAGCATTCCTGCTTAGAAATGGGAAGAAGTGAACATGGATTTTGTGATGAGTTTCCCTTGTACGGTGTCGTCAAAATGATTCGATATGGGTGATTGAAGATAAAATGTCCAAATCAGCTCATTTCTTCGAAGTTCATACATCTTATTCAGTCGAGGACTACACCAAGCTCTTTATGAGAGAGTTGGTTAGGTTGCATGGAGTCCCACTGTCTATCATTTCAGATAGAGGTACTTAATTTACCTCTCAATATTGGACAGTTTTTCAGAAGGGTCTTGGTACCCAAGTTCATCTCAGTACAACATTTCATCCTTAGAAAGATAGTCAGGCAGAGAGGACTATTCATACCCTAGAGGATATGTTGAGGGCATTTATTCTTGATTCAATGGTAGTTGGGATAATTACTTACCTTTGATCGAGTTTGCCTATAATAACAATTATAACTCTAGTATTCAGATGGCTTTGTTTGAGGATCTTCATGGGAGGAGATGTAGATCTCTCACTGGTTGGTTTGAGGCCGGTGAGGCTACTTTGATAGGACCAGATTTGGTGTTTGATCCAATGAAGAAAGTTAAGTTGATTAGGGAGAGGCTTAAGATAACCCAAAGCCATCAAAAACCCTATGGAAATATGAGGAGATGGGATCTTGAGTTTGATGTTAGGAAATTGGAGTATTTCAAAATCTCATCCATGAAGGGAGTGAAGAGATTTGGTAAGAACGGAAAGCTTAGTCCTCGATATGTTTTCCCTTATAGGACATTGAGTCATTTTAGTAAGGTTGCTTATATTCTTAAGTTGCCTACAGATTTGGCATTAATGCATCTAGTGTTTTATGTTTCTTTACTAAGGAAGTGTATTGGTGATCCAGCTATTGTAGTTCTTTTACAAATCACAAATGCTTAGGATAGCCTTTCTTATGAAGAAATCACAGTAGAGATTCTTGATCGTTAGATTCGAAGACTGAGAAATCATGAAGTTCCCTTGGTAAAAGTTCTTTGGCAGAATCTGTCCATTGAGGGAGACACTTAGGAAAAAGATGGAGATATGTGTACCAAGTTCCGTCATCCTTTTTCCGCAAACTCAGACTCAACTTAAGGTAATAGTTTCCCTTAGATTGTTTCTTTTCCATTCTTGATTCTATTTATATAATAATTCTTATTTCTTTGCATGCATTCACCAAATTAGTTCAGTGATGTATCATGTATCAGACTTTGTAATGTAAATATGTTTCTAGATATGCATCTTCAGTATGTGATCTCAGTTGCCTTAGTTCAAAACTCTTGGTCTAATTAGTCTCCTTTGGGGATGAATGTTCTCAGGGGGAGATATTGTAATACCCCATATTATTTATAACTTAGTTCAGCTCCTAGTTGCATGCATAAGAGGCTTAAAACTTTAAATTTCACTAAGTGTTGGGGACTTAGTCATTTTTAAGGCCTCTTAACTTCGAGGGTTTTTAAATTGGTCTTCCTGACCCTGAGATGTTGGTTTTTCAGTTAATTCATTTATGAGGGGCACGAAGCATATCTCGGAGAAGTTACGGATTTTTTGGAAAAGGATTGGGTAATGTTTGAATCATAATTCCAGTTGCTCATAGAAATAGCATCGCATCGCTGAGGATATAGCGATGGGGTCGTCATTGCATCGTGGTGACATGTTAATCCACATTCTAGTTACGAATTTCAATTTCTGGGGGAAATTTTGTCTTTTCCTTTAACCCAATTAGTCAAATCACGAATTCTAACAGTAGTTAGGGCATTATTTTCCCATCTACTCCTGCTCAATGACTTAGATTCGGGTACAACATTCATATCAGATTGAACTGGTGAGCTTCCATAATATGGATTACTCTATTTAATACGATGTACTTCTTTTCATATTTTTGTTTATTGTTTGGACATTGGTTTAGGCTATGGTTGGGTGTATATCCTGATTGGATCTTCTTGGATTTATGTTTGAGGCTTTATGTGACTACTTTGGGCATCGACGGTGTCGGTATTGGTGTTAACCTTAGAATTATTATTGATATTGGGGTTGACAACGGTTGGATGTTTGGTTAGATAGTTTGCTGGTCATGGTTATGAACTTCTTTAAATGTCTTCCAACTAGAAGTGTTCTGTCTTTTTATTTGTTCAAAATTCATCCGACATAGGGTATAGATCGGTTATCGTTGGGTGTTGGGTGAGGCCTCCATTTCAAGATGGAATTGAGATGCCCAACACTTTTAGGCCTTGGTTTGGGTCATGTAAGAACACAACCTATGTACCCTACAACAAAGAACAACAAAGAAGTCCCAACTCTCAAAGTATCCTCATGCATCTAAATGCAGGGACTTTATTAAACCCTCACGCTCTCAACAGAAGTTCAAGAAAATAGCGACCAAGGGGAATGGTAGAAGTCGAAGCTGGGGCTAAAGTACCTGCAACCCCTTCACTACTCGTCATAAAAGAATATCCACCCGCAGACTAGTTGTATCAACATGCTCATCATACATAGAAGTCCCCTCAAAGAGGGCCCCTTATATGCTCAACTAAAATAGAAGACCTTTCAAAGTGGGCTACACATGAAAATATAGATAATTGTGCTTTATGTAGCGTAATGGTATTGGCATCATCCAATATCAACTCAATATCAGCCATGCAAGTGGACTCAACCCTATGATCAACCAATAGAATACGTAGTACCCCAGATATATTACACAAACTCTGTATCCAGCTTGGGAAAATAATGGCAGTGAACTCACAAAATTCCCTTTTATGAATCTCATATTGGATCCACCTAGAAAAATCAACATCATATCCATCTATAAGGCTGGAAATTAGTATAGATCAATCCCTTATGAGCATATTGTAACCTAATGTTAGACTTAATCAAAGCCTCACAATATTATACCAAACCTTTGATACAAAGTGTAGCAAAGCCTTCATTATATCCACCTTCCCCTAAACCCAAAAGGCATTAGTACCCAACTCAACAATCTACTCAATTACCCATCTAGCTTAGCCTCTCCCATACTATAGCTGATGAGCACTTCTTATCATATATCTACTCTTCAAAAGACTTACACTATAGTCAAACTCTACTGTAGTGGTCATCCCCATAAACTCTAACCCAAACAAGAGTCATTGAACAACGTTCTCAAATACATCAACCTAAACCCCTCTACTTGGGTTTGGTCCTTTGGTAACTAATTACAATGATGTTGCATAAGAAACATAAAACTCCCAAACAATATTTGAGCAATAAGATCCTGAAAGAAGATCTAAGGACCAAACTCTATATCTATCAAAAAAAACCTCTACGTCTAAAGCACCTTCCAAAATGTCAAGCTCAATCCTGGTCTCCTCAACAATACTACGTTATGGTTTACCCTGCTTAATAATAATACTATCACAATCATCGATGCTCTTCATGGGTTCAATACATCATATCAAAATAGTTTTAGCAACTGGTATTGCTGAGATATGTTTGGACTCAAGACCGGTTAAAGCTGAATAAAACATATCCCTAGTACCCTGTGTTGATGTAGACATATCTTGAGTACCCTTAACTAGTAACTGGTAGTACTGAGATGTGACTGGACTCCAGAGCAGTTGAATCTGAAATAAAACATATCCTGAGTACCCTGTGTTTATTTAGACACATCTTTAGTACCTTGAACTATATAAGCCCCCTTCTAAAACTGGGTTGCATTCATCTTACGATCACATATCCTAGAAACATACCCATCCCCCTTATCTGAATGGGGGATAACTAAATCCTCCTTAGAAACACTAAAATTGAACTCATCATCTCCCTTGTTAGACTGGGGAGTCACATAAGTGCATGGTGATAATGTCAAGGTTGAATTTTTTCAAGGTCCAGATAAGATAACACGAGCTAGGGAATCTTAGGGGCCAGACTCAGGTTCTGGTTGTGGTTCTGGTCAGGTTGAGAGCCCGAATGAATAGCCATGCTGGTTGTTTAATGTCTTTGAGTCTGAACTTTAGTCTATCATCAAACCAAGGGTACACTATCATCTCTCACGGGGTACTATTCTATGTATCCACTATATTCAGGAGACTAATTTATCAACCTACACTGCACATCTCATTTGTTGTAGTCTTGGTTGCGATAGTACCTATAAAGAGAGTTGTCAGTGATTGAAACACAATAATTGTAACGCCCCACATTTTAGGCTACAATATAGACCATGATTCTGATGTGTTGATAAATATTGAAGCTATAAAATCCTATGCCAATACGGCATGTCAATTAATTGTGTAGAATGTGAATCTATTCAATCTTGAATTTATACCATACAGGTCCTTCAACTCAAGGACAAGTTAAAACTATTTTGATCGACTAAGTTTTAGTCGATATGGTAAAGTGTGTCAGCTTCCATCGACCATAACTCTCTGTATATATTGTATTAGGAAGGCTACTATGTGTCAAATAATAGGTTTTCGAGTTAGCTTTCCAACGATACCAATTTTGCTAAAATCCGACTCCGAGGAAGAAGTTATGGCCTTTCAACCTGATATGCGTCGCCTAACCAATCGCCCATGGCCACTGAAAAGCATAGGCGATAGCCTAGGCGGCGCCTATGTAAACATAGGCAATGGGATGGGCGGCGCCTATGTAAAGAATTCAAGTAACTTAAACACTCTATTTTTGGGGCAAAATGGTCCTTTTCTACCCTTACTTAGCCCTAAAATATGAAATTCAGTTTCAAGGACCCCAAAATACACCTTCATTCATCAAAAGTGCTCAAATATTCTCCTTAGGGTTTCAAAATAAAAACCCAAGCAACTCGGGATTCAACCGGGTGTTTTAAGAACAAATTGCATACTTGGAATCCTCTGAACGTAGGATTCGAGAAGCATCTAATATTCATAGTAATCGAGGTACGTAGGGTTACCGAAAAATCTCATGGGTCTTTAAATTCATGTTTTACAAATAGGGGTTTTGAAACTACAAATATAATTATGTTTTAAACGTTTTTATAATATTGAATTTGGTCTTTAGGCCTACTTTCGAATGATTTGACATAATATATGGGTATGCGTGAGTTTCAAAAAGGTGATATTTTAAGAGCTGCAATTATATGAAATCCCTCTCTTGATGTGAACTTGTTTTGAATGTGCATATGATGTAAATTGTTTGAAAACATCTTGAAAAGCATGACATGAAATATTTTGAGAATTGATATGATTTTGACATAAAAACAAGAGGGTTATTTGTGTTGAAATATGTTGAATATAATGGTTGAATGAGAAGAATAATGTGATATTGATGGATTGCAAGTTAGGTATGATGATACCCTACAGAATATGATATGTGATTTAATCAGATGAAATTTGAATGCATTGATTTTAGATGAGATAGTTGGATTCCCGAAGAAGGCATTTTTGTATAAGGGCTCATCGCTGGAAAACGTGTTTGCCGACACGAAAATTTGTTACCAGGCTAAGTGATCTTGTGTACTTGACTTTATGTCATCCCCAAAGTGGGACTATAGGTAGGAGCTCGGGATAAGTGATCTTGGGCACTACCATTGGGTTGAGACACTATGCTTTGTGGTCTTGTGTATATCTCCCTCACTTATACTCTAATCTCGGTGACAACCGAGGTTAGACAATTGGTGTAAATTATGTAGGGTATTCCACCGAGCTCAGCTGCATTCCATTGTTGTTGAGAAATTATTGCATTATCCCCATGTGTTTTCAAATGATTTGATACGAAATTGCTTTTTAATGGATCTCAACTATATTTTGTAAAAATATTTTTTTTATATCTCTACGTTGCAGTACTTTTGGGCTGACCCCCTCCCCTCTCCAACCTCTTAGGTTCAGACGCCCAGTCTAGGGTAAAGAGAATCAGTAGATTATTCAGAAAGAGTTGTAGAGACAAGTGGTAAACCTTCTATGTTTCGGAAGGTCTTATATCCTGCAGTCCTTTAGCTTATAATTAGTTTTGGGGTCTACTAGGGCGTTGTCCCAGTTTATATACAGTTACTTGACTCAGTCATTTGTTAGAGATTTCCGCAAACAGTTGTTTAGAAATTGTTTGATGTTGGGGGAACCTTATTTCCCCGTTATTGTTTTTTTTTCATATTTATGACCTTGTTTCTGAATTATTATGTTTCTTCTGCCTTACTTTGATCACATGAGTTAGATGAAATGATTACCAGACAGATAGGGGTGTTTCGAGCCTTTATGGTTTGAAATGCTCGTGACGGCCAGGCCCTGGTTTGGGTCTTAACAAACTTGGTATAAAAGAATGGTTTATGGTCCCAGAGTATCTGCAAAATTGCGTTAGGTAGAGTCCTGTTTATGGGTGTGTAGTGTGCCACACTTATAAGCAGGAGGCTGCTAGGCGTTTAGGAAATTTTTCCCTTCTTTATGATTTAGTTCGAGCTTCAGAGTCTGAATTATCCCCTAATTAGTGATCACTTGTGTTTCAGAATTACACTTATGCCTCGACGTCGTATCATCGATCAGAATTCTCAGGCAGATAAGGTCTGTCCCACCCATGGAATGTGGACCCATAATAGGGCTCACACTCTAGAATTTGTCCCTACTCCGGGAGTCCCTCTAGTCCCGACCAGTCCATCTCGAGCTCCGCAGACTAATTTCAACCGTCCCCCAACTGCTCAGGGAGATATTTCAAACACAGACTTCAGATGGTTTATTCATATGCTGACATAATTGGTAGCTAACCAGGCTTAATGATCGGAATAAGTTGGGTGTGTATTTGTTACATCTGAGGATACTAGGGTTGGACATTTCATGAAGATAACCCACCTAAGTTCACTGGCACAAAGATGGAGGAAAATCCACAAGATTTCGTCGATAAGATGGAAAAGATCTTTAAGGTGATGCATGTAGATGAGGTTGAAGGGGTGGAACTAGAAACCTATCAGCTCAAGGACGCTGTGAATAAGCGGTATACCGACTGGGAAGATGCAAAAGGTGAGAGTGCTAAGCCCACAGTTTGGGGAAAATTTGTAGAAGCTTTCCTTGATCTATTCTTTCCACTGGAGTTGAGTGAGACCAAAGCGGAAGAGTTTATGAATCTGAAGTAGGGCAGTATGATTGTCCAAGAGTACACTTTGAAGTTTAATAAACAATCCCACTATTCAACAGAGTTGACCTGTAATATGAGAGCTAGGATGAGAAAATTTGCATCTGGACTTGCTGATAACTTGGTACTTGAGTGCCAGGGGGCTATGTTGAATAAGGAGTTAGACTTTCCTCGACTGACCGTTCATATGCAGTAGGTGGAAGAGAAGAAGAAAAAGATTGTTGAATCTACATAGAAAGATAATAGGCTAAGAGAACTAAATCTGCGGACCAGCACCAGAGTCAGCTGTAGAGTGATAACCGGGGTAATAAGTGGTCGAAGAAGAAGAATTTTTGGAATAATGCACAGTCAGCAACCAACGCCCCAACACCTAGACCACCGACAGACAGACAAACTCAGACATGGATACAAAGCTCTAGGTACACAGTCTCAGGGTAGTATGGCCCAGCAACATTGTACTTATCCACAGTGTGAGGTTTGTGGAAGGAATCATCTAGAAAAGTGCTGGTTTGAGGGGAGAAACTGCTATACCTATGGCAAAGTGGGTCACCTTCAGAGAGATTGTCCTTCTGCTGGAGAAAATATGGGGAGGAGGGGCGGTGAAGGGGGGGAAAAGTCCCAAGTCGCCTCCACAGCTCCTCTTCCTAAGGGTGCTCCTTCAGCTGTCCGGGGAGGTCGCAACCAGTTATATGTTTTGACTAACCGCCAGGAGGCAGAAGCTTTACTAGATGTTGTCATCGGTATGTTACGAATCTTATCTCATGATTTTTAGGTATGCTTGATCTTGGGTCTACTTTATCTTATGTGACCCCTTATGTGGCTTTTGGTTTTGGGTTTAAGCCCGAAGTTATTGTAGAACCCTTCTCTGTTTTGACTCATGTAGGTGATTCTATTATTGCTAGAAGGGTGTATAGAAATTGTGTCCTGTCTATTCAAAGTAGGGAAACTGTGGAAGACCTTATAGAACTTGATATGATAGATTTTGATGCCATCCTTGGGATGGACTGCTCTATTCGTGTTATGCCACCCTTGATTGCAGAACCCAAGAGTTCACTTTTTCTTTTCCAAATGAGACACCAATTGTATGGGCAGGGAGTTCTGTGGAACCTAGAGGTCACTTTATCTCTTATCTTAGAGACCAAAAGCTTATCTCCAAAGGTTGTATGTATCATTTCATTTAAGTAAAAAATTTAAAATTTGAAAATCTTTCTCTGCAGTCAGTCCCTGTAGTGAATGAATTCCCAAAAGTCTTTCTCTAAGGTCACCCAAGGATACCCCCTGATAGGGAGATAGATTTTGGCATTGATATGTTGTGAGACACTCGTCCTATTTCTACTCCACCATATCGAATGACTATCATGGAACTAAAGGAGATAAAGGAACAACTTTCAGACCTCTTAGACATAGGTTTTATTCATCCTAGTGATTCCCCATGGAGTGCACCCGTGCTTTTCGTGTGAAAGAAGGATGGGTCCCTTCGGATGTGCATAGACTACCGCCAGTTGAATAAGGTCATGATTAAAAATAAATATCCTCTTCCTAGGATTGACGACGTTTTTGACCAGCTTTGGGGTGCCAAGTGTTTTTCAAAAATAGACCTTCGTTCGGGTTATCATCAGTTGAAAGTTAGGGAGTCACACATACCCAAGACAGCCTTTCGAACACGATATGGTCACTATGAATTTCTAGTCATGTCCTTCGGGTTGACAAACGCCCCTACAGCCTTTATGGATCTTATGAATAGAGTGTTCCGTCAGTTTCTTGACTTTTTCATCATTGTATTTATTGATGATATTCTGATCTATTCTAAGTATAAAGAGGATCACGCCAATCACATCCGAATTATTCTTTAGACCCTTAAGGATCATCAGCTGTTTGCCAAATTTTCTAAGTGTGAATTCTTGTTAGATGCTATTGCCTTCTTAGGGCATATTGTGTCCAGTGACGGGATAAGAGTGGATCCCCAGAAAGTTGAAGCAGTGAGAAAATGTCCCAGACCCACGACTCCAACCGATATTCGAAGCTTCTTGGGTTTAGCGGGGTATAACAGAAGGTTTGGAGAGAGTTTTTCTTCCATAGCTGCTCTACTTACTAAACTGACTTAGAAAAAAGATAAAGTTTGTGTGGTCTGACTTGTGTGAAAATAGTTTTGAGAAGTTGAAGGACAAGATGACTACTACTCCAGTTTTGACCCTTCCCGAGGGTGTAGATGATTTTGTGGTTTATTGTGATGCGTCCCATGTGGGACTTGGATGTGTATTGATGCAGCGTGGTAAGGTGATAGTTTATGCATCTGGGTAGTTAAAGGTGCATGAGCGCAATCACCCCACTCATGACTTGGAGTTAGCAGCCGTGGTGTTTGCACTTAGAATCTGGAGGCACTATCTCTATGGAGTGCATATTGATATTTATGCTGACCATAAGAGTTTCCAGTATGTTTTCTCACAGAAAGAATTGAACCTCAGGCAGAGGCGTTGGATGGAGCTTTTGAAAGACTATGATATGAGTCTGAATTACCATCCGGGCAGGGCAAATGTTGTACCGATGCCCTCAGCAGGTTGTCTATGGGCAACTTTTCTCATGTAGAAGAAGGAAAGAAAGATATGGTGAAGGATATTCACCGCCGTGCAAATCTTGGAGTACGACTCTTAGATTCCAAAGATGGAGGGGTGATTGTTCATGAGTTAGCTAAGTCATCCCTTTGTGCTGAAGTTAAGGAGAAGCAGGTTGAAGATCCCACTTGATGAAAATCAAGAAAGATGTGGGTCAACAAAAGGTTATGTCGTTTGAAATTGGTGGTGATGGTATTCTCAGATTTTAGGGTAGGTTGTGCATTCTGAATGTTGATGGGTTACGGGAAAGAATCCTTAAGGAGGTGCACACTTCGAGGTATGTCGTTCACCTAGGCTCTACTAAGATGTACCATGATCTGAAAACCTTGTATTAGTGGAATAACATGAAACGTGATGTAGCTGATTTTGCGTCAAAGTGTTTGAATTGTCAACAAGTGAAGGTAGAACACATGAGGCCTGGTGGTACTTCCCAAGAGATAGCCCTGCCTTTATGGAAGTAGGAGATGATAAACATGGACTTCATTACAGGACTTCTGAGATCCCAAAACCAGTATGATTCTATATGGGTGATTGTAGATCGATTGACAAAGTCAGCCCACTTTTTGCCTGTAAGGACTAATTATTTGGGAGAGGGTTATTCTAATATTTACATTGACGAGATAGTTCGGTTTTATGGGGCACCAATGTCCATTATATCGATAGAGGTACGCAATTTTTATCTCAGTTCTGGAGATCTTTTTAGAAAGTTTAGGTAAACAAGTGAATCTAAGCACAACTTTCCACCCTCAGATGGATGGGCAAGATGAGCGTACCATTAAGATCCCCGAGGATATATTGAGGGCATGCGTCATTAATTTCAAAGGTAGTTGGGTAGATCACCTGCCACTGGTTGAATTCACTTACAATAATAGCTACCATGCCAGCATCAAGATGGCTTCTTTTGAGGCTTTGTATGGGAGGAGATTTAGGTCTCCAATAGGATGGTATAAAGTGGGTGAGACTCAGTTATATAGGCCTGATCTTGTTCATCAGGCGATGGAGAAAGTGAAGATCATTAGAGAACGGCTCAAGACTGCTTAGAGTCGTCAGAAGTCCTATACCGATGCTCGAAGAAGAGAAATAGAGTTTGAAGTTGGTGATTGGGTATTTCTCAAGGTTTCTCCTATGAAAGGAGTTATGCGGTTTGAAAAAAGGGGTAATTGAGCCCTCGCAATACAGAGCCATATCAGATTTTGAAAAAGCTTGGTACAGTTGCTTATGAGCAAGAATTGCCTGCAAGTTTGGGTTCCATTCATCCGGCATTCCATGTATCCATGTTGAAGAAATGCATTGGAGATCATTCTCTGGTATTGCCAGTAGAGGGTATCAAAGTGACAGACTCCTTGTCTTATGAAGATGAGCCCGTCGAAATTTTAGATCACCAAGTTCGAAAGCTGAGGAGCAAAGAGATAGCCTCAGTAAAGGTACGGTAGAGGAATTAGAAAGTTGAAGAAGCAACTTGGGAGTCAGATGATGACATGAGAATTAGATATCCCAATTTGTTTACTTCGATGAATGATTAGACAGAAGGTACTATTCCTATCTTAAATTTCATAGTCCTTTATTATGCTTGAAATCGTACGTGTCTGTGTCCTGCATCATCATTCGAGGACAAATAATCCTAAGGGGGGGATAATGTAACGCCCTGCATTTCAGGCTACAATATAGACCATAATTCTGATGTGTTGATAAATCCCGAAGCCATAAAATCCTATTCCAATACAGCATGTCAATTAAATGTGTAGCATGTGAATGCATTAAAGTTGAATTTAGACCATAGAGGTCCTTCAACTCAAGGACGAGTTGAAACTATTTCAATCGACTAAGTTTTAGAGGACATGGTAAAGTGTGTCAGCTTCCATTGACCATAACTCTCTCTATATGTTGTATTAGGTAGCTTACTATGTGTCAAATGATAGGTCTTTGAGTTAGCTTTCCAACGATACCAATTTTTCTAAAATCCGACACCCGAGAAAGAAGTTATGGCCTTTCAAAGTTATATGTGTCGCCTAACCAATCGCCCATGGCCACTGGAAAGCATAAGCGATAGCCTAGGCGGAGCCTATGTAAACATTGGTAATAGCCTAGGCGGCGCCTATGTAAACATAGGCAATGGGATGGGCGGCGCCAATATAAAGAATTCAAGTGACTTAAACACTCCATTTTTGGGGCAAAATGATCCTTTTCCACCCTTAGCCCTAAAACACGAAATTCAGTCCACAGACCCCAAAATACTCCTTCATTCATCAAAAGTGCTACAAAATTCTCCTTAGAGTTTCAAAAGAAAAACCCAAGCAACTCGGGATTCAACCGGGGTTTTAGGAATAAATTGCATATTTGGAATCCTCTCAACGTAGGCTTCGAGAAACATATAATATTTGTAGTAATCGAGGTATGTGGGGTTATCCAAAATTCTCATGGGTCTTTAAATTCATGTTTTACAAATGGGGGTTTTGAAAATATGAATATAGTTATGGTTTGAACGTTTCTATAATATTGAATTTGGTCTTTAGGCCTACTTCCGAACAATTTGACATATTATATCTGTATTTACGTGTGTTTCGAAAAGATGATATTTTGAGAGCATGAATTATATGAAATCCTTCTCTTGATGTGAACACGTTTAGAATGTGCATATGATGTAAGTTGTTTGAAAACATCTTGAAAAGCATGACATGAAATGTTTTGAGAATTGATATGATTTTGACTTGAAAACGAGAGGGTTATTTGTGTTGAAACAAGTTGAATACAATGGTTGAATGAGAAGAATAATGTGATATTGATGGATTGCAAGTTGGGTATGATGATACCCTACAGAATATGATATGTGATTGAATCAGATAAAATTTGAATGCATTGATTTTAGATGAGATAGGTGGATGCCCGAAGAAGGCATTTGAGTGTAAGGGCTCATCACTGGAAAACGTGTTTACTGACTCAAAAATTTGGTACCAGGCTATGTGATCTTGTGTACTTGACTTTATGTCATTCCCAAATTGAGAATATAGGTAGGAGCCTGGGCTTAGTGATCTTGGGCACTACCATTGGGTCGGGACATCATGCTTCGTGGTCTTGTGTGTCTCTCCCTCACTTATACTCTAATCTAGGCAGCAACCGAGGTTAGACAGTTGGTGTAAATTATGTAAGGTATTCCACCTAGCTCAGTTGCATTCCATTGTTGTTGAGAAATTGCTGCATTACGCCCATGTGTTTTCATATGATTTGATATGAAATCGATTTATAATGGCTCTCAACTATATTTTTTAAAAATATTATGTTTTGTTTTGATATCTCTAAGTGCCAGTACTTTGTGTTGACCCCCTCCCTTTTCCAACCTCTCAGGTTCAGAGGCCTAATCTAGGGGTCAAGAGAATCAGTAGATCATTCAGACAGAGTTGCATATACAAGTGGTGAGCCTTCTATGTTTCGGAAGGTCTTATGTGGTGTGGTCCTTTTGCTTATATTTAGTTTTGGGGTCTACTAGGGGCCTTGGCCTAGTTTATATACAGTTACTTAACTCAGTCATTTGTTAGAGATTTTCGCAGACAGTTGTTTAGAGGTTGATTGATGTTGGGGGAACCTTATCTCCCAGTTATTGTTTCTTTTCATATTTATGACCATGTTCCCAAATTATTGTGTTTCTTCCGCATTACTTTCATCAATGAGTTAGGTGCATGATTACCAAATAGATAGGGGTGTTTTAGGCCTTCATGGTTCGAAATGCTCCTCACGGCCAGGCCCTGGTTTGGGTCATGACAATAATATAATATGAAACACGAAGAAAATTGAAATTCCAACTCAGGGCCTACCTACACCCCTACCTATAGACTGTAGGGAGGTTCATAGGTAGCAACCTGAGGGTCTTTCAACTTCTTTTAAAAATTACCCATCTCATAATAATAATATTTCAATTTTTAGACCAATTTTAATCACTATAACATGCAATTCAATTCCTATAGGTATTATAAACATTATTTTAGTTAATCAAATTCCACTCTAGTTTTGAGTCCATGGATAGGTTATTTCATTCAAAGTGAAGTAATTTATAAAGTTTGGAGTATAAGAAACCCTATATATAGTGAAGATTATCTCCCAACTTTGCAGCGTAATTTGTGCAAATGGGGTAATGTGGAGTAGAGTTTGCCTTTTAAACTTTTTAATGGCAGAGAATGAGCTTAAATTTAGGTGGGAGTTTTGGAACATAAAAGTTAGGGGTTAAAGAGTCAGGTTAGGGGTTTTTATTTCTAGTGTTTGTCGAATTGGGTAGGGTAACATTGGCTCGACCCATATTTTCTTTATAAAAATTGGCCCAAGCTATAACCCCACTTATGGGCAATATGTTATACCTACGGCCCCGTAGGTAGGGATTGTAGGTAGTCTTCTGCACCTAATTTCAGCTTTGATTACTATGACCCAACTTACAGGGTCGTAGGTTATACCTATGAGGCCGTATGTATGAGTAATAAATTAAATTTTGAAGACTTAAAATTTTCTTTAAATTCTCACGACTCAACTTAAAGGTTGTGGGTTGGATCTATAACCTCATAGATTGAGTCGTAGGTCCACATACCTAGACTTATCTACCATTTTTCAATTTGTAACATTTTCTAGGTCCATCTGAATGTTTTATAACCTACAAAACAAAAGGAAAGTTAACACTAAATCCTTGGGTTGCCTCTCAAGCAATGCTTGATTTAATATTGCGGCACGATGTGGCTATGTTGGGTACTTACACTTCACCAACAAGCCCATCAGTTACCTTCTATGAAGCGCTTGATTTAACATCACCTAATGGCTCAGCTGCCTTGGCTATTCAAAATTTACAAAGGCTAACATTCTCACGCACTTTCAACTCTTCCATGTTTCCTATGCAATGCTTAACATGATTCCTATTCACCTTGAATAAGGCAACTCCTTCTCACTTTAGCTTAATTGCAACATGTGAGAATACCCTAGCAATAGTAAATAGTCTAAACGACCAAGACTTCAGCTTGCTAGGAAACAAGGGAAGACTCAAATTATATAACAAGACCACATCATCATGTTTGAATGCCTTATTCTCAATATTTGTTTTGTGGTAAAATTTTATCTTCTCCTTATACAAAACTAAACATTCATAAGGATGGTGGTGGAACTGATCTAAATCATTATTCTTATCTAATCTCAAGTGTGAGGCATCACTACTAAAAATTAAGCTTTTTCAATGCCCATACTACCTTATGCTCAAGTTCGACTGGCACATATCTTGACTTTCTGTACATAAGCTTCTTAAATGAGGCACCTATGGAAGTTTTGTACATTGTCTGGTATGACTAAAGTGCATCATCTAAATTTCTTGACTAGTCAGTCCAATTGATATTCACCATCTTTTCCAAAATGGACTTGATCTCCCTATTGGACATCTCAACTTGCCTACTTGTCTGTGGATGAGGGTGTTTCCACCTTATGTTTTACTCCATATTTCGTAAGTAGGGCATTAAATAGACGAGTGCAAAAATAGGACCCATCATCAATAATAATAACTCATGGAGTACCAAACCAAGTAAAAATATTTTTCTTTAAAAATCCTATGAGACTCCAACGTTCATTATTGGGAAGCGCAACTATGTCAACTAATTCAACCCACTTAAACACATAGTCAACTTCCACCAAGGTTACTTTATAAAATATGAAATCATGAATGGACCCGTGAAATCAATACCCCACCCATCAAATAGCTCAAGTTTAGGAATAAGTGTCAATTAAGAGCTCATTCTTCCATGAGATATTGCCCTACGTTTGGCATTTGTCATAGTAGATATTGCCCTACCTTTGGCATTTGTCATAGTATCGAGCATAATTATGTGCATCTTTATATATAGCTGGCCTATAATAACCACATTTCAGAAACTTGTGGGTAATGCAAGTACGACCATGATGACCTTCAACTAGAGATGAATCATAGGCCTCGAGAATACTCATTATCTTAACTTCGAGAATACACCTAA
Source organism: Capsicum annuum (assembly GCF_002878395.1). Classification (NCBI taxonomy): domain Eukaryota; kingdom Viridiplantae; phylum Streptophyta; class Magnoliopsida; order Solanales; family Solanaceae; genus Capsicum; species Capsicum annuum. The sequence continues at coordinate 119,770,078 of NC_061120.1, read as the reverse complement.
AAATCACACCATTAGAACACACCAAAAATAATTTAGGCAATCATAAAGAAACCAATGTTTGAACCCCTGAAGTTTAAGAAACAAGTGATAACAAGTGGAGGCAATGATTCATAAGGACTCACTATGACTCGTGCTGGAGAATCATAATGTCAACAGAAGTGTGGGGCCTGGAAGATGACAATTCACTGGAAAGACTAATGTTGCTGACTTACTTTTCTTATTCAATTATTAGGATTTTTTTTATTATTTTGGGATACTATAAATACCGCAAGCTTATTCCTCTATTAGGTCACAAACTTTTAACATAATTTTTGATACAATTGTCTTGGATTTTTGGTTTAGTATTCAATTATATATTTTTGATTTTATTCTTTCATCATTGTAAAATAAATAACATGTCTTCTTCATTGATTATTATGTGTTATTGTATGAGCATGAGCGGCTAATTTCCTTGACTAGGGTTTTGGGAACCCTGGTGGATTAGCTACGTAGGGTAAGTGGGAGATTCATTAACTCGACTATAATTGTATGTATTACAATCTTCTTCATACTAATTGGCCCAGGCTACTGCAGAAGCTTGGGAATCACCAGTGTTTGAGAACATCTCACAAGGGAGTTTAAGATTAGGAAAAGGAGATTACAATAGTGATTTGATGCTATCAACCATCATATAATCAACTTAAAACTCAAAAGGTGAGTGTTTTACTAAGGTTATTGACAAGGTACATCGAGGTTACATCCTGGGACTTAAAATTTAAACGGTAAAATCTATCTACACATGCACAAGATGGTTAATAATACAGAGATTGTCAATTTTTCATGCATAATAGTAGTATAAATGGGTCAAATATTAAAATCATATTTAATAATAAAGTCAAGGGGGAACACAATCCTAATATTTATCTTTTATTGTTTATCAACTCAAGCATTCAAGTTTGGTTACTTATAGTTGACTTTAAATTCCACCCATTTACTTTTCCGCACTGCTCATGGATTTCATCAAATTTGAGTTATTGTTCAATATTTTCCCTATGGGTTAGACCCCAACCTGATTTAAGTTACTATATTTGGAATCCACCATAACATACTTCTTAGGAGGTTAGTTTTATGTGACACCAAATTTTGGTGCCATTGTCTGGGAAGATGGTTTGAATTGTTGATTGGAGTTGGTGATATTTGCTAGTCATTATTTCTATTTTAGTTTGGTATACGTAGTTATATACCTAGAACTAGGAGTCAAGGAAATCCCTTACTCACTATTGATTGTGAACCAGTGAGAATTTTTCAAACACCACGAAGGATGTCAGAGAAATTTCATGATGGTGTTCCTGCATAGGTTTGAGATCCTCAACATGCATCTCCTTTTCCTCTAGCTGATCCAAAGAATGTTGAAAATATAGAGACGAACCAATTTTAAGTAGAGGAAACTAAAGAGAAAATAGTGGTTAAGGAAGCCAAGTTAGCCTAGCTGGAAAAGCTAGCTTGGACAAGACAAATAATTGATAAAAATATAGCCATTGATGGTGATCATAAGAGATCTAGGGGTGGCAAAGCTCCAGTTATACCTATATTTAAATTTCTACCATTGTATGATTAGGATGAAGACATGGTTTATGTAGATCATTATGATACTGGAGCCATTGTTCTACCTGAATTACCCTCGAATGTGAAGGTCAATATTACTAATGCAATGATTCAGCTGCTGAATCTAAACGGTGTTTTCTCAAGGGCAACAATAGATGATACAAACATGCACCTATCTAATTTAAATGGGATATATACATTACATTCTATCCCTGAGGTAGATGAAGAGTCATTAAGGCTATGGTTGTTCCATTTTTTCGCTAACAGGGGAAGCATTTTTGTGGCTAAGACTCCCTACAGGCTCGATCATGACTTAGCATAGGTTGCATAGAGAGTTTTTCACTATAATTTTCCCTTATGGAAGGATGCTATAGATAAAATATGAGATTTATAATTTCTAGCAGTTACATGTTGAGGCTAGGTATAAAGCATGGTTCTGATTAAAAAAGAAGTTGAGCATAGTACCCCATAACAGGATTCTAGGATCCAACCTGCTGGAGATATTCTATAGATCCTTTGAGGTCATCTCTAGGGAAATGGCAGGGATGATATCTAGTGGTTAACTTATGCATCTACATTGGGAGAGATCCCATGAGATGTTAGATGAGATTTAAGTCACGAACCGAGGAGTGTATTTTTGGAAGGCTGATAGATGAGCTAGTACATATGCTATTAGTGCTGCAAGTGATTACAGAGCTAGTGATGATACAGTAGCACAAGAAGTTACACATTTCAGAGTTGATATTGCACAGCTTTTAAGAAAATTTATAGTAATGACAGCTAAAAAGGTAAATATTGTGGGAGAACAAGGGTCTACTTTTAAAATATATTTATTTGATATTGACGAGGAAGCGAAGTATTTGGATGACAATGTGGTAGGTTTTTGAACGAAAGGGCAAAAAAATCAAGGTTGGAGCAATTATGATGAGAGGTAGCAAGATAGAAGCAGAGAATGAGATAGTGATTGGATGCATAAGGATGACTACAAATAGAAGAAAGACAGATATGTCCTAATAGGTAGCCAAGATACCGAGTCTAGAATGTAAGCAATATTATCAAAACTAGTAAAATGCAAATAAAGTCAAGGGAGTTATCTTAAGGAGATTAAGGCGGATCTATCAGGGTTGAATCATAAGTTGGAATCGCATGCTAGTGCGATTAAACAACTGGAGAAATACTTCGACCAGATGTTAGCCATATTGAATCAAAGGTAGCTTGGCACTCTTCCTAGTAATATAGTGTAAAACTGAAATAATGATAGTCATTTTAATGCAATTACTACTCGAAGTAGCAAAACCACCATGGATCTGCCTATGTTTAAATCTAATGAGCCAAAAGATGATGCTGATCCTATTGCTGTTGTGAAAGCACCAAATCTAAAAATAGAAAAATCGTGCAAGGTTGAGTATAGTAGTATGGCTGGAAAAGGTAAAGGTGAGGTTGAGGAACCTATTCTAAAAACCATTCCTAGACCTCGACCATCTTATCCTAAAATATTAAAAGTGAAGTAGGAAGAGAGAAAATATTAAAAGTTTTTGTCTATTCTGAAGAAGTTGCCTATAAACATCCCATTAGTTGAGGCACTGGACCATATGTTTGGCTATGTAAAATACATAAAATATCTAGTCACTAGAATGTGGTCTGTGATCTATGCGCCTACATACAATGTTCATCATTGTAGTGTTATTCCTCTAGATCATTATTATAGAAGAAGGAAGACCATAAAGCCTTCCCCATTCCATGCACTATTGGGTCTTTTAAGTTTTCTCAAGCTTTATGTGATATGGGAGAGAGCATTAATCTCCCACTTTTTGTTATGGTTAAGCAGTTAGGGTTAGGATCACCCAAACCAACATCAATTAGATTGTTGATGGCTGACCGAACTGTGAAAAAGCCTGTTGGTATTCTATATGATATGTTGGTAAAAGTGGCATCTTTCATTGTCCCTGCCTATTTTGTGATATTTGATAGTGAGGTGGACTTCCAAGTCCCTATAATCTTGGGTAGACCATTCTTGGCTATGTGTAGTTTATTAGTTAATATGGATGTAGGATAGATGGGGTTTAGACTAATGTTGAATAGGTAATCTTTAATGTATGCTAGTCAATGCAACAACTGGATGATATAAGTGTTGTGTAATTGATAGAAACCATTGAGGATGTAGTTGAGAAAGTGACTATTCCAATTAAAGAGAGGTTGGGTGTTGAAGCACTACCAATAGTGATTATAAATTTCAACAATGATGGAATTAAGGAGTATGACATGATGGTTGGTGCTTTATATGGGAGAGAATGGTATACACATGCTCCAAAGAAGATTGTTCTATATTTGAAGAATCAAACCACTCATGTCGCACGTCCATTGATTGAACAGTACCAGTATTGGATTTGAAGGCCCTTCTATCCTCTTCTGCTATGCTTTTTTTAGGGACAACAACACATTACAGTGATCATTGCTGCAGATTTGATGAAGACTAAGGTAGAGGTACTATTATATGTATTGTAGAAGTTCAAATAAGGTATAGGTTGGACTATTCTAGATATTGTGGGTATTCCACCTGGAATTTGTGCTCAAAGATCCAACTTGAATCGGACTGTATCCATACTATTGAACATTAGCAATGATTGAATCCTTCTATGATGGAGGTAGTGAAGAAATAGGTCATTAAGTGGTTGGATGATGGTGTTTTTTATCCCATTGCTGATAGCATGTGTGTTAGTCTTGTTCAATGCGTCACAAAGAAAGGTGGCGTTATAGTAGTGCCAAATAAGAAGAATGAGCTAGTGCTAATTAGACCAGTCACAGGATGGGACGTGTGCATGGATTAGGGAAAGTTGAACACTTGGACACAAAAGAATACTTCCCAATGCCCTTTATGGAATAGATGTTGGATAGACTTATGAGAATGGGCTGGTATTATTTTTTGGATGGCTATTCAGGGTACAATCCTATTATGATTGCTCCTAAAGATCAGGAGAAGAAAACTTTTACCTGCCCATATAGGATATTTGCATTCAAGAGAATGTCATTTGGCTTATGCAACACTCCAAAATTATTTCAAAGAAGCATGATGTCCATCTTATCTGACATGCCAGAAAACATCATTGATGTTTTTATGGATGATTTTTCCATAGTTGGTGATTATTTTGGTAATTGTTTGATTTACTTGACCAATTCTCTGTCTTGAAGTGAGGAGTGCAACTTGGTAATTGATTGGAAGAAGTGATACTTTATTATGAAAGATGGAGTTGTGCTTGGGCACAAATTTTTAAAAAAATGCATACATTTTGTTAAGGAAAAAATTAAAGTGATTGAGAAGCTGCCACCGTCACTATTGCTTAAGGGAATTCAAAGAATTTTGGTTCATGTAAGTATCACGGCCTGAGTCTACCCCCTAGTTGCAACAATGGTGCTTATGGTCAAAAGTAACAACAAGCTAACATATGAGCTGGTACCTATTATGAGAACTAAATAAATGACACTCAAATGGCATATGCGGATGATAAGCTGAATAAATATTGACAATATAAATACTGAATATATGTAAATGAAAAGTCTGAAATGCTTATATCAATTGATAATACTTAAAGTTGAACAACTATTTATGACTGACTGTCTGAACGTCTGATCATCAGACTATCAAAAAGTCTCTAATTATCATGAAGAGTTGATGGGATGAACCCCCAACTAACTCTGACTGACTGAAAATAGGGGATTACTAAAATAATAGAAAATAAATAACACGTCCTTTATGGATGAGGACTCACCACTACTATTACTGAGTAACGCTAAGCTATCTAAGAACGGTCGGGATACTGAGCGTCCAAACCTATGTTTTAAGACAAAATAGTGCAAAGAAAAGTATATGATCAATAATTTGAATGTACTGGTACGAGAGATAAGGACTGATCGAAATGCTTGAGATTACTGAGCGTGAATGTATAAAAATGTATTATCTGAGAATGCAAGACCAAATATAAACTTAATACTGGAGTAATCTGTAAGATGAAAGTCTGAAATCTTTATAATTGAATAACTGACAACCTGTACGCTTGGTTAAGAAAACCAAATCTAAGTTACACTGAGACACTAACTGATACGGTAGGAGGTATTATTTAACCAACATGCCCTAATTTGAGCTAGTTGGAAGAGTTTCAGTACTATGCCATGGGTACTAACACTGGATGAGTGGATCCACTAATCTATTTTCTTGAAGGACCTAGTTGTCAAGCCTAAACTTATGGGTGACCCCTGAGAGGAAGTCACGACTAAACTGATGGGTGACCCCTCATATCCTACACTGGCTATGTTGTTCTGAAACATAGGTATTACTCGGTGCTAAATCCTACTTCAAGCTCAACTAACACTGGTACTAAAATGGACTAAGTTGAACTAAACCTTACTTTTTATAGTGCTCATCATGATTATACCACTGAGTAAAATAGTAAATATCCATGGTTTAACTGAATCATTTCTTGAAAATCTTAAAACACGTGAAACACATAGGTATAAGGTGTTCATAATCTGACAACATTGAATGATCATAAAAAATATGATACAATGCTTTAAACTATAGTATGGGATCATGGTTCAAAGACTCATAATATAGACATTTCATCAAACATGTGAGAATCATGAACTTGACTATGGGGATATCTTAAAACATGAGTAAACAACATGACATCATGGCTAAATCCACAATTCGTTTTTATGAAATAAAATTCAATTGCATATGACATGGGAAATCGAAACTTGAAACATGATATAACCTAATTTTTCCATAGAACCATACTAGGACATGAATTGATTCAATCCACTGAGGAAAAACATGAATTGAGCTCATCTTAAACATATGCATCTTCATAATAAATGAAAACACATATTTTTATCAAATAAAGGTTTTTGGGATCAATGGGTGAAAGAGATCCATGGATGAACACCCCATATACCTTTATAACTAAATTTTTGAAGATTTTCGTGGATTGAAAGCTTGAACTCCTAATTTCTTAGTGAAAAATATTGCATTTGTTCTTAGGAAAAGGGGAGGGTTTCTAGAGAGCAATTTGGAGTGAATGGGGAAAATAATGCCTTTTTTGAAGTCTCAAATCATGTTAGGGAAAAATTGGGTTGACGTAAATGTCTCAAATGCCCATTGGGCTCTTAAACCATATAACTGTGTGGGAGAGAGAAATGTGTCAGGCCTCTCTCTCCACGGGAGAAAGCAATGCATCGTGTCACTTACTCTAGGTGAAAATGCAATGCATCATGAACCTCTTCACCATGAGAGAGACCAACGCGGCACAGCCTTATAGTGTTGGATATCTATTTCAACCACCTAAAAAAGTCTCAAACCTCACCCGAATGTCCCGAAACTCTCCCTAGATGTACCTTTAACCTCTACAAACATGAATAAACTTAAAACCAATGTTTTAGGGTTAGGAAGGCAAATAAAAATACATAAAGTTTAGGGGTCTTGACAATGACTATGTCCGCAACACGTTGTGAATTATTCAAGCCTTCGACCCCTTGAGCATACAACTACAATTGAATCAAGCTTAGGATCTTATGGGGTATTATAATACCTCCCCCTTAGGAACATTCATTTTCTAATGAGACTGATTAGACAGAGAATACTAAGACAACTAAGATCATATACTAAATATGCATGACTTGGAACATACACTAGATTGATTTCGTGAAAGCATGCAATGACATGACAATGGTTACATTTCTAAAACTGATAAAGGAAAGGAGTCAATAGAAGAAAAATTGTTACCTCAAGCCGAATCTAAGTTTACACAAATAAAATATGAGGGTACTTGGTTCACATATTTGCTTCTGCTTCTCAAGTAACTCCATCAACAGACTGATTTCGTCAACGAACTTTGCCAAGTGAACCTCTTAATTTGTTTGGCTACGGATTTGATGATCAAGGATCTCTACTAGGACTTTATTATAGGAAAATCTATCTTGAACATATATACTTTCTAAAGGAATAACAAAATCTGAATCACCGATGCATTTCTTTAACAAGGAAACATCGAACACCGGATGTACGGATGCCAAGTCTGAAGGAAACTCAAGCTCATAAGATACCTTTCAAAAATGGTTTAGGATTCTGTAAAGGCTAACATAGCGAGGACTGAGTTCCCCTTATTGCCAAATTGCTTTACTCCCATCATAGGTGAAATCTTCAAATAGACCAAATTACGAACCTCAAACTCAAGATACCTTCTTCTCACGTCTCTATAAGATTTCTAATGGCTTTGGGTTGTATTCAACCCTTCCCAAATTAACTAAACTTTATCTATTGCCCCACAAACTGAATCTAGCCCAATCAAAGTAGTTTTACTTACTTCAAACCAACCAATAAGACATCTATATCTCCTTCCATAAAGAGCCTTAAATGGAGCCATCTGAATACTGTAGTGATAATTATTGTTATAGGAAAACTGAATCAAAGGAATGTGGTATTCCCAGTAAACTTTAAAGTCAATAACACTTGCCCACAACATGTCCTATAAGTTATGAATGGTCCTCTCTACCTGACTATCTACATTGGGATGAAAATCTATACTTAGATGAACTTAGGTGCCCAAACCATTTTAAAAGGCCTTTCAAAAGTGAGAGGTAAACTAAGTACCTATGTCTGAAATGATAGACAATGGAATCCTATACAACTTAAACAATAATTTAAGATAAAGCCTAGCATAGTACTTAGTGGAGTACAAAGTATGAACTGGAAAGAAATTTTTGATTTGGTTATTCTATCCGCAATGACCTATATCAAATCATGCCACCAACGCGTACGATGCAATCCTATCACTATATCCATGTTCAAAATTTCCTACTTCTAATTGGGGACGCTAAAGTCTTGAAACATACCATAAGGCCTTTGTTGCTCAACTTTAACCTGCTGGCAACTTGAACACTAAGCCACAAACTCAATATCCTTTTTCATACCATTCCACCTACATATTTCCCAAAAATCATGGTACATCTTAGTTACTCTTGGGTGGATAGAATATCACGCACCATGCTCTTCTGAAAGTATTCCCTATCTCAAACCATCAACATATGAAACAAATAACCTGTCCTAATAACGAAGTACGCTATCTCCCCCTTATAATAAAGCCTCTACTTTCTGATATCTAAGTGTCTCCTTCAAATTAACCAAACAAGGATACCTGTCTTGCTTTTTTTCACTTCGGCAACCAAATAAGATTTCAAACCATTCTAAACCTATATACTAGCTTTAGCTTAATCAATCAACCCAACACAAAATCTTGCATACTGATTAACCTCATGGACTAACTTCTTCTTATCTCTCAACATGAGAAATACTACCTATTGACCATCTACTAAGGGCATTTGCCACTATATTGGCATTGCTCAGATGATACAACACACTCATATCATAATCTTTTAGCAACTCATGCCACCTTCTCTAACAAAGATTAAGGTTTTTCTTAATGAACACGTATTGTAAACTCTTTTGATCCCTGAACGCATCAACATAAACTCCATAAATACAATGCCTCTAAATCATTAAGGCAAAGACAACAACTACCAATTTAAGATCATAGGTCAGATAATTTTTCTCATAAGATTAAGCTGTGTAGAGAAATAGGCTATGACCTTACCTTTCTGCATCAAAACACAACCAACACCAACTTTGGAAGCATTATAGTAGACTAGAAATCCATCTGAACCATCTGGCAAAGACAAAACTTAGGCAGAGATAAGTTCAGTCTTTTACTCATAAAAACTTTTCTTGTAGGAATCTGACCACTGAAATTTTACCTTCTTTTGAGTCAATTAAGACATGGGGGATGCAATAGAAGAAAACCCTTCAACAAACCACCTATATTAGAAATCCAAACACAGAAACTCATGATATCTGATAGAGAGATGGGTCTAGGAAAGTTTCTCACTACTTTGTTATTTTAAGGGTCAACTCGGATGCCATCACCAAAAATAATTTGGCATAGGAAAGCTACAGATCTTAGCAAAAATTTGCTTATACTGAATTTGGTAAACAACTAATAAGCTTTAACTGTCTGTAATACAATCCTCATGTGATTTGTATGATCATTCTCATTATGAGAATATACAAGAATATCATCAATGAAGACTATCATAAACATGTCCAAGTACTGTTTAAACCCCTGTACATTAAGTCCATGAAAGCCGTAGGTTCATTTGTTAGTCCGAATGACATAACTAGAAATTCAAAGTGACCATATTGAGTTCAAAAAGTTGTCTTTGGGATGTCATATTCTCTAAATCTATGTTGATAATAGCTGAACCTGAGGTCTATCTTAGAGATATAACTGGCACCTTGGAGTTGGTCAAACAAGTCATCAATTCTAAGGAGTAGATACTTATTCTGGATTGTAACTTTGTTCAGCTGACAGTAATCGATGCACATTTGGAGAGAACTATCTTTCTTACAGACGAAAAAGACTAGAGCACCCCATGGAGTAATACTAAGCCTAATGAAGACCTTATCTGAGAGATCTTTAAATTGTTCCTTTAATTTCTTAATCTTATAAGGATTCATTCTGTAGAGTAGAATAGTCATAGGTTTGCTATTAAAAAAAGATCTATTCTAAAGTCAATTTCCCTCTTTAAAGGAACTCTTGGAAGATCTTTAGGGAACACATCTGAAAATTCACCTACTACTGGAACTGAATAAAGACTTGGGGGTTCTGAATTTGAGTCCTTGACTCAAACTAGATGGTAAACACACCCCTTAGATATCATCTTTCTGGCTTTAAGTTATGAAATACTTTGACCCCTAAGCACTGAAGTACTACCCATCCATTTAATTACTAGTTTATTGGGAAACTAAAATTGAATGAATTTATTTCTACAATCAATTAAGGCATAAAATGAGTGGATCCAATCCATGTCGATAATGACGTCGAAATAAGTCATCTTTAACTCCACCAGATCAACTAAGGTAATTTTCTAAGATACAATAATGGGCAATTTTTGTATACCCATCTAGCTATAATAGATTTACCCACTGGGGTAGACACTAAGAAAGGCTCTGCTAATATTTTTTGACTGATACTGAAATTGATGGCTATATGAGGAGTAACAAGATAGAGTGAAGCTCCAGGGTCGAACAATGCATAAATACATAGACGAAAGATTTTTAACGTATCATAAACACATTAAGAGAACTTTCCTAATCATGCCAAGTCAGGAGAGCACATAACCTATTCTGGAGATGACCACAAGTGGCACTAGTTGTGTCACCCTGCTGAGTTGGGTGACTTGCCGGTCTTGTTGAAGGATTAGTCTGCCCTTACTAGCAATCTTTTTTGCCCTCTAAGAAACCATCTAACACTCCCAGATCCTATAGCCTATCTTTCCATATCCATAACAAATATCTCTACCCATTCTACCCTCACCCTGATGGCTCCTACCATATTTCCTGCAAAGTGGATTGCTATGACCACTGTTCACACTACCCTAGGACCTAAAGCTTGGCACCCTATCCAGACTGTCTTGACTGAATGTAAGTGATAGCGTACTAGCGGAAGATGAAGTTGGGGAAAAAATTTCTAACACAACTTTATTACGGTTACCGCCCTTTGACCTAGGCTGAGAGAAGTTAAAACTCCTATTCTTTCCCTCTTATTATCTCTTTTTTTTCCTTAAGATTTTCATCATCAACATTTTGAGCATGAACTATAAGTCTTTATAGGTCCATATTCTTAATCAACATGGGGTCCTACACTCCTTAACCATACTATAAGCTATACCACATACAAACTTACTTATTCTAGGCCTATTATCTGCCACCATAGCAGGAGCATACCTCACCAACTGAGTGAATTTAAGTGAGTACTCCTTCACTCTCCTAATACCCAACCTTAATTTGATGAACTCCTAAACCTTAGCTTTCCTAAACTTTAGGGGAAAGAACCTATCTAAGAAAGTTATGGAAAACATCTCCCACTCTATAGGTCCAGTATCAACACCTCGGTCCTCCTTCCACTACTTAAAAAAGTTGTGAAATACATCCTACAATTGATATACATCCAACTCTACATTCTCACTGAAAGTGAAATCCATGATATCTCACTTTCTGAACCATGTCCAAAAATTCGTGGGGATCCTCCTCAGTATGGATCCTAAAAATAGAGGGGGATTCATCTTAGTGAAATCTCAAATCCTAACTGCATCTATATTTGCCAATATATTAAAAAGAGAAATAGCCTGCTGGTTGTTTTGAGAAGCTATAGAAAGGGCAAAGGTAGTGAAAGAGGCCCTGAATTTGGTGTGAGAGACATGCTCATTCAGGGATCTTCTTTAATAGGTAAGGGTGCAGGCTGATCCTCATTCCTTCTTTTACTATTTCTTCTAGGAGGTATTATCTGTAAATTGAATGAAGAATGATTTACAAGGATGAATTACATTAAGCTTATGCTCTTTCACATGACATGAACACTAAAAGAAGGGAAACTTTCATAAGAATGTTCCTAGCCTTTCGTCCATAAGTTTGGCACACTTCACACACACGCACAAGACTCTACTCAATAAAACTTTCAAACTCAATAGGATAGTTTAAACCATAGGCTCTAATACAAAGTTTTTTCATGACCTGAGTCTACCGCCTAGTCGCGAAAACGGTGCTTACGATTATAAGTAAGCACAAGCTAAACCATGAGTTGGTATCTTCTGTGAGCACTGAATAAATAATACTCTAATGGAATAAGCAAAAGATAAGATGATAAAATACTTTAAACATGAATACTAAATATATGTAAATGACAAGTCTGAAATATATATATCAACTGATAATGCTGAAAACTGAAAAACTATTAACTGATTGACGTCTGAATGTCTGACTATCTGAAAACCTCAAAACATCATGAGGATTTGATGGGATACACCCCCAACTAATTTCAACTCACTAAACATAAAGGAATACTTAAATAACTGAGAATAAATAACATGTCCTCGGTGGATGACGACTCACCACTACTGCTACTGAGTAATGTTGAGATATCTAAGAATGACCGAGAAACTAAGCATCCAAACCTATATTATAAGATAAAATAGCTCAAAGAAAAGTATACGGTTAGTACTTTGAATGTACCGGTACGTCAGATAAGGACTGACTGAAATGCATGAGATAATTGAGCATGAATGTATAAATATGTAATATTTGCAAATGCAATACTAAGCATAAAGATGATACTGGAGTAATTTGTAAGATGAAAGATTAAAATATATATAACTAAATAACTGACAACCTGTATTCTTGGTCCAACAAACCTGAGATAAGATACACTAAAACACTGACAAAAACTATTAAAGGCATTATATAATTGGCATGCCCTAATCTGAGCTATTCCAAATCGAATCTGCAACCCCAGTTGGAGGGTGTCAGTATCATGCCATGGGTACTAACACTGGCTATGTGGATCTATTAATCTGTTATCCTAAAGGACCAGAGTGTCAAGCCTAAAATGATGGGTGACATATCAGAGGAAGTCAAGCCTAAAATAATGCGTGGCCTATTATATTTTATGCTGGCTATGTTGTTCTAGAATGCAGGTACTGCTACTAATGATTCTGCATAAACTGGCAGGGACACGCCATCTCTGTATTCACTTGGTGCTAAATCCTACTCCAAACTAAACTGACATTGGTTATGAACTGGACTAGGTTTAATAGAACATTATTTCTGATAGTGCTCATCATAATTATATCAATCGAGTAAAATAATAATATCCATGGTTTAACTAAATCATTTCTTGAAAATCTTAAATTATGTAAAATACATAGGTATCGCGTGTTCATAACTTGACAACACTGAATGTCCATTAAAAAATAAGATACAAAGCCTTAAAAACTAGTATGGTATCATGGTTCAAAGCCGCATAACATAGACATTTCATCAAACATGTGAGAATCATGAACATGAATGCGAGGATATCGAAAAACATGAGAAAACAACATCACTTCATGGATAAATCCATTATTCATTAATATTACGTGAAATTCAAATGAATACGATATGGGAAATAAAAATTTGAAACATAAGGTAACCAAATTTTTCCATAGAATCAAACTAGGATATGAATTGACACAAACCACTAAGGATGAACATGAATTGAACACATCTTAAACATGCGAATCTTAATAATAAAAAAAACCTATATATTAATCAAAAAAAGTTTTTGGATTCCATGGGTGAAAAGATTCATGGATGCACACCACACATAACTTAATAACGGAATTATTAAAGATTTTCTTGGATTGGAAGCTTGAACTCTTTATTTATTGAGGAAAAAATCTTGAGTTTATTCTTGGGAAAAGAGGAGGATTTCTTGTGAGCAATTTTGAGTTAAAGGGGAAAATAATTCCTTTTTAAAAGTCCCAAATTATGTTAGGGATAAATTAGGTTGAGTGAAAGGACTCAAATGCCCCCTAGTCACTTAAACCATATAACTATGCAAGATAGAGCCATGTGTTGCACCTCTTTCTCCATGGGAGAAATAATGTGTTGCGCCGCTTACTCCATGAAGAAAGCAATGATAATGGACTTCTTCATTATGGGAGAGAACAACACATCGCAGCTTTATCACATTTTCTCTATGTTTAGACTATCGAAACCTGTCCCAATCCTCGCCTGAAAGTACTTAAACTCTCCCAAGGCATACCATTAACCTCCCAGAACATAAATTAACTTAAAAAGCAATGTTTTGGGGTCCAGAATACCAAACTAAAAACCATAAAGTTTAGTGGTCTTGAATAAGACTAAGTCCTTAACACTTAGTGAAATTTTCAAGTCGTGGACCCCTTAAGCATGCAACAGCAACTGAATCGAGCTTAGGATCTTATGAGGTATTAGAGAAGGTTTCTATAGGTATTCATCAAGGATTTTTTAAAGATTTTAAATCCCTTATGAGAACTTCTTAAGAAAGAAGTGAAGTTTGATTTTGATTAGGCATGTCTAAATGCTTTTGAGTGCTTAAAGGAATGGTTGGTATCTGCTCCTATCATTGTGGCTACAAACTGGTCCTTGTTATTTAAGATCATATGTGATGCAAGTGGTGTGGATCTAGGTGAGATCCTATACTAAAGATGAGAGATGATTCTGCACCCTATATACTATGCCAGCAAGGCGTTAAAACCCAATCAGAAGAATTATACTGTGACTGAACAAGAGATATTTGAAGTGGTTTTTGCCTTTTGAGAAATTTGATCTTATCTGATTGGAACTAAGGTTGTTATGCATATTGATCATGCAACCTTGAGATACTTGATGGCAAAGAAATATGCAAAGCCTAGAGAGTTTCATTGGGTCCTATTGCTGCAAGAGTTTAATTTTGAGGTAAAAGACCAAAAGGGTTAAGAGAATCAAGTTGTGGATCATTTCTCTACACTTGAGGATGAATCTTTGAAGAAAGTAGGAAATGTGATTAAAATCGATGATAATTTTTCAGACGAACAAATATTGGCAGCGTCGAAAAACCTAATTCCTTGGTTTGCAGATTTTAGAAAATTACCTGGCAAGTGATCTAGTCCCCGAAGATTTGTCCTCCAGTAGAGAAAGAGATTACTGCAAGAGGTAAGGAAGTTTTCTTCGGATGAACCTTACTTATTCCAAAATTTTATAGATGGATTTATACGTAGATGCTTCCCTATAGTGGCGATGATGAACATTCTTGAGGTTTATCATTCTTCCCAATTAGGGTCACCATGGAGGAACCTGCACAACACACAAGATCTTCCAATGTGGGTACTACAGACCTATGATATACAAGGGCGCTCATTAATTTACTTCATCCTACAACTAATTCAAGAATGAAGGTAATGTCTCTAGGAGACATGAACTTCCTAAGACCTCTACTTTAGAATTGGAGTTTTTTATATATGGGTATGGACTTCATAGGACCCTTTGTGAGCTCCTTTTGTATAAAGTATATTATTTTGGTGGTGGATTACGTATCTAAATAGGTGGAAGTAGTTGCTCTCCCAATTAATTAAGAAGGAAGTGTCACACCTTGTTGAAGAAGTATATCTTTTCTCAATTTAGCACAACATGTGCAATCATTAGTTATGGTGGGTTGAATTTTTTTAATCGCCTAAGAATCTGCTTGATAAATATGGATTAAATCATAAGGTGGAAACGGCTTACCATCTACAGACTAGTGGACATGTAAAGGTATCCAACAGAGATAGAAAGTCTATTTTGGCAAAGACTATAAATGCTAATAGGATAGATTGGTCAAGAATGTTTGATAATGTATTATGGGCTTACAGAACAACTTTTAAGACTCCAATAGGTGATTTTTCGTATCAGTTGGTGTATGTAAAGGCATGTTACTTGAGCAGAAAACAATGTGCGCATTGAAGAGGTTGAACTTTGAGTGGCATATGCTACAAAGGCAAGATTGGGTAAGATGAATAAGTTGGATGAGTTCCAACTCTGAGCTTGCTATAGTTCTACACATTACAATGAGAAAATAAAGTTTCATCATGATCAAAATATTGATAAAATAATATTTGAGCAAGGTAACCTGGTGTTGATATATAACTTAAGACTTTACTTATTTCTAGGTAAGTTGAATTATAGGTTTTATGGATATTTATAGTGGTGAGAGTGTTTCCATATAGTTCTTTAGAATTGAAGTGTGATGGTGAAGTTGTGTTCCAAGTGAATGGTCAAAGGGTAAAACACTTATGGGTAACACTAAGGAAGTTAAAGTGGTTCTTAAAATAGACCTTAGTGAAGACTGAGTAATCAAGGCAATTGAATGATGCCACGACATTAAGTCAAGGGATATATGAGAGGTAACCCATGGGTATCTTTGGTGATGTCTGAGTATCTAACATATCCACATCATTCGTAGATGTTAAATCAAGTTCTTCATGGGAGACAACACATGTTTTCTACTTATTAAAATGTAGGGTAACATGTGTGTTCACTGTGTAGGAGTAGAATTTGCATGAGTCATCTAGAAAAATTGCTGATATTAGGACATATGAACCTCGTATGAGTCGTAACCAGACACCACAATTCATGAAACCACTTAGGTATTTCATCTCTGAAGTCCTTACGACTCTCAAAACGAGTCGTAGCCTCTGGTTACAATTAATTACCTTGAGTCATATTGACAAGGAGACCCAAGTAAAGTTTTAGTTGATTACAGATGGAGTTAGAAACTCATAAGAACTGGTTACAAGTTGTAATGAGGACTTGTAACAAAACCTACCAGTTCAGAAATCGCGAGTCAACCTGACCCTAAATTATAATTAAAATAAAAAATGCACCCTAATTCGGCACACGGTTCTCAAAGTCTCGAACTTCCTTCATTTTTTCACTTAGAAAAACTCAAAAAAACTTTGTATCAACTATGAAAAATAAAAATCAACCTTGTTCAATCCATCCAAAATATGAAATTTGCAAAAATTAGGGCTTAAAATTGTTTGAAGTCAAGAAATCCAAGTTTCCAGCATACAAGTAAATGTTTTATGCTTTAATGTTATATATTTTAAACATATTCCTTGAGTATCCATGAGTAATTGGGTTTCAAAATGAAATAAATTCTACGTATCATTGTGCTTAAGCCTTTTTCATAACAAAATGGTTAAATATTGATAATGGGAATGGATATTGAAATTTAGTTAGGAGTAAATGTATAGAGTGTTAGAATAAATCCAAAAGCTTAATGTTTTGTTGGATTGAGTATTAGAACCAAATACCTCTATTGTTGCAGTAGATATGGAAATCCTACCGATTCATAAGAATATTTAATGAATCATTACAGGATTCATAACTACTGACAACATAAAGGATTAGAAAAGTGTTGGTCCTCGTATCATTACGAATCACTTAACTGATTCATAATCAATCCTTACAACTTTAAATGAGGAGTCATAATGACTAGGAATGTGTATGCAATATATGAAATGTTTCTGGACAGGTAACTAATGTTGGTAATTAGTCATAATCTAACACTATGGCTCATTAGTAGGACTCGTAATCTGACAAACAACTACTAATCTGGCCTCTGTCTAACTTATGGCTCTTCCAAACACATCGTACCCAGTTGTTAGGACTCAAAACCCTAAGTCGTAATGATTCTAGTACATGTATGTTGCCACAAAACTTTCTTGTTTTTCTTTTGTGTTCTTAGAATTTACTAATTAATCTTATGAAAATAGATTTGAATTAATCCAAAAGGTGATTTATTATAAGAACAAATACCAGAGAATAACCCCCAGAAGAAACCTACACCTAAGTATGATTACCAATTGACGAACGAGGAAACCGATGAGTGAAGAGGTGACCTCGAAGAATATCCATTTAAGGAGCAAGTGATTCCCAAAGATAATCTACCTATAGAGAAGAAGAAAACTACTACGGAGGCCTCAACTCCTAAGAAAGTAGCAAGAATAAAAAATTCTATCACTTCCCCACCACACTCACCATCATATTTGGAAGTAGGCAATGATAATGATGATGAATAAGAAAATTATGATGGGGCTTGTAAGGATAAGTCAAGCTCTTATGAGGGAGAGTCAGAGGGTAAGGGGGATGACTATGTTACCCCCATTGATGTTCAGCCACCGCCACCACCCAAGTTTAATTATCTATTAAACCTTCTTCGATGCTGATCATTGAATGGTGGGGGTACCACAGAATGCAGGATGCCTATAATGAGGGACATAAGAAAATATAGCCACTAGAAAAATAAGAAATGGGATATATCTAGAGAGGAGATTAACTGTTGCAGGTATGTATGGAATGACTAATTTTGAGACCTGGTTCTAATAGTATAAGTTTAAGTAGATGACAAAAGCTCAGGGATAATTCAGTCCCACACTAGTGCGGAAGATCTATGCATCCTATAATTGAGACCTAAAGAGGCAATACCCATAAGGAAAATTGTTGAAAGGTGGTGATACAATCACTTCCTTAACTATTCGTGGAGTTTGGGTGAACATCTCCCTGCGGACTCTCTCAATATTCTTACATGGACCTGATTTCCAACCACTGATGACTACTACTAAAATTAAGTACTATATCGAGAAAATGCATAAGATAACAAACAAACAACTTGTTAGGACAGATAGGATGATGCATTTCTAGTGGTTAGCAAGTCTGGTTTCTATAAATAGAGAGGAAGAGAGTTAGGTAGTTAGTGGTTTGGGAGTGAACTATCAAAAGATTGCAAGCAATACACAGAACATCGAGGCAAAGGTGTGGTATACTCTATCCCGACATATAATATATCCCATAGTAGAGGATAATGTTCTCTATCAAATTTGTGAAGCATTGATAGCTGGATTCATGGCGGGGTATGACTTCAATAGTGCACAATTCATCACTTGAAAGATATGAGATCTAGTTGTGGGTACTGATGTTATTTTGGCATTACCATTCTTGTTAACTCATATATGCTTGGAAGTACGGGTGTAGGTACTTCAATACATGGATTAATTTATTGAACCAAAGAATATCATAGTCTTAGGGCTAATTAAGAATTTTGCAAATCCCATGACTAGGATTGCAAAACATGGAGCAGCGATGCTAGCTGAGATACTGCATAATAGATATACCCAGGGTACCACTACTACTGAATTTACTGAGGTAGATGACACTAAGGCTGAGGTTGGGCCATCTGATACCCAACATTCTGATGTAGTGGGTATATCCAATCCTTTGACCCCTCCACAGACTTCGGCACCATATTTTCCCACGTCGAGATCAATTTTGGTAGGATATGTGGTTATTACACAGGCTATGTGGAATTATGTTATGAAAAAGTTGAGAACCTTAGAGAAAAAAGTGTAGTTGATGGAATCAGGAGTCAAACCACGGGTCGATAACAAACCTGATGAGCAAAACACAAGGGTACAGAGGAGGATGGATACTTTCGAGCTGAGATTTACCCACTACCTTAGAGGTGCTCAATTTACTGATTTAGCTTAAATTAAGACTGAAATGGCTAAATTACAAAAGTCGGTGAATGAGTTGCATAAGAAGCTAGTTTCCTCATGAAGGCTATAACCGATATCCAGTTGGATAAAAAGGTCAAAAATATTTGTGGTATCAACATCAAAGAGGAATATAGGAAGAGAAAAAAAATAATAAAATATGGAAGCGGAAAGAAGAACAAGTGTGCAAAGTGAGAAGAACTGGCAGGTGAAGGTCCAAAATATGGTCACTGGTTCTGGTAGTTTGAGATAATCCATTGATGTTGAGAGGGGCAATGATAAAACCCTGATACCTTATATACCATTGAGCGCATCGACCACAATCGGATCCACTGTAGGGAAGATTGTCCTAACAACTGATTAGACTACTTTGAGGACAGTAGGTCCAAATCTGAGGGTCCATGTGATGATCCAGTCTGAGAAGAAGCCTAGATAACCTAGGTATATATTTTATCCCAGTTTTACAATGCTAGATACATTGGGGTACAATGCATAAGTTTTGGTTGGGGATGGAGGGTGTACCATAGACACCATGTGTTATGGTTGTTGTGTTTAAAAACCCATAGGCCATAGTATGAATGATGAACCAACATGTGTATGTGTGTTTAACTGTGTGATGCTTAAGTGAGAAGGAGGGGCATAGGTAAACAATAATTTTGTCCTAAATGATTCTGGCCAAATTTTTTTTTTTGAAAAAGTTATAAACCTCCTAAAAAATTTTATTATGAAAAACTGTATGCTATGTATGTATATGCCACTTCTAAGAATCCCTTAATAGTATTTTAATTAGGAATGAAATAATGATGGAATGTATGTGCATGAACTGGATAGCTCATAATCGATAGTGTGACCTTGTACGAAGTGAGTGTGAGGTATTACTTAGTTCCTAGTTTGTATGGAGTCAAGAACTTGTCCAGTTAATTTTGCATAGAATATTGGATGGTTGGGGTAGAAGATGATCATAGGCCTTTTTTTTTATTAGTCCAATCGATCCTGAAAGGCCAAAGCGAATGAGATAAAAATCGCTTAATCATGATTTTGAGCCTAACTGACCGACTTTTATTATTTACACAAATTTTACCTTCCTACTTAACTACAATGAACCTATTTTTCCCCTGGGCCTCCTTGGATATTGTGCATCTTAACTCAATCAAATCGGCTAAGCTGAGGATGTCAATCATAGGGGTGTATAGTTAAAAGAGAATACAAAGAAAGAAGGGTAGATAGAAAATTGTTTGAAGGCAAGTATGGTATAAATACATGAAGAAAATAAAAATAAAAATTCATAAAAAGAAAGAAAATTGCACCCGGCCCAAAAATAGGCCTGAAAAAAGAATAAAAGGGAGAGATAAGGGTGGATTAAATAAAAAGGCGGTAGAAAAAATGGACACCTAACAAAGCATAGTGACAAGTAGTTTAAGTCACCTAAAAGTCTCAAAATATACCATAACCAGCCCAAACCCTTCGTTACATGCCAAATAAAGTCCTACAATGATCTCAACTTGACCGCCTGAAAATTTAGGTAAAAAATCATAGGGGCAAGCCTATAGTACTCTATGTACACTGATTGGAACTTCTTTGTGAGTGTGAGAGTCTTTATACTCACCTTTAAATAATATTCTGAATTAAAATGATTGATAGGAACTTCTTTGATTGCGAGGGTGCATGGGTTCCAATGTCGGGTTACATATGTCCAAGTAGTGTATGTTGCTTAGGCGTAGTTGTTCGTTGCTAATGTAATGCCATTAATAGATTGTTGTGGGTTACACTATAGTACTTGATCATTATACATAGTAGAATTTGAAACAATGAAATAGGAAAAGGGTATAAAGTGTTCTTGAACTAACTGATAAATTGACTACATAATGTGTCACAGACTCTTCAAAGTTAAGCATCATATTTTTGTTGGGTTGATCGTTGTTTCTCCTGAGGACACATAAACATTATAAGTTGAGGGTGTTGATGTGCGGTGGAAACATGGAAAATTTGAGGCTTAAAATAAGGAATTTAAGCTTGGACATAGGTTATCTTGTTTGATATGATGTTATTCTATGTGTTGTTATAGGTGAAATTGGTTAACATTTGTGTTGGACTAAAAAGATGGAAGAAAAGCCTAAAAAATTGATGAACTAGTCAGGCTATGAGTTTTCAAGACACTATATGACTCTTAGCAATGATTGCTAAGATCACAGAAACAAGATTAAAGGTTATAAACAAAGTAAAGAGTGACCACGATTAGTGACTACAACTTATAAGAAGTACCTACAAGTCGTTGACAACAATTGTAAAATGAGCAGAAGCAAAGACAAAGTCCATAGGTGAATGTAGAGAACACGACTAGTCGTGAAGTCAGACTATGGCTCGTAGTGGGCAATCATAAATAAACAAGTGTATAAAGCCTGAACTTTAAGACATAAGTGATAACGAGTAGAGGCCATGAGTCATAAGGATTAAGTACAACTCGTGGTGATGAATCATAAAGACAACAAAAGCTTGGGGCCTGGAAAATGAGGATTCACTGGAAATCCTACAACTAAGAGCACACGACTTGTAAGGATACCTTATGTTATAACTAAGCACACACACAAGTGTACGTGGTCTCATAAAGTAATATAGTGTCCTTATATAAAGCCGAATATCTATCCGACAGAGACTTTTTTTAACAACTATTCAACTCTAGTTTACAATTAAGATTATATTAATGTGAAAGTAAACAAAAAAGAGTTTGCTATTTGTAAACTGAACGTAAACTAAGATAATGCAGAAAAGTAAAGATTTTAGGCAATCAATGGATAAAAACCAGGGGTTAAAGTACTACAAACAATCATACTACACTATTGAACATCATTTGTTAGATTACTTATCTTGGTTTTTGATTCATAATGTTTATTGTATGATCATGGTCTCCCAACCTCTAATCTATACCTAACATGAACATTATAACTACATCGTTGAGTGGAGATGTAATAACCCAACTAGATGCATGAGGATATCATCCTATGTGAACTAAACAATGCTTATAGTTATATCCCTATCCTAGTTACAAATTCAAATTCCTTATTTTATAAATGACTAATAAACTTGTTCTATCTATCCCCATGTTCTACCTTCTTCTTCCCCCTCCAGAGATCATAAAATCGACAATGGATAGATCCTAAGTGTAGATAATCCTTAAACTATTTCTAAAAATTATAAATAAAAAATCAAATATGATAATAAATAAAACCAAATCAATTCAAATCAATAGTAGTCATGTTCTTGGCCTTAACCCCGGAAAAGGGTTTTTAGCCACTCATGGAATTATTCGTAATCAAGATAATTGAATACAACATAAAATCCCTTAAAAAGTTAAACTAGAATAATAAAAACCCTAATTTAAGTTTTTTCCATCCCTTATCCAAGTTTCAAAGTTTTCCAATGTGTAGAACATCAAGTACAAGTATCTTATTTATAACAGGACAAAATTGTCAAATTTTGCACTAGGTCGCGTCGCGGGGTTAATTTTCTGCATGTAGCTCTGCACGCACACTTATCCTAGATTAAAACTGTTTTGGGTCCATTAGGAACATCCTGGTGTATGGTAAACTCCATTTGTCCCTCTCTTTGGTCCGTGACGCGCCTTTGACATCCAAGGTGTCCAATTCAGGTCAAGTTGTGTCTTGTGCTTTTGTTAATCCATTCCATGAGTTTTTGTGTTGTTTCACTTGATTTGATACTTTTATATCCCTTACATATCATCATAATCAACTCTCCAAGCATCCTATAGAATCAAAAAAAATAAATTAGAGCTCAAAAGAACACAACATCCAAGATGATGAACAAGAAACTTAATCTAAGAATACTAGTTTTGCCCCTTATTATCTTTCGCTTAGTTTTGATTCTTGTCTTGATTTAATTTCACTTTAAACTCTATAAAAATGTTTTTACACACATAATTTAATAATCTTACCATTATTAACTCATTATACACATTAGAATCCATTGTGATCAAGTAGAACAATACCTAGCTCAAGAAAGTAACACCAGTTTTCTGATATGAACGCTAAATAATCAATTTGAATCCAAACTTGTTTGAAAGACACATTTAACATTGAAATCAAGTACATAAAAACTTAGATGATAATTAATTTCATCAATGAATCATTAAGAACACAAGTTTTCCTCAAAACAAGGCTAAATAATCCTGAATAACAACACTGAAGTGCATAAATCCACCTCGGATCATCACCCCACACTTAAAGCCTTATTCATCCTTGAATAAATCTTTACTCTAAGAATCGTATGCTGAGATAACTCTACACTTATACTACAAGAAGTATACTCAATTTAGTACTACAATGACTAAATAGAATGCAAGTTTCTACACTAAGCATGTTACATACACAATTGAAAGCTCAAGAATACTACTCCAAAACATCCTAGCCTATAGAATTGATTCTCCTAGATAGAAAACTCATGCATATTGTTCAATCAAATGCATCATATAATTCACCCAAAATTCATACAAAATATTCCCTCAAAACAAGAAAGTTACCTATAATGACACATAAATGCTACTTTTCACAAATTCGGTACAAGAATTGAATTACGCCCAATATGATAAGGAATTCACAAGTTACACATAACGAACCATAGGCTTTCTCTTAGTGTATTACTTCGCTAATATTAGAATGATGGAGCTTAGGATCAAATAGATCTTTAATGGTTGTAATATAGGATAAGGAATAGGTAGGAACTATTTTGGCCACGAATAGCGACTATTTTCCCTAAGCACTTTAATACATCAAATTTTTAAATTAAGACCAATCTCCAACAACCAACTTACACCACTTTTGTCCACCCACATCTTTTGTTGTTCCCCATATCATTAATCCCATGCACATATACTATTGTGAGAGTATTATATGTACACATCATTCGATTTTACCCTTCTTCAAATCCATTATATGTTTAAGATAGAATCTCTTAACTTAATTAATTGCCTTAGTTGAGGTGCATAATGTACAAGGAGCACCAGGGCTAAAATAGGTTCATTGTAACATGACTGGGATGAAAATGGGAATTTCTTTAACACAAATATCTCTTACTCCCAACCACAACCCAACAATTTTTTCACACCAATGACTATAACTTTAGGGCTTCAATTTCACCTTTCTTCAACTTGAATTTTCAACTTCTTAACATAATTAAGTTTACACAAAAGCTCTTAGAAGCTTGGATCAAATTAAATCAATCAACGAATGGGATTAGGCTACATATGAGAATGCAACAGAAAAGGATAGTCTCAATGGGGCTATCTAGAATTATACACAACGGCAGGCAAAAAGAAGGTACTAAACATGGCTTTCAAATAAATGCTTATATCATCTCCTAAACCCACACTCTTTATTTTGGTTTGCAACTAGAAAAGTTCTTGACATCACATGCAACAAGGAATAAACAACACCTCACACACAAATAGTATATGCTCAACTCAAGCAGGATCATCATAGACTCTTTACCAAAAAAAATACATTAATTCAACTTTAAGCTAACTTGTACATAATCAGTAGCCTAGAAGTCCCAAAAGTAGAAATTCACACAATCAACATGCCATTTACCCTTAAAACACTTGCATCATTGAATCATATATAAAACCTACTAGACCATCCCACACTTATTCCTAACATAAAAAATTTATAAATTACTCCTAAAATTGGGAATTTCCCCACCCACACTTAAAAATATACTTTTTCCGCAAAGTATACTTTTAAAAGTAGATATAGAGATAATCCTTAACCACTAGTCCTAGCTAGTAGCATCTGTACATATAAAAGGGGTCTGAAGGACTCTACCCTTAGTCTTCGCCATGCTCCTTTGCTCAGGTTTTCAAGTACTTAGACTTTCCATCAACTTGTGAAACAACAAAAACAAAAACTAGAGAAGTAAAAACTAAGAATACAAAAAATAAAACATACCTTAACTTTGGTTGCCTCCTAAGCAACGCCTAATTCAGTGTCGTGGTAAGACCCACATCAACTTTTTCCTCCACCTTAAGGATTTAAATTTTACCCCCAACATCTCATTAATATTTTTACTTCTCTTATAGAGTGGTAGCATAAAGATTAAGGAACCTAGTATTGGATAGGGCATAGTAAACCACTCGTCCTTCAAGTGAGGTGTGTTTTTATATTGCTTATCTAGTCCAAAATCAAGAATATTGGATTCTTGTTCCTCATCCTTACACTCTCTCACTATTTTAGATGATTCCACTGATAAGTCATCATATAAACATAATGTATAAAAGTTATTTGAGTGATGCCCAACCAATCTAACTTCATACTTTACATTTTTATTCATTTTTTTGATTTTAATCTCAAAGGAAATATGGCAGTTGAATGGCTGAATTTCTTATGTTTGTACCACAAATTAGGTAGTATCCTCTTCATTATTTTTTTTTCTTAGCATTTATGGACAAGGTGGTGGTGGTATCTCCTTAACCTGTTTAACAACTTTAGTTTTTGAGTGCTTAGACTTCCTCGAATTATCAACAACTTTGTCTACAACTGGCTGGAGAGTCAACTCTACATCTACCTCCTTAGTTATCTTTAGAGCATTGCCCACAAACATGACTAAATCAAGATTAGCATGAGTGAAACATAATGACACAAAACACACACCAACCCGTGGTCTGCTCCATAGGTGGAAAACTAGCAGGTTCCTTCTGAATGCTTCCATCAAAATCTAGATAAAAAGCCTCATGGTGGGGTCCTCCACAAAACCAACAAGAACCATCTTCCCTAGAAAACCATCTATCCCAGGTTACCATGTTAAGAAGTATGATAAAGGAAAGTAAAATTAAATAGAAAAAACTCCTAATCTATGTATAACTCAATATAGCTAAACTAAAAATAAGATAGTTGTCGAATTACAAGTCCCCGACAATGGCGCCAAAAATTTATTGCACCGAAGCGCATATGCAAGTGTACGTGGTCACACCATGTAATACATTGGCCTAAAATAAAGTCAAATATCGATCCCTCAGATATGTATTTTAACAACTATTCAAATCAAGTGTACAATAGATATTATATTGATGCGAAAGTAACCAATAAGGAGTTTGTGATTTGTAAACAGAAAGTAAACTAAGATAATGTGGAAAAGTAAAGACTTTGAACAATGAATGGATAAAAACCCTAGGTTAAAGTGCTATAAAAAGTCATACTGCTCTATTGAACTTCATTCGTTATTAATTATCTTCATTGTAGATACGTAGGGTTTACTGTATGATCATGGTCTCTCAACCTTTAATAATCTACCTAAAATGGACATTACAACTACATCATTGAGCGGGGATGTAATAACCCAATTAGACGCATGAAGCTATAACCCTCAATTTGAACTAAATAAGGCTTCTAGGTATATCCCTATCCTATTCACTAATACAAATTCCTTACTTTATAAAAGAATAAGAACCTTGTTCTATCTATCCCCACATTCTATCTTTTTCTCCCCCTCTCCCAAAATCACAAAGCCGACAATGGATATATTCTAAGGGTAGCTACTCCTTAAAATAGTTATAACAAGGATAGATGAACAACAAAATAAGATAATCAATCAAAAACAAATAAATTCAAAGCAATAATATTCATGTTCTTGGCCTTAATAATGGAAAAGGGCTTTTAGCCACTCATGGAATTAGTCGTAATCAAGACAATGAATACAAGATACAATCTATTAAAAAGATAAAGTAAAATATAAAACCTATAATTGAAGTGTTTTCCATCCCCTCTCCACGTTTCAATGTCGTCCAAGGTGTAAAACATCAAGCATAAGTGTCCTATTTATAGGAGGAGAAAACTGCCGAATTTTGCACTAGGCCGCATTACGAGGTTAATTTTCCACATCCATCCCTGTGATGCACCCTTATCATAGAGATCCAATGTTTTGTGTTCCATAGGAACCCCTTGGTGTATGGAATGCAACATTTGTTCCTCACTTTGTGATACAATCCAAATGGCCTTCACTTTGCTAGAGAGGATGCTTACGGGTGAAGTGACACTTGATGACTTCTTTAGAGCTATCAAAAGGTGTCCATTGGATGATTGTGATGACCAAGGAGACTCAAGGGACATTAAAGAGGCTGATGGAAGACTAAACAGGGCTAGAAATCCCCCAAAAGAAGAGATATGCCCCATCAGCTTTGGAGGTATGCCCAACCCGCTCTAGATCTTCTAGAGTGGATCAAAACAACCCACTACACCTTTGAATATGCCCCATGTGTGCCCCATATGCTCCAGAAAATGACTAATGAGATTTTATGTGTTTATGTTTCCTAAATGGGTCACTTTTGTGCCCATATGATGTAGTAACCTAGCCTAGACTATAAATAGGACTTTTTTTTCATTTTAGTAAGTAGTTTATGTTGAATTATGAATTTGAACCCTTTTGAGAGTATAAGGCAAGCATGGATTCACTTGTGTTGACCTTTTGTTTAGAAATGTAGGTTTCTTGGGAACCAATTCCCTTGAGGTCTATGTAAGATTTAGGTGCTTTGTTTGATTTAATTAATTGAGGGTATACGGTTTGATACACCCTTTATTTTATTTCAATTCTTTGCATTGTGTCTATCTTATTACTTTTCTATCTATCTTTATATTTTGTATTCATATTATAGTTTACCTTTCAATTCCGTATTTTGTTTGTGTATCATTTGGTCCATGATGAAATCCAAGGTGTCAAATTCACTACAAGTTGTATCTTGCGGTTTCATTAATCCATTCAAATACTCTTTGTATTATTTCCACTTGATTTGAAGCTTGTATATCCTTTATATATAATCATAATCAACTCAACAAGCATCCTATATCATAAAACACAACAAATTAGAGGTTAAAACAACACAACATCAAAGTCAACGAACTAGAAACTTACGCTAAGAATACTAGTTTTTCCCCTTTTTATCTTTCACTTAGTTTTGACTCTTGGCTTTATTAAATTGCACTTTAAAAACTATAAACAAGTTGTTCTACACATAATTACCCAATCATACCATTTTTAACTCATTTTACACATTAGAATCCATCACGATCAACTAGAACAACACCTAGCTCAAGCTAGCAACACTAGTTTCTCATATGAACTCTAAATGATCAATTTGAATCCAAACTTTTATAAAGACACCTTTAACATTTTAATCAAGTACATACAAACATATATGCTTCTTTATATCATCATTGACTTACCAAGAACACAAGTTGTCCTCAAACAAGGCTAAATAAGCCGAATAACAAGACTAAAGTGCATAAATCCACCTCAGATTACCTTACAAGTCGTAATAATTGCTGACTTACTTTTGCTATTCCATTTTTATTTGAATTTCTTTATATTTTTGGATACTATAAATACCTTAGTGTTATTCCCTTTTTAGTTTAATTTATTTTTTTTGATACTATAAATACCTTAGTGTTATTCCTCTTTTAGGTCACACGCTTTTAACATTCTTTTTAAACAAATTTCTTGGATTTGTGGTTTAGTATTCCATTAGAGATTTTGAATTTTATTCTTTCATCATTGTGCAATAAATTACATGTCTTCTTCATTGATTATTTTGGGTTATTTCATGTGAATGAGTGTCCAATTTCCTTGACAAGGGTTGTGGGAACCCTAGTGGATTAGCTATGTAGGGGAATTAGGAGATTCATCTACTATACTGCAATTCCATATAGTGCAATCTTCTTCATACTAATTGGACCCAAGCTATTGCAGAAGCATAGGAATCACATGTATTGCTAAACATCCTCATAATAGAGTTTAAGACTGGGAAAAGGAGATTACAATAGCTATTCAAGGCTATCAATACTCATCTAATCAACTCAAGACTCAAAAGGTGAGAGTTGTAGTGAGGTTATAGACAAGGGACATCAAGGCTATACCCTCAGACTCACAAATTAAGGGTTGAAATCTAACTATGTATTCATAAGACAGTTGATGGTACATATTTTGTAAACTTTGCATGCATAATAAAAGGATAAGTACGTCAAATACAAAAATCTTACGTAGTAGTAAAGTCAGGGGGAATAAGGTCCTAATGTTTATCTTCTATTTTCTGCAAACTCAAGAATTCATGTCTAGTTACATACTATTGACTTCAAATTCCCCCTATTTAATTTTTTACACTGCTTATAGATTTCATAAAAAATTTTATACTGTTCAATGTTTACCCTGTGGTTTGACCCTAAACTTAGTTAGGTTACTATATTTGGCATCAACGGCTACATACTTCTTAGGAGCTTAGTTTTGGGAGACATCAAAATGACATGCCGTCTAGGATGAGGTTACTTGCCAAATAGTTTGAAAAGGTTAGAAAACCAGAGGATTAAGTCTTCTGATGCTACCAAGATGCACTCATTTAGAAAAGCATCATCAAATATCAACCTCATTCCCTAGTTTAAGCAGTGCCTCCTCTTCTAGGTAGGAAATATTGGCTGCAACCTGATTTTTTGTGCCCATCGAATCATTATACTCTAAGTCAAACTCTTGCATCAATAGTTCCCATTGAATCAATTTAGGCTTAGCACCTTTTTCACCATAAGTTACCAAATAGTTTCTCAGTCAGTATGCGCAATGACAACTGTACCAATCATGTAGGATCAGAACTTCTCCAAAATAGACATAACCTTAAAGAACTCTTGTTCCGTAATTGAGTAAGTTTTTTGTAGGGTTGATGCTTGTCTTGAATTATAAATCGGATGAAGGATATTCTAATGTCTTCATCCTAGGAAAACTCGTAAGGCCATCTGACAAGCATCACAGATCACCTTAAATGAAAGAATCAATCCAGAGACACAATAATTGGAGCTGAGATTATCCTCTTATTAAGGTACTAAAAATTTGACAAGACCAATCCCAAGGCCTTATCGTAATTAGAGTCCAAAGTCTAATCAAGATCGGAGAGCGCCCCTATTACCCATCCCAACCTCTAGCCGCATGCCCTAAGTTAGATAAATTTTGAACATATAGCAAGATAGCATAGTTGGATAGGGACTGATTTTGGGATAAGTCTATTCCTAGACCGACCCAACCAAGCCATCCCATCTACCAAATTGGGTTCCAAGAAATAATATAATTAATCCCAAAATAAAATACAATGGAACAGTGAGAAATTATGTCCACTGGTGTCAGCCTCAATACCAATACCAATACTAAGGCTGATACTACTATCGATCATGCCTATACCAACCCACAACAGTACCATAAAGCCTCTTTCAAAAAAGGTAATAAAATCTATTTGGGACATACCCTTATCCATTACCAAAACCAAAATCCATAAGTAATCCAAAGTTTGAACTAATATCTATGAAATAGAGCATTTCAAAAATATGGAAGCTTACCACTTCAATCAAATGGCTGACTTGAGTATCTAAATGCTAAACAGGAGGATTAGAACAATCGATTCCTGTATAGCATGGGTATACAGCCACTCAAAGGCGAGTTAGCGGGCGAATGCTAGCATGAACTCAAGATAAGGATAAAATAATGCCATTTATAAAAAAAAAGTAAAAACCATCTATAATACATATAGACATATATATATATAACCATACAGGGATAGGGAACTAGGTTAAGCGTGCATTTGAAATCATTAACCCGGGATATGAAGTTTATCCATCATAAAACCACCCACGGGCTATATGGGTCCAGTGTAACCCCTTAAAGGGACCCGGTACTTATAGCTACATGAATCAGAGATATCATAAGAGTAAGGGATTCTCGTGTACCCATCGCTCTATATGATACATATATACATGTGTTAGGCAATTCAAATGTACCCCTTAAATATATGGACACCAAGGTCATTTCTTATGTTGGCAAACATTTGTTATGTTGGCAAACATGAGTTTCCAGTGTATATCCTTAGGAATCACACCTTCACGGGTAGCTATCACACCCCCCCCCCCATTATTGTCCAACTAAAACATTACCAAACAACCAAACCATTAACGATTAATTAACCAAGGCTATTAGATAGTGGAATCATCATACCGACCATAAATTGTAAGTATTGTACTTAGCCAAACTATTAGTGATCAATGGATTCCCATGTACCAATACATCATTTATCCGATTTACTTGGGTGATTCCCATGTACCCCACAAGTTGGGTTATTAATCCTTAGCATTTCGTCAAACAAATCCAAACCATTTAATCCATTTAAGGTTACATTATCAAGTATAAACCAAGCATAAGTTCCATTGAAAATCAAATATTATTGTAAAAACATTGATATAGGCATTTGATCAAACACATTGAGGGCGTAGTATTTCCCATTTCAATTAACAATAACCATTCCTATGCAATCTAATTATATGAAACCACCACTAAAGAATATAAAAGCATAACTAAAGCATAGGGAAACCATAAAAAAGCATTTATAAATAAAACCCAAAATCATATTTAAAAACCTAAACCATACAATATTTAAACCATGCCTATAGTTGAAACTAATAATGAGGGAAGGGAACATGCCTTAAACTAAGATGATGATGGAGAGAAATCACCAAGACCATCCCTAAACCAATCCTTGAGATGAAACCCTAGCTTTCTTTACCCAAGAACTTTAGAGAGGGTTTAAAAGTGTTTTATAATTATTTTAAGAATAGAATAATAGGAAAAACAACCTCCCAAGTAAAATATAAGTCATGGGACCTTATTGTGATAAGTGGGGAAATTTCCAAATTTCCCTCTCTTAAACTACATTAAATTCCTATCATAAGTTATGACTAACCAATACGAGTCGTACCCAACCTGTACTAGTGGCACCCGCCTTTGTACCCTATTCTTTCCCTATAGACCCAAAACTATCAAAGGTATGAAATACGCAAAACCAAGTTGTATTCAAGTGTACGACTGGTACCCATAAATTGTACCCTTGGCAGAAAAGAATACCAAAAGGATTGAACATTATCCCTCATACGAGTCTATGGTGTGACTCATACTCTGACTTATGGCTCATAGTGAGCTACTCATACTCAGATCCAACCTAAGTCACTATGACTAAGATTAAGTGAATGAATCAAATGACATTTATAAACCAATACGACTCATACCCTATAGTCATACCCATTCCAGTAACAAAAATCCATCCCACCAACCAAACCTGGTTAGCATACGACTGGACATACCCCTCATACCCTAGTGTATGACTCGTACCCCATAGTCATATCATAACCAGAAGATAGAAATTTGGAAGTTTTATAAGGGTCAAAACCTAGGATATTATAAAATCCTTGAGACAAGCATCATCATAAACAAACTTCACCTCCCTGTCAAACAACTTATACTATAGATTTGCAATCAGAGAGATGTCCTTGATGAACCACCTATAAATACCTGTATGACCTATGAAGCTCCGAATACCTTTTATAGAAATTGATGGAGGAAATTTTCAATCATCTCAATTTTTGCCTTGTCGGATGTTATCTATTTCTTTGAAATTTAGTGCCCAAAAATGGAACCCTCTTTGACAATAAAATTACACTTTTCCCAATTTAAAACCAAGTGTGCTCCTCGTAGCTTAAATGATACCCTCTTATTTAAAAAGACATTAAACGAGTCATCCATAATTGAGAAATCACCCATGTAGACCTCGATAGTAATTTACTACATAAAGAAAGATAGGCATCATGGAATGCTAAAAAATTGTGAGAGGATTACAAATACGAAATAGCAATGTCTTAAATGGGAACGTACCATATGTATATGATAAAGTGATTTTCTATTAGTACTCGGTGGAATTAGATATTTGATTATACCCTAACTAACCATTAAGAAAATAATAAAATCCTCTTCCTGCAAGACGGTCTAACATATGGTCTATAAAATGCATAGGAAAGTGATCCTTCTGCATCAAAGTATTCAACTTCTGATAATCTATGAAAACTCAACATACCATAGCTAGTGTCATTGGATCTAACTTTTTCTTCTCATTAGGGACCATAGTAATCCCACCTATGGTTATCCCATTGTGGCTAAAAAGGCCATTCCAAGATAATAGGGATATCAAAATCAACCTCACAATCAAGACTGATAAAGTCAACCAAAATATGAAATAAGACACCTTCACAACACATCACACAATTTACCAATCATCTTTTAATAGTGTCTCAACAATTAATAATCTCAAAGAGGTTTACTTGGGTGCTCCCAACTCTAACTGCTTGTAAATAACTAGCAGCAATAGATTAATACTACTACTAGATCACATAATGCTCATACAATGTTAAAGGACCCAATAGTATAAGGAATAGTGAATGCTCTAGGATCCTCTTTTGCAACCAAAGATTGGGATGCAATAAAATTATAGTGATTCATATTATCAAGGGCCTCAAAACTCAACTTCAATTTCTTAGTCACTAAATCCTTCATGAAGTATAAACAACTAGGCATCTTCTCCAAATCTTCCACAATAGGGATATCTACAAACAATTCCTTCAACATCAACATAAATTTATGATATTTCACTTCTTCCATTTTTTTTACAACCTTTAGGGAAAAGGTAGGGATAGTCATGGAATGGGTTTCAATATTAGTTCTACCTCCTTTCCCTTTCCTTTAAAATTATCATCTCATTTTTCTATAATTTTCAATTTTGAGGACATCTAACCATTATTCACTATCTTCTCTATTTTAGATTTGGGTACATCATCAACATCCACAGTATCATTCCTCACCTCATAAAACATAAGTATGGGTGGATTAATGGTATGCTTACCACTTGTAATGGTTATATCTAGGTAGTGATTGCCATTTTTTAAATTATGAATGGTATTTCAAGAATAAGTTCTTAGTTGATGTTGATTCAATATAGCTGACATCTGACCAAACTACTACTCATGATGCTTAATTGCAGTAGCATATAATTCTACCTTTTAGCTCAACCCTGATAGATTTACCATCATCTCCTTAAGAAAACTCTCTTGTCTCTCCTAATCATTAACCATCTTAGCAAACTATGATTCAATTCTTAAGTCAATAACAAGACACCTGGATGGAACATAAAGATCACTCTTCTTCTTATAATCATCATTTCTCCTCCAATAACCATCACACTATATTCTCCCATTCTAATATATGTCTCAATAGTAGCTCTGATCTGTATTATATTGCCTCGAGTCTTAAGTGTCTTAGCTAAACCCTTTCTCTTATCTAAGAAGCCCTCCATCTCTCTATCCAAGTACTTTTCTTTCATTATAATATAAGACTCTTCTTTTGTCTAGTGCATTTATTACATTTATTTTTTTGCTTCAATAGCTATAAACTACATAGTAAGCAACCCAATCTCAGTCCTTAGTTGTGCTACCTCTTGAGCCACTATCTCATTTAGGCTTCCCTGCTCACTTAATGCATAATATGAATTAACTCCTCCATCCACCTTCTGAGTATGCCATCCTTGGTTTGTTTTAGTGATTCAATCTATGATTTTCACATTCAACTTCTAATGAAAACTCATGAAAGCCCTACCAATAATAATATTATCCAAAGCCCTAGTATTTCACAAACAAATTTCTTCCTGACATTTTGTGGTTGGGAATATTTATCAGCTTCTTTATAAATCTCAACTACGTGTTTTACAGTGTCATTCAATGTTACTATCTAAAATTATAAATAGTATCCTTAAACTATAATATTCTAGAAGGCAAAAAAAATTGGTCCAAGAATAGTGCTCTTAACTCATTCCAAGTTGTAATGGATCTATGAGATATCTATCCTAACCATAATATTTCTTTACCTATAAGAGTGGATGGGACAACCTAAGGCATACAATATCTTGACTCACCCTTTATATTATATGAAGTGGAAATCCCAACATAGTTCATAATATATATGTTTTCATAATTAGTAGGTAAATAAGTAAACACTTTCTCTAGATTAAGAAATTAGATCATTGCACCTGTAATGTGAAATTTCGTTCCTTAGGGAAACTTTGGAAGAACGAAAAATCCTATTTAAATTGGTTCAACATACCTTTAAGCCTCTAATGGATCATTATGAACTTTAAAATACAGATACTTGGAAGTTTAAACTAAAATACCCTAGGTGTTGGCCCTTGGAAATTTCCTAAATTTTGAATTAACTATCCTAGTAACAACTCCCCATATGAGTCATATGGTATTGGTATGGGTTAGGGGACTCAAGTCATAAGGAGTCTAGTGGATGGTGGTTGGGTTTTTATTATGGTTATGATTTGGTGGTATGGGTCATTTGGGGTGGTGATGGTTTGTTTGGTAGGTCCTTTAATCAAATTAATAACTTAGTCAGTTGAATTGTCTATGAGTATGAATGGATCTCTAAGATCTGTGAGTATATGGTATGGGTGGTATTGTTAAATCATATGTTGTCAAGTATCAATCCCTTTGGATTATATCTTGGGTATGGCTGGAGCATACAAGTCGTATGGTCTGGTAATGAGTGGGGAATAGAGAGTTGTATGGTGGATAGTGTTTGGGTATCTAACTCACTATCTTGGTGATAACTCAATGGTATAATTCATATGTTGTGGTCAAGTATAACGGGGTCGGCTTGTAACCACTTGCTGTAATTTTACAGTTTTAATTTGAGGGCATTCTAGAAATTACTACTTTGTAACTCCCTTTGATACCACGACATAAATCATATTTTGGGGCTTTATTAACCAATTATTATAAATCTGAAACTATTAAAATCTCTCTCAAACCCTCTCTTGAGTAAAATGCTAGGGTTTCATCAAGATAATTAATTAATGCTTTCAATAGTGGTTTCTCTATATCTTCCTTTGTGTCTAAAGCATGTTACTCCTCCCTCATTGTAATTTTACTACATGTGTTTTAATGTATGATAATCATGATATTGTTATGGTTTGAAAAATAGTTAGGGGTTTTGGATGCTCATGGTTGAATAATGGTTCTCATGGTTTAATTATGTTTTCCTTTATGATTTTAGTATGATTTTTACACTGTGTAATTCCTGTTAATGTTAATGGATTTCGGGATATTATAGATTCCTCCCAATTACTTTGTTATGATTATGAAAATTATGTGCCCTCAACCTATTTGTTAAAATGCTAATGAGAAAGATTTGTCACATAGTTTGACTACTTTTGATATCCTTGCGTTGCATAAATGGTAATAGAACTTGAATTGTTCTGGATGATTTTAAATGGGTTGGAAAGGTCTTGGTTGCCATGGTTTTAGTTTAATTGGAAACTTTGGAGTCAACTTAGTTTAATGTTTCTGGTATGGAATAAAAGGATAGACTTGCAATCTCTAATTTTTGCATGACAATACCAATTGGTTAATGCCTAAACAAAAGACTCCTTGGTAAATATTTGGAATAGTTAATTATTTTTAATGTGGACTTAAAGAGGGTTGTGTTAAGAAAGTTGTAAGTTGTGAACAATGAAGGTCTGGGAGACCAATACTAGAAAATCATGTTTACCAATATTAGGTTTGGTCATGTCAATCATATGCATGATGTCACATAATTTATTTTGGGAGATGTACTAGTTATCTCAGATTTTTCACACACATTGAGTCTCTTTCAGCAAGGGGAGCTAAACCGATATAGCCCATGGCTGGACATTTAGGATGGCAGAACTATATAACCCAGTTTAAGGTTTTATATACATGCTAAACCCAATTCCCTATCCAAGCATAATATATATATGTGTAATTGCATACTGTTAGTTGATTTGATTTTGAATAATGGAATTATTTTATCTTTAACCCTAAGTACAAGCTAAAATTCATCCCACAAACCGTATTTGGGTGTTGTATCCCTACGCGATGCAGGAACCAACCATAATACCATTCATCCCAGTCAGTGACTTGAATTCGATGATAGCTTTGAGTCAGAATAAACTAGTGATTTTTCATACTTTGGAAGATTCCATTTCAAACAATGGACTTGTTTCATTATTTTTTTCTTGAATTTTTATTTTGGCTACGGTCGGGGGCATTTCCTAATAGGATGTTACTTAATTCTTGTTAAAACCTTTGTCGGACTACTGTAGGAAGGGTGATGTCGGTACTAGTATTGATCCTTATATTAGTATTGCCATTGGGTGTTGGCACCAGTTGGATATTTGGTTAAGGTTTTTGGACTACGATTGTAGACTTGTTTTAATGTTTTGAATTATCATTGTTTTATCTTAATATATGTTTTGACTTTATCTGACATAGGGTGTAGGGTGGTCAATGGTTAGTTATTGGGGGTAGTCTCCAGTCCTAGTTCGACTTGAGATACCCAATACGACTAGGCTCTAGTTTGGGCTATCTCAGATTGATATCAGATCCCTAGGTTGATGGCCAATTGAGAGTCCATAAATCCATGTCGATTAAAGTATCCTTATAGTTGTGCAGCATGTCATACTTATAAGGAAGAGGATATGAGGAATTTATGAATATTTGTCTTTCTTATCCTCTTTTTCCAAGCTATAAAGTCTAATGTCCTAGAAATCTTCTCTAATACCCATTTGTTTGCTTTTCAGATCATGCCTCCCGAATAATTTAATGTTCACAAAAACTCTTTTTTCCCACCTAGGGATGATTTTGATGGGACCTATCCTACTTAAGGGGTCCAAACTTGGTTTAGGGATCCAGTTCCTAATTGTCTTCGTAGGGTTCTATTGGTTCCTTCTTGTCTTTCTCTAGCTCCTCAGGTAGATATGATGAATGCTGAGTTTCATCAGTCAAGCCATATATTGGCACAGTTAGTTGATTCTAAGGACGATCATGGTATTTCTTTTACTCTGTTTTCTGAGGAAAAAAGGGTTTCCCATTATATATAAGATTGAGCCCTTCTATGTTCACTGGTGTTACGGTTGAGGAGGATCCTTAGTGTTTTGTTAATGAAATAGAAAAAATCTTTTGCATCTTGTATGTTATTAACTTGAAGGGTATGAAGTTAGCTGCCTACCAACTTAAAGATGTAGCATACTAATGGTATAAGGAATGGGAACAGTCAAGGGGTGATGATGTTGAGTTATCCCTATGGGATAGTTTCTCTAGTACTTTTCTAGACCCCATCTTTCCTTAGGATTTAAGGAAGGTAAAAGTAGAAGAGTTTATTAACTTGAAACAAGGAAAGATGTTAGACAAGGTGTATGCCTTGAAGTTTCACCAGTTGTCTTGGTATGATTTGGATTTTATTTCTGGCATGAGGGATAGAATAAGGAAGTTTGCTTCTAGGTTTTCTCGAGACTTGATATTTAAGATTAAAGATGCCTTATTGAACATGGATAAAGATATCTCTAAACTGGCCGTGTATATGCAGTAGGTCGAGAAAGAGAATAAGAGGCATGCTGATATTAGGGAGAGGTATAATAAAAAGTTCAAATTTTATGATAAGAATTATGGTTAGTAATATAGTGGCAAGGATAGTGGAAAGTGGTCCTAGAAGAGGTAGGGATATTCTAGGTCTTACTCGATGTCTAGTGCTTCATACATAAAAGTATTTTGTGATAAATGTTTTTAGAGAGGCAAAATCTATAGGCCACAGGGTGCCCAATCTCAGGCTAGTAGGGCCTAATCAGCTCCATCATATCCTCCATGCATAGTTTATGGTTGATTGTATCGGGGTTACTATAATGAAAAAAAGGGAAAGTGTTTTAACTATGGTCAGCCAGGGCACACGATTAGAAACTGTTCAATTTGTAATTTTGCTTCTAAGGAAAATAAAGTTCCTGTTTCATCTTCTTCAGCTCCAATATTAAAGGGTGCACAGTCTGGCTTTGCCACTGGTCAGAACTGACTCTATTTTCTTACTACCTGCCAGGAGTCTGAGGCAACACCTGATGTCATGACTAGTATGTTGAAACTCTTTTTTATGATGTGTATTGTTTACTTGATCGGGGGTCCACTTTTCTTTGTGTTACCCTATTTGTAGATGTACATTTTCATTTTGGTCCTTAGTGTATTTTGGACTAATTTTCTATTTCTACCTAAGTAAGTGATTCTATGGTGGCTAGAAGATTTTGTAGGGGTTATGTGGTGTCCGTGGGAGGTTGAGAGAATCTGGTGGATCTGTTTAAACTAGATATAGTTGATTTTGATGTCATATTAGGGCTGTATTATTTGCACTCATGCTATGTTTCTCTAAATTGTCAAACCCGTAAGGTCATTTTTAAATTCCCTAACGAGCCTAATATTGAATGAGAGGGTGGTTCCCTAGATCCTCAGGAGAAGTTCTTACCATATCTTAGAGCTCGGAGATTTATATCCAAGGGGTGTCTCTACCATCTAGTCTGGGTTAAAGATTTTAACTTGTAGGGTCATTCTTTGCATTTCATCTCGGTGGTGAATAAATTCCTGAGGTCTTCCCTGATGACCTTCCTGGTGTCACTCCTAATAAGAAGAATGATTTTAGGATTGATCTTGTTTTGGACACTCGTTATATATTTATTCATCCATATAGAATAGCTACAGCTGAGTTGAAGGAGCTTAAGGAGTAATTAAAGGATCTTTTAGACAAAGGTTCATCCGTCCTAGTGTGTCTCCGTAAGGTGTAGCAGTGTCATTCGTGCAGAAGGATGGTTCCCTTGAAATATGTATTGTTTAATGACAATTGAATAAGGTGATGATAATGAATAAGTACCCTCTTCTAAGGATAGATGATTTTTTTTGATTAGATTTAGGGTGCTAAGTTTTTCTCAAAGATTGATTTTAGTTTGGGTATCAGCAGTTAAAGATTATGGATACATATCCCTAAGATTGCTTTGTGTACTCGTTATGGGTTTTCTAGTTCCTAGTTATGTCTTTTGGGTTGACTAATGCCTCAGCAGAATTCATGGACTTGATGAATAGAGTCTTTTGACAGTTTAATAGATATTATTCTGGTGCTCTTTCAAGGTCTGCATTGTATTGTAGTCCCTGAAAGAGCAGCAATTATATGCCAGATTTTTGAAATGTCAATTCTGATTGAATGCGATCACTTTTCTAGGTCATGTCATATCTTGTAAAAGGATCCTGGTGGATCCGCAAAAAGTTATGGAGGTTAATTGATGGCCTAGACCCACGACTTCAACCAATATTCGGAGCTTCTTTAATTTAGCTTGCTATTACAAGAGGTTTGTGGAGAATTTTTTGACTTTAGCTGCCACATTGAACAAGTTAACTCAGAAAAAGGTAAAGTTTTTATGGTATGACACTTTTGATTATAGTTTTGAGAATCTGAAGGATTAGATGACTTAGGCTTCAGTTCTGACCTTGCCTGAAGGCATTGAAAATTTTGTAGTCCATTGTAATGCATGCCATATGGGGCTTGGGTGCATTTTGATCCAGCATTGAAAGGTGATAGCTTATGCATCTAGAAAGTTGAAGGTGTATGAGCAAAATTACCTAACTCATAACTTTGAGCTATTGGTTATGGTATTTACATTGACAGTCTAGCATTACAACCTATAGGGCATGTATGTGGATATCATTTCCGATAATAAGAGCCTATGGTATGTGCTTGGTTAGAAAGATCTTAACCTCAGGAAAAAGAGATGGCTTGAGCTTCGTAGGGATTATGACATGAGTCTTCACTATCATCCAGGTAAAGCTAATATGAAAATTGATGCTCTTAGCAGGTTATGCATAGGAAGTCTGGCTTATGTTGATAAAAGAATGCAAGAGTTGGTGAAATATATTCACCATTTAGATAACTATGAAGTTCATCTCTTGGATTTTGAAGGTAGTGGTGTGTTTGTGTAGAAGGCGGTGCAATCATCTCTTGGTGCTGAAATAAAGGAGAAGCAACTTTTGGATCATGCCTTGATGAGGTTCAAGGGTGATGTATGTGGGTAGAAGGTGATGGCTTTTAAGATTAGTGGTGATGAATTCCTTGACCTATAAAGATTGGTTATGTATTCCATACATAGATGGACTCCGAAAAAGGATCTTGGAAGAGGTGCATGAGTCACGCTATGATATTTATCTTGGCTTGGCAAAAATATATATTGACCTTAAGGAATTGTATTGGTAGTACTATATAAAGCGAGATGTGGATAGTTTTGTGGTTGAGTTCATGGTGCACCAACAACTGAAAGTGGAGAACATGAGGCTCGAGTGATTGTATCAAGAAATTTAGTTGTCTATTTTGAAATGGAAGGTGATCAATAAGGATTTCATTACTGATCTTCCTCGATCTTGGAATTAGTTTGATTTGTTTTGTGTCATCGTGGATAGCATTACAAAGTCTACTCGATTCTTTCTAGTGCAGATAAATTTTTTGACAGAGGATTATGCGATGTACCTTCATGATATTGTGAAGTTGCATGTCTGCCCGTTTCTATCATCTCGAATCATTGCACGCAGTTTTCATCTCACCTTTGGTGGTCATTTAAGAAATGTTTGGGACCATTATGATTCTTAGTACGGCTTTCCAACCATAGTTGGATGGGCAAGCGGAAAGGACTATTTATATATTGGAAGATATGTTACGTGCTTATGTTATAGACTACGGTGGTAGTTCAGTTGAGAATTTACCTCTTATTGAGTTTGGATACAATAATAGCTACCACTCTAAAATTAGAATGGCTCCATTTGAGACGTTCTATGGTAGAAGGTGGAGGACTCCTATTGGGTGGTTAAAGGTTGGTGAGGGGGAAATATTTAGCCCATATTTGTCCACCAAGCCATGAAGAAGGTAAAGGTGGTTCAGGATAGAAATAAAGCCTCCCAAAGTTGCCAAAAGTCCTATATGAATGTGAGGCGCAAAAAGTTAGAGTTTAAGGTTTGGAATAGGGTGTTATTGAAGGTTTTTCTCATGAAGGGAGTGATGTTATTTGGGAAGAAGGGGAAGCTCAATCCTTGTTATATGTATCCATACTTGGTTTTGAGAAGGGTTGGCAATGTTGCATATGTGTTTTAGTTGCCTTCTAGTTTGAGTTCCATTCGCCCGGTGTTCTATCTTTCTATGTTGAGGAAGTGTGTGGGTTATCCATCGCAAATTGTACCTATCAAGAATATTGGTATTTCGGATTCCCTATCTTATGAGAAGGTCTTAATTGAAATATTAGATCGGCAGGTTTGTCGATTGCAGACCAAGGATATAGCTTCGGTAAAGGTTCTATGGAGGAACTACAAGGTGGAAAAGGCTACATGGGAAACTTAAGAGAACATAAAGTCCAAGTATCCATTCCTATTTACCATTCCGGAAAATCATGCTTAAGGTATGTGTTGTTCTTAACATCTTTGTTTTCTAACTTAGTTAAAGGTAAGAGTGGATTGTAAATTCCTTGGCTATCTACTTTTTTTCTTAAAGGTAGGCATAGGAGTGTTTAGGTGTTTGAATTATACCAGTCACTGGTTTTTCCCATATTCGAGGACGAATGATCCAAGTTGGGGAGAATTGAAACACCCTCAGTATTGGACCTTGGAAATTTCCTTAGTTTTAAACTCACTATCCTTGTAACAGCTCACCATACAAGTCTTATGGAATAGGTATTAGTCAAGGGACCCTTGTTGTAAGGAGTCAATTGGATGGTGCTTGGGTTCTTGTTGTGGTTACAGTTTTGTGGTACGGGTTGTTAGAGGGTAATGGTTTATTTGGTTAGTCTATTAATCGAATCAGTAACATAGTTACTTCACTTGGCTTTGAGTACATGTAGCTCACTAAAAGCCATAATGATAGGGTAAGAGTGGTATAGTTTAATTGCATATTGTCCAGTGTCAATCCCTTTGGATTCTTTCATGGGTACGACTGGACCATACTGGTCATATAGTCTAGTCACAAGTGGGTAATAGGGAGTCCTATGGTGGATAGTGTATGGGTGTCCAACTCACTGTCTTGGTGACAAGTCGTTGGTACGAGTCATATGTTATTGATAGAAGTCATGGGGTCGACACGTAACACATGCGGTAATTTGACAGTTTTATGTTTGGGGCATTCTGGACATTTACCCTTTGTAACTCTCTTTTATACCACAACATAAAACACCTTTTGGGGCTTCATTAATATATTATTCTCAATTAAACACTCTTTAAATCTCTCTTAAACTCTCTCTCAAGCAAAAGTCTAGGATTTTATCATGATAATCAATTAAGGCCTTCAAAGGTGGTTTCTCTTCGTCTTCCTTGGTGTCTAAGGCATGTTACTCCTCTCTTATTGTTATTTTACAAAGGACATATGTTTTGAGGTATGACTATCCTGATATTGTTATGGTTTTGAATAATGGTTGGGCTTTTTGGATGTTCATAGTTGAATAATGGTTCCCATGGTTAATTTATGTTTTCCTACACAGCTCAAGCTAAGGTTTTAAATACCTGCTAAACCCGTTTCCCTATCCCTGCACGATATATATATATATATATATGTATTTGTGATTGCATATGGCTATTTTATTTGGGTTTGAATAATGGAATTATTTTATCTTTATCCTTGAGTATATGCTAGCATTCACTCCACTAACATCTTCGGGTGTTGTATGCCTAAACTAAGAAGGAACCGGCCATACTACTATTTCTCTTACTCAGTGACTTTGATTCAGGGACAACTTTGATTCAGACTGAAGTGGTGAGCTTCCATACTCCGAAAGACTCCACTTCATACTATGGACTTCTTTTCATTATTTTTTTGCTATAGTTAGGGTAATGTCCCTATGGAATGTTACTCGATTCTGGTTAGAAGCTTAGTCGGACTATTATGGTCATAGACAGTGTCGGTATTGGTGTCAGCCTTAGTATTGGTATTGTAATTTTACATTGGTTGGAAATTTGGTTGAGGTTATTGGACTATGATTTTAGACTTGATTTAATGTTTTAAATTATCATTACTTTATCTTGAAATAGCTCGGACTTCATCCTATATGGGGTGTAGGGTGGTCAA
Organism: Capsicum annuum; assembly: GCF_002878395.1. Lineage (NCBI taxonomy): Eukaryota > Viridiplantae > Streptophyta > Magnoliopsida > Solanales > Solanaceae > Capsicum > Capsicum annuum. The sequence continues at coordinate 119,725,696 of NC_061120.1, read as the reverse complement.
TGTTAGGGTATTAGGGGCGGTCTCTGGTCTTGGTTGAACGTGAGGTGTCCGACATGACTAGGCCCTTGTTCGGGTCGTGTCATGAACTCTTTCCCTTCAAATTTTGTCCCTATCAAGTTTTGCTAGATAATCTTCTTCCTCCAATCTAGCGTTTACTCAGCATGTCGGGTAAGTGCTTACCACACATCGTATTTGGCAATCAACAAGTTAGTAATTTTCTCAGTAGTTTAATGTACACCATGAGGAGGTGGGCAATTCAATGAAGTTGAGTCATCATGAACCCCTTTTCACTGAGCTCCGAAATTATACTCTTTCATCTTATAATTTGTTGTAATTTCCATTCAATCTCAAGGTCAAATGCAATTAGGGGCTTGTATTGACTTATTTTATTGGGTATACATTGGTGTATGCCCTAGTAATAGTAGAAAATTTAAAACCAATAACCTCAAAAACTCAATCAAGCAATCAATAACCATAATCCCCGGCAACAATGCCAAAATTTGATGTCACCCAAATTACACCTCCGAGAAAGTACAAATCAATCGCTTTTCTAGAACCTAAAAAGTTTGGGGTTGATCCCATGAGGAATAGGTCGAAGATCTATCATAAACTTGCAAATATAATGGCAATGTACAAAAATTAAAGGGGTTTTTGTGAAAGTAATAGTAAAAGTAGCAATGCTGGGCTACTAGGGTTGTTATCAATATGAGAGGATCACTAGGCTTGTGTTCCCCTTGAATTCTTAACTTTGTAGACTTATCATTCTTGTGAAACTATCTTGGTTACTTTCATGCAAATTCTAACATTTTATTCATCACCTAACTGTCTCTCAACCCTTGTTTGGGTAAATTTCACTTATCTCCTCTTGATCTCAGACTCTTGCATTACTAACCTTTGTTTTGAATCTTATATTAACTATCTCTTCTAGGTCTTAATTTAATTAGATGAATTTGGTAGCATGAATTTACTGTTATGATATCCTTTTCCTAATCTCTACCTCATTTTCAAACAAGTATCAAATACAAGCGACTTCCTAACATTTTCCACCGTTAAGAAAGAAATCAAAATGAAGGCCCTATTACATAAAAGAACACCAATCTAGAATGACTTTGAACTTCCTCTGCTTTGTTAGTCCATTAGAGCTCCCTTAACCCTAACGAAAGGGCTTAACTTCTCATGCTTATAAGAACATACATAGAATTCATAGGTTAAACGATATGAATGATCTCATGTATAATAAGAATGAAAAACAAAATCTCAAATTTATTTCAAATCGTAAGAAACCAAAAACAATGATTCCATGATCAATAATGTATCTCATAACTCAAAACACTGTAAAGAGTGTATAAAAGTGTGTAAACTAATAACAAAACATCCAATGGGTATTTATAGAAACTTAAGAAAACCTATACTAAACAAAGTAGAAAACTTGAATTTGCATAAACCCTCGACCCCACATACGGTTGTAGGTTTTACCTACGGGGCGTTAGTGGGCCCGTTGAGATCACATAAATCAGTAGATTGCAGAACACTTATGTATGTGGGAAACCTACTATTCATAGGTAGTACCTATGCCCTATAGATAATGGTATTAGAATCAGAAGACATAATCAACTTGAAGAATCTCTACATCTCCACTTACGTGGACTACCTACGAGCCTGTAGGTACTACCTCTGAGTTGTACGTAGGCTGTTAGGTAGCCTTCCAGCTACTCTTCATCACTTTTTTCCCCTTCTTATCTCTGAAGTATATTTTTCAGCAAAAAGAACAACAAAATATCATATCATACCTAATAAAGTACCTAAGTACTTGCATAGTTTACCTGTTTTAAGCATTAAAAGTGCCATAAAACCATGGCATATCAGGTCTCAAACTAAACAATAGAAGATCGAGAATACCTACCATACAACACCTCAAAAGGTGCCATTTCAAAATTTGAATGGTAGCTCTTATTATAAGCGAAATATACTATGTCCTAATGCTTCAACCACTAATATTCAAATTCCATCACACATGTGTGATGTATATCCTTAAAAGCTTGATTCCAGTGTGACTGATCATTAGTCTTTGGGTGGAAAGCTATGTTAAGGTCAAACTAAGTACCCAATTCCACATGAAAACCCACCATAATCTGGGAGTGAGCACTGAGCATCTGTCTGAATAATAGACATGGGTACCCCATGAAGCCCAACTATCTCATGCACATAGATAAAGGCAAATGTCTCTACACTGGCTAAAACCTGAATAGGGTTGAAATGGGATTATTTGATTAACTAATCCATAATGACCCAAATACAATCAAAATGACAAGAAGTGTGAGGTGACCCACTCATAAATTCCATAGTAATTCGCTCCCACTTCCTCTCATAAATGAGTAATATCTAAAGCAAACCACCTGGTGTCTGATACTCAGCTTTCACCTATTGACTACACAAGCAACGAACTAAAAAATATACCATATTCTTTATTATAGCTCCCCAAAAACAAAGCTACTTCAAATAACGATACGTCATGGTCACACATAGATGGATAGAATAACTTGAATAATGTCCCTCCTCAAAAATCAATCTCACAAATCCACTAACTTATAGAACATAAACTCAGCCACATATCCTCCAAACTCCAAAAGAATAAAGATATGATACCCCAGTCTCGCCACTCAAAACCTTATCCTGAATTGCCATCAAACTTACATCATCAATTTAGTGACCTCGAATCTACTTCTTCAAGAAAAATGTTGCATCAACAAAGCCTAAAACACCTTTGAGTGTAAAAATATCAATCCTACCCATTTGGTTAGCTAAAAATTAAACCTCTAAGTTAAAAGGCCACTTTTGGGTCAAGATATAAGCTAAACTCTCCATACTTTTTGACTTTCGAATCAAGGCATCTAGAACTACATTATCTTTTGCCTGATGGTAAAGAAATGTAAGGTCATAATTCTTAAGGAACTCAAGAAAATGACGTTGCCTCATGCTAAGATCTTGCTAATTCAAGAAGTACTGAAGGCTATGGTGGTTCGAGAATAACACATAGAACTACATAAAAGTAATGATCGCAGAACTTCAACGAATATACTACAGCTACTAATTAAAAATCATGGGTTGGGTAGTATCTCTCATTAGGATTCAACTAACGAGATATGTAAGCAATCACCTTACGCTCTTACACCAACAACACACCTAAGCCAACACTAGAAACATCACAAAAATATTAAAACTCATACCTTCTTTAGGCTGTCAAAATAAGATCCAAAGTCATCAACTCTTTAAGCATTTCAAAGCTCTTCTCACACAAAATCGACTACTAAAATATCACTTTTTTCAGATTCATCTTGGTAAAAGGAGCCTCTAAAAATGAGAAACCCTATTCAAAACACAAATAGTAATTTGCTAAACTAATGAAACTCTAAATATTGATAGAAAAAGTAGGTCTATCCCAATCACGAATTGCCGCTATCTTTGCTAAATAAAATATAATAAAATTTTTGGTTACCATATGACCCAATAAAGAGACATAATCCAACCAAAACTCCCACTTCTAAAACTAGTCATATAATTTCTCATCATGCATCCTCTGATGTACAATCCTCAAATGCTTTACATAGTCAGCCTTATTCCTGGAATAAATGAAGATGTCATCTATAAATACAATCACAAAAGAGTCAAGATATAGTTGAATTACTTGATTTATCAACTCCATGAACGTTGCAAGGGCATTACTAAATCCAAAAGACATGACTAAGAACTCATAATAACCATATCGAGTTTGAAAAGCCATCATCAGGACATTTGATGCTCTAATCTTCAACTGTTGATATTCTAATCTTAAATAAATATTGGAGACAACTAAAGCCCCTTGAAGATGTCAAAAACGTGTGGAAAAGGATAATTGTTCTTTGTTATCACATTGTTCAACTGCCAAAAGTCAATACACATATGTATCAAACGATCCTTCTTCTTCCCAAACAAGACAAGCACACCCAAAGGAACCACAATATGTCTAGTAAACCCCTTACTGAACAAATCTTGAATCTGCTCTTTCAAATCCTTCAAATCAATCAGTGCCATCCATTATGAAAAAATAGAAATAGGCTTACTTCCTGACTCCACATCTATAGCGAAATCAATAGCATGATCCAGTGGCATACCAAACAAATCTATAAAGAACACATCCATAAATTCATGAATATCCCAAATAAAATATATATAAGAGGCTGTAAGGAATACTAGTATCACATATATGAGAAAAATAAGACAACCCCCCCTTTAGAATGGACCAAGCACGTTGAAAAGATATAACAATCTTTAAACATAACTTAAACATGCCCTTTTAATCTACCTTGTTATGCCCGACGTAGCTAAGGCAATGTTCTTATCATAACAGTCCAAAATAGAATGATAAATGACTAAGCAATCCATACCTAAAATAACATCAACATTCACCATATATAGGATAGTTATATCTACCCAAGTGTTATAAACCACAAAGGTAATAACATAAGATTGATATACCCAATTATCCATTGAAGAATCTCCTATACGGGTAGAAACATAAAGAGGCACAACAAGGAGCTCACATATGCTGTAAAAACAGAAGTAACAAAATATAGACACATCAGAAAATATAGACTTAGGATCAAATAACATGAAGGGAGATCTATAGAAAACTGGCATAGTACCTATAATAACTACATTAGAATCCTTTACTTGAGTCTCCCAATTATAGCATAACACTGACCATGGGACTGAGTAACCCCATGGCTACCTTCACAAGCACCCTTACCACTACCTCTAGCACATCTATTACCACTAGCACAACTCTAACTAATCTATGATCATCCTCTTACAGCAAAAATTATAGTAATGTAAAGTTGAAGCAAATAACCATACTGAGTGGATCCGTATACATATTGAGGGTAATCCTTGTCTACATAGCCAAAGTCATCACATATAAAACATTTTTTATGACATGAATCATATATAAGAAGGTGTGGATAAACTATAATGATCATCTAGGCCTAAGTAACTAACCGTAGAAACTCCACTGGTATGACCTAACACTTATCTACTAGAAGGCCAAACCCTGAAGGTAAACACCTGATCCTTACAATATGGCCTGAACGATCCTACCATGGTAACCACAGGTACCTCTACTATAGAAATCTCTACATTAAGTGATATGTCTACCAAAGTCACCTTGACGATGCACCTTCGTGATACCTTCCTGAGTAGCCTAGATAATTTACTCGATCAGTTTTGTATGCTTAATCGTACTCTAGAATAATCCCCTAAAGCTATCATCTGGGTTGTAGCCAATGGTTATATACCAGCTAACCCTTTCACATACTTATAAATCCTCTTAGACTTTATGGATATGCTAGTGGCTGAATATCTAGATAAAGTTTGAAAATTAGTCTTAAACATAACTATTGTCATGCAATTGTGCTCTAAGAGATCAAACTCATCTCATATATGACCCCTCAAGCTATGCAACACAAATATCTCTAAGAAGTCCTTGAAAAATTATGTCTAAATCATAGTTGAGAAAGCCAAAGGTTTACAATAAGAAAATGACCTCTACCAATTCCTAGCCATATTAATCAACTGATAGGTAGTACAAGCAACTCTATGAAACATAAGGGATCCAATATTATGTAACTTCTCTTAGCAATCAATCAAAAACTAATAGGTATCCTTGCCAATAGCACCACTGAACTTAGGTAAACTTGAGCGAGTAAGCCTCTAAAATCTCTTCTAATCATCAGAAGAGATAACTATACTAAAATTAATTAGAAAAACAGTAAGGCTGGTAAAAAATGAATCCATATATAGGGATACCATACATGATGGTTTACCCCCAAAAAAAGAATACCATACGTAGATATCGATGCTGGCAATGGAACATTACTCAAATTCTAAGGAATAAAAGTTACACTCAAGGGAACACCTTCTAAATAACTCAAGAGACAAAATAAATTAATGTGAAACACAAAGGTATCAATAGGTACCAATCCATGAGACTCTACTAGACGCCCTGCTCTTACACTTATGAGACCGATAACTCTAGCTGCTCTGATACTAATTTATTAAGACCTAAAAATAGGTCGTGTTTGAACTTATCACAGCTTATACTTGATAAGTAAGACAATCACCCAAATTGATAAGGAAAAATTAAGAAAAATCAACAAGATAACCCAAGATAAGACTTCTAGAATGTTGTCAGACCCATACACGTAAAATAATTACTAAAGTCTCAAAGAGATATCATAAATCACTTAACCCTTCGTATCATAATTTAAGAGCATCTAACACATAACAAAATTAGAAAACACACATCAGTATATGGATAACCAAAATAAAGGTAATAAGGATAGATAAGGTTTGAACAACCCCAACTCTAAAGCAAATTATTATCTGAAACTCGAGAATCTCTGTACAAAGTTAATTTCTAGATGAGTTGCTCATACAAGAACCTACACAAAAAGGGAATAGTAGGGGTGAGTACTATCGACTTGTACTAGTTGGTATAACAGGCCGACTGAGCAAAGAAGAAAAAATGTATTATACCCCACAAAATCCTAGTCATTTTAGTCCTTTATAGCATGTCAAAAAGGTCCCAGACTTAAAAAAATTCAGCTAAGTGTTAAGTCTTTGAAGCATTTTTAGCCTTTAAAATTGGATGATCTTATTTTTTATATTTTCGACCTTAGAATGTCGATTATCAAGTTGATTCATGATCAGGGATGTCAATAGGTCATTTTGGGTGAGTTTTTGAATATTTGGAATTCGTTTGGGTCATTTTTGAATGAAAAAAAATAGCAAGCCAATGCAATCTTGATGCATCACGTTGGATACCGTGTTGCACCCATTGATATAACACGTCGGTGATCACATCGATCCTATTGATACGTCGCGTCACCAATCACGTCACTAGACAATTTTTGTGCATTAATATCTATGTTTCTAAGGACATTTTAGTCCTATTTCCCATGCCCATTTTAGCTAAAACAAGAGATATAGTATCCTAAAGGTATAAATAAACTCATTATTCTCAAAATCTTCTCAAGAACAAGCCCTAGTTTCATCAAGGTCAAGACTCAAGTATCAAGAACTCACAAAAATCATCACTAAATTAACAATCAAGGTATGTTAGGTGTTCATCCTTGGGTTTCCTTCCACCCTTGGAGTTCAAGAATCCTTTTTAAAACTATAAGTTTATTGATTCATGATTTACATGTGGAATTTGGATTGTATTCATGTTTGGGTTTAAATTTAAGATTTAATTACAAGTTTCATGAACATAAGATAACATATATGTTGATTGATGTAATTTCCATGTTACAATACTTGAATTTTCAAGTTGCATGTTGTAGTATAATGCCTTATATGTTGTTTTGCATGTGTCACAATCATGCTCCCCGAGTGTTTAATAAAATATCCATGTGAATGTAATAGTGTATTCGTGACATGTTATCATGCATTCTCATTCACGTACAAGCTCATGACTTCCAACTGTTCTCATTCGCGACATGTTATCCACTTAGATACTACAAATCAAATACAATCAAAACTGACTAAATAATTTTCAGATTTTTCTAGAACACACCTTGCTCCATTTTCACTACAAACTAGCCTATCCTAAAATTTATAACTTTAAATCCAAGAAGAATTTTAATAGTTTCCTTATACATGTATACATATTTATACATAATTGAAAATGGTTGTTATGCTATAGGTGAAAACTCATGTCCGAATAGGTTAAAAATAAGATTTAAATCAAAGAAAAACTCTTTTTATGCTTTACCAGTAAAAACTCTGAATTTCTAGCTTGAAAACATGATTTAAAGGTTCTTTTGATGATATAACATAAATAAGGTTTTGGATCTTACCCAAGACAAAATGATGAAGAAATCCTCAAGAATCGCCTAAACCCAAAGATCAACAATTTAAAAATTGAGGAAAAACATTAAAATGGATTGTTATATCAACCCAGATTTTGCCACTTAAGAGGTCCAATAACCATTTAAGAAGGTCATCTCTAAAGCAATGGTTGATCATTAAAGCAGTCCTCTTCAGCTAAAGCAACAAAAACTAAATCAGTAAATTTCCTTCTTTAGCAGTAGGTGATGGGTCATGCTTGAATACGAAAGTGGGTCTTCAACACTTAATCAACCACCACTAAATTTTTACTTTTGCTGCTAAAGTGGGCGCACTATCATTCAGCAGCACCAACAACTTTTCTTAGTTTAAAAGTTGTTGGCCAACCACTTGGGATTCATTTAGAATCCTGAAAAACTCAAACATACTTTTCAACTATGGTATTTTAAATGTTCTAGATTCAATGGCGATGTCAGATTTTTTTAAAAGATTGTTTTGACTATATTGACTTGGGAACCCTTTTTTACTAATTTTCAATTGAAGGGTCAAAATAAGATATAAAATCCCAGAATTGAACCAACCCAAATTTGACATTTTAGATCTGCTACTACAGTTAAAATTGCCATTTGATACTTAAAATAATGAATGTTGACTGGATTTAACTTTATAGCTTCTCAAGCCTCTAAAAATAACAAACTCGCAAAAACTATTTTTGATCGCATCGAGAGTTGAGCCAACTATCTCCAAACTCTAAAATCAACATGTAGTAACTAAGGGAAAGTAATAAATGGTCAAAATACATAAAGATAATAATTTATAAATTTAAGTCATTACACAAATCTTATGTTCGAGGCATCAATTTCTACTATCATAAGAGCCTATGGATGTAGTATTCTTAGACATGGAAGTTTTTATACTATTGATTTAATTTTTTGGATTGTATAAGTGTACTCTATTTGCCAAGAAACAGGATTCTTTTTATGACACTGAAAAAGAGGCTTACAAACCAATCTAATATTAGAAATAAAATCCACAACAAAATTGAGACTTTATACGAATCATTGGAGTTGAATTTCATCAATTAATTCATCTTAAAACATACATGAAAACTCTATGGTACCACAAATGGGTTTTCAGGTTCTTTGATACAAATCAAGCCAAGAAATCTAATAGCGATCGGACATAATATAATCGTTTTAGAACTTACTACTAATCCATTTTGTTAAATAATCTTATAATGGTCTGGAAATTTTTAAAATATTGGTCAATATCTTCTGAAAAATATTAAAACATCATTAATATAGACTATAGAAATATGACAAGATTGATTAAATTTATTTTTCATAATATATTAAAATTTAAACAGAGCATTTTTAGTCCAAATTGCATTACATTCTATTCATATTGTCCAAAAAGGAGACTGGAGGTTGTTTTATATTTTTATGTGATTTGGAAATGACATAATCCTGATTTCATATAAAACTTGCTATAAATATTATCTTCATAAGTTCTTTTTAAAAGGACACATTTGTTACATATTGAGTACCTATTTCATTTTAATGTTTTATTATGAGACTTATAGTTGATAACTATTCTTGGGGTACCTCTTTATTTTTCAACACTATTATTAAAATAAAAGTTTGAACAACTCCAAGACATTTTGGAAGGTCTAATAATTTTTTTATCAAGCAAGTCATTAATTTTTGTTTTGTAATATTTGAATAATTCATGGTTTAATTGAATAGTTCTTGCCTTAGTGGAGATAATCCTTTCGTCAAATCCTTCAATGTAGGATAATTCAATAGTATGTATTTTCCTTCCCAAAAGGCACTAGAAAAATTCCCACAAACTTCTTCTTTTAAGGCAACTTGTTGGCTAAGTTTATCTTTTACCTCAGAACATTTTGAAGATGATTCAATTTTTTTAATTTTTATTTCATCTGTTAAATAGGTTATTTGTTTTGAATGTAAATTTACCTTAAAAAATTGTATGGTTTATAAAGTCACTTTCTTCTTTTGATATACTATTAGGATATGAAAAATAATTTTTTCCCAATATAATGGAATAGATGTCATCTAACTCAGCAATATATGATTTTATTTGAGTTGTAAATAGATGTCCTAAAATTATGTCTTCAGTTAAAATTTGGTTGTTGAGAAATCATTAATAAAACATATTTCATTATTACATGTGTTCCCTATGTAGTTAGTAATTTATTTTTATCCTTTCCCCTGTAGTGGAGAATAATTTAGTAGTATTATTTCAAGATACTTTGCTGAAATTATTCCTTCAAAGGTTCAGTTTTAATCTATGTACCTGTATCTAACAATACAATCTTATGAATCATGTAATTTTTATTTATAACTAGAAGTAATGGGTATATGGTAACTTTCGACTTTAATTATTGTATTTGTATTAATTTTTTATTTGCTTATTAGAAGTTCTTCTAGAGACTATATATCTCTATTATCCTTATGTACTTTTAAAGTTTTTGCATGCTCAAATTTACATGATTTTAGCTCTTGGTTAAACATTAAATCATTTACTATTTTATTATCAAATTGATTCTGCTTTTAAATTGCTAAGTCTTTTCATAACTCCTTGAACTTCCCTTTTAATGTGTAATTATTTTGTCTGAACATTTTTTATGTTATTTTTTACTTTTGTTCTTTATATTTATTTAATATGTTTTTTCATGTTAAAAGGTTTTATGATTTTCTTATCAAATTGTTGATTGAGAATTATTTCTTTTAATTTTATTAAATATTTTTTCTTAAGGGCTAGATCTTCAATATAATCAATCATATAAAAGAAAACCTCCTTATTACTTCTAGTAAATGACATTTATAGAATGACTATCACAGTTGAAAATTACACTATGCATTTATAACGGTCAGTTGATTCACCACTATCTGAACTGTATGCAATATTGAGCTGGTCATTATTACTAAGACTTTCTTCCTAAGAAGAGCAATTTTATTTTCTTCAAGAATAAAACATTATTTTTCATAAATTCTTCCTCTAGTCCAAACATATTTAACATGTCTTTCATTTTATTAGGGGCTCGACAATATCTGGACCTATGTTCTATTTTTCTATAGTTACAACATGTGTCATCATTGAATTTGTGTGATTTAAATTTCCTTTATATTGCTTGTTTAAAATTTTTAAATTGTCGTTTATAATAATGTAGTTTTTCAGATTTATCATTATAACTTTGTGCTGGCTTTTAATTTTATTTGAAGCTTGTTTTGAAGGAGATGATTTTCAAACATTTTATTGTCTCATTTTAGTTGATTTTTAAGTTTAATATTTATAAATAATTTTGTTCAAACATTTTCTGCAAATAATGTTGGTAAACCACTTATAATTTTTTCATTCTAATAATCACGATTGCATTTTGTTCTAATCATGACTTTGTTGAGGAAAACATCTTTGTACTATATAATATTGTCTAACTTTTGACAAGATAAATTTGATAAAATCTCTAAAATCCTGTCTTGAAAAACGTTGAGGTTCTCCTTTAAAATGTTTAGCGATACTATAATTTAATATGGCGGTGGAATCTTTTAAGACTTGATTCTCCACTGTTTTCCAAATAAAATCAGTCTTAATAACTTGAGAAATAGTTATAACATTTAATTTACTTTGCTTATTATATTATGTGAGGTAGTTTTCCCACCAATATTATAATGTACCTGTAAATACAACAATAATTAACGTAGCTGCTTGTTTTTCAATTACATTCTTTATTTTATTTCCCATAATGGTTAATCCCATTTCATATAGTTTGTTATAAATTTGATGTTCTGTTAGTTCTTGAATTTTCCATTCCGCGATTTCTCTTCCAAAATGTGAAGTATAAGATAAAAAATTCATTTTCCTTATACCGTATATTAGGAAAAGCGGTTTGTTTGTAATATATTTTTTTTGAAATTATCATTTTTTACAGATAGAGTTCTTATAGACTTATCATTTGTGATTTTTAATTTAGATTTTAACTTTACATTAGTTCTTCCTATAATATCATCTGTTATTTCAAGCTTTTCTTCAAATTTAGAAAGTTTATCTTTATAAAATTATGGTATTTTAAATATTAGATGAATTGCAAACTTTTATCATGGTAGGAGGAAGTTGATTTTTCTTCAAAAGTTGAATTATTCTTGATTTTGAGAATTTTCTTAGAGATCATATGTAATGATCCTCTCTTTCTTTACATATGATCCTTATGTTTAATATCTCATGTCCAAATTTTTCCCGATTTGAAAGTTTCAAATTTTAGGCTAGTCTAGTTTCAATTGATTTTATAGTAAGCTGTGGACTAGGGAAATTAAAGAATAATTTGGACCAGCGCAGTGCTATTTTTCTGATTTCTAGTTATCTTATACGCTAAGGAACCTTTAAGAATTTAGGAAATCGAATTTGGGTAAGTATACCTCCTAAAATTGACCTTAGTATAAAGGGAGATGTTCAAACTGTCTCAGGTTAAAGGTATGCTGAAAAATATGGGATTATTGGTGTCCTATGAGACCATACTCATGACTCGATTAGTTGACTTCAGATTTAAGGCCGAGCAAAAACTTTTGGGCTACCATAAATCCTTCTTGGATGACAATCTTTGTTTCTGGACTTATGTTTTTCATTTTAGTTTTTGTGATTGCATCCCCTTCTTGATGATCTTTAATAGTTTTGGTTATGACATCTTTTGATTCCTAGTTATGGTTTTTATTATATAAGATATTTTGCCTTTAAGTTGTAGTTATAGTTGTTTCTTTAGACTTGATGTTTTATTGATGGATTAGTTTTATTATCTATTTTTAGTGTTGATTTAGAGATTATAAATTGGGTTAGATAATTCTCCAACCAATGACAAGTGCAATACCCCAGGTTTTGAATTTTAACTTTTTTTCACAGTAATTATTCTTACTACTCATGGTAGAGCTTAGGTAATGAGTCATGAAGACTCATATGAGTCATATAGATCTAATCATGGTCTAACCAGTAAGGTTTTCCTAGGTTTCTGGCATGGTCACCACTAGAATGAGTCGTAAGAGTATGTAATGAGTCTTGGTGAGGGAGGCATGACCTTAATAGTTAGATGTCCAAGGTTGTTGTCTAGATAATAACCAGACTCCATGATTTGTAGGGTATAAGTCGTTGGGTGGGACTTGTGACCAAACTAGTACGCAGGCCTTGAGTTTTTGCCTAGGCTACAAGTCTTAGTGACAACTCGTGATCACTGACCACGAGTTAAGATGTAACTCGTAGTCACTAGCGACCTTTTTCCTTCTTTTTAATTTGGGTACTTTGTTTATTTTCTTTTATCCCTAATTCTAGCCTATGGCCATAAATCACCCTAGGGTTTTCTTTCTCATTATATTAACAAGTTAAATAGACTCTCTTCTCTCTAAAATTCCCAAGTTAAGAACGAATCTAGGGTTTCTATGGTTTCATCATTTAATGCTCTAAGTGTGGTTTCTTCTCAATATTCTTGGTGTTTTCAAGAATATATATCTTTCATAACTTGGTTTCATATAAAAGCATATGTTTCATCATTGTTTATGTGAGTTTAATTATGTGTTTTGAATGATGGGTTAGGGTTTTGAATAATTATTACTTGGGTTGTTTTCCCATGATTTGCATGTATTTTTTTTGCTTTATGAATGTATTTTTAAACCCTTTGGGGTGCATGGACATGGTAAATGGGATGGGAGTCGTGGATTCCCCAAATTTGATGAAAATTGATTTGATCAATTTTGGAGTTCATGGATTTCTCTAATTCTATAGTTAGTTGTTTGGAATTGGCTTTAAGCTCAGCTTAACTTTAAGAAATTGGTTTTGAAACATAGGTACATACATGATTTAACCCACTTTTGAAATCTTGCTTTTCTAAAAAGGAAAATGGAGCATAAATAATTTTGAAAGACCTTGGAGATAATAAATTAATTTTACATTGGAATTTGGGAGTAAAGTGAAGATTATGATTCTCCCAACATAGATGGGCAGATGGGGGTCATGGATTCCCCAACCCAAAAGGATTATCTTGCAAGCCTAATTGATATGATGATACCAAACTGTTAATGCCTTCATAAATGACTCCTTGGTTAAATTGATTGGTTTATGTGCAAGTATTTTAAATGGGCTTAAAAAGGGTTGTATAGATCGTCATGGAAGGTGGAGGTCCCAGAGTATGATGGGGAGGGACTAAGACTGGAAACTACATTTTCCAGTGTAGGGGTCGTCATGACCGTGTACATAGTTCACACTTGAAATATATATATATACCTTGTATTATCGTGGGTTCATGGATTTCCCTAGCCTTTCTTTAGACTTCTTTGGTTCATATGGCTAACACGAAATGGGCCCTTTCGTTGGGGAGAGTCAGGACCCATATATCTTATGGGTGTTTTGAGGACAGTTAGATCTATACAATCTAGGTTAATGGTTTTAAACCTCATGCTATACCTTTTTCTTTATCCCAGCATCTTATATATATGTATGTATGCATGTATGCGAACTTATACATTGAGTTTGGACTTATTTTAAAATAGTATTATTTTATTCCTACCTTGAGTTACATGTTAGCATTCATCTATCTAAATGTTTCCAGATGCTACATCATTTTATGATGTTAGGTCCTAGGGGTTTCTTTTGTTAGCTTGTACATTGTTTGGTGGTGCAGTCGTCTATCGGGTTACGGTGAAGTGGTGAGCTATCATTTTTCAGAAATCTTGGTCATTCCATCGATTCTTTTCACATCCTGACTAGGGGAAGCTATTAAAAAGCTCTAACGAAGAAAATAAAAAAAATATGGAAAAAGACTAGAAGGATCATTATAGTACTATATTATATATGTTTAACACGACATGATAAACTAAACATGGATTTGAAAGATATATACTAATACGATGACCAAGAAATAAGAATGTAATCAAATAATAACATAATAGATAACTTCATACAAACTTATGCAATGTCTGATTCTATACTATGAGCTACTATTAACAGACATACAAAATATGAGTTGAGTACCTTGCCAAGATATGGATAATTACTGTCATGGGTCCACTAAACAGATGACCTAAAATTACAAATCTATCAAGCATGTTTGAATGGGTGACCATTTAGAACATAAAGTGGAACCGTATTTTTGGGACATAGGGAATTCTACTAAAGGTCTCAACATAATTGATGAGTGAGACTTCATCCCTATTCCCACTTTGACCTAAGTACTACTATCAAATAAATATAAATCGATATACCAAAATGATCAATAATACTAATGTTTTCAAACTAAAAGATAAGTGTTTTCTCTGAAAGTATTCTAAATAGTTCATAGAGAAAATTAAAATTTTTAAGGGTATTTTGGGAAACAAAGGTGAAAGGATACTTCCTGATGAAAGCGCACGTAATTAAAGTCCCATATTTTGCTAAGAACCCTATGTTTTGGGACTTGAGAGAGCACATAATTAGACTTTGATATTTTGCTAAGAATCCTAGCTTTTGGGACTTAAGAGAGTCTACTCACCTCTTTTTATTATTGTGATGTCTTGGGGGAGGTGAATGGAATAATCATCTAATAATATTTCATTTTCCTAATGGGCACAAAATCACAAACTATAGTCATATAAAATAAGGAAAATATGGTAAAATCCCATTTTAAAAGTAATTAGAATTTTTAGATTAGTCTCCATAGCTGTCTGAGTTACAAGTCTATAGGGACCTAAATCATAGGATCCGCGGGTACCTACCCAACTAAACCATAGATAGGAGAACCCATACCACCCAACAATTTATTAAATTAAAGAAAATATATTTAAAACCTAAAGCATTAAAAAATAACCTTTTATTTAAGTTAAAACTTTGTTATAGTAAAAACAGTGTGGAATTTAATAAACATGTTCCCAAAAACTAGTATAAATAGTACAAAAAGGATGACTTAAGAATAAAATGACATAAACCAAACTGGGTCCTTGTCGTAATGGGCATCTAAAGCCCAACCGGGAATGGAGGCCACCCCTAATACCCAACCCAACCAACCAACATAAACCTTGCATCCGATAAATTTAGAACATATAATAAGATAGTGTATTTGTATCAACCTAGACATTAGGATATGCCTATAACTGGGATCAACCCAAGAAAGTCCAATCATCCACCCAACCATTAACCATACCAAAACCAAAACAATAACCAATATCTTGTCCATAACATAACATAAAAAGATGGAAGAATCATAAATTTAGTCAAATACAGTATCATTTTCAATACCAATACCAATACTAAGGATGACACCACTACTGACACCATCCATTCCAATCCATAGTAGTTCCACAAAGTCTCTAACTTAAGGAAAAATAATATCCAATTAGGACATGCCCCAACCATAGCAAAAACTAAAGTCCATGAAATAACTATAAAATCAAAATCTATCCATAATATGAAATGGAGCCTTTCAAAGTATGGAGGCGCACCATTTCAATCCAATAATTGATCCCAAATCTATTCACTATATAGGAGTAGTCGAATGGTCGGTTTATGCATCGTGTGGGGATATAGCCTCCCGAAGATAGGTTAGCGGGTGAATGCTAACAAGTACTCAGGATAAGGATAAAATAATACCAACCTTTAAAACCAAGTAATTAAACCATATGCATTCATAACCATACATATATATATCCAAGTTCGGAAAAGAACCAAGTTTAGCATTTATTTAAAACCATTAACGTGGATATGTGTAGCATAACTATCCTAGAATTATCCGCGGCCTATATTGGTCTAGTGTAACCCCCTGAATGGGCCCCTATGAATGATGCCGCACAAAGTGGAGATACCATAAGAGTAGGGGATTCCTGAGTACCCTTCGATCTCTATAATACATATGTACAAGTGTACTTAGGGGATTCTCATGTACCCCAGAAGTATCATATATGGTCATCAGGACCAATCCTCATGTTGGAAAATATAAGTTTCTAGTGTCCTTCGATTGGACTTGTACATTCAAGGTTAGCTATCATACCCTGCCATTATTACCCAATTAAAACCATTACCACACAATAAAACCACCATTCTATTTATTATTAGCCAAAGCTATAAGTAGTGGTATCATCATACCAACTATATCTTGCAAGCAATGTCCTTAGCCATCATTTTTAGGTAAAGGGATTCCCATGTACTCATAGATTATATTATTAATTTGACTTGAAGAAACCCCATGTACCCCATGAGTGCTAATTACTATGTTTTCTTGGGGGATTTCCTTGAACCCTATAAGGATTTCAATTAGACCAACCATAACCACAAAGACCTTACCATTTAACTATTTCAATCCATTTAAACTATTTATACCATTTAGGGTTCCATTACAAAGTTATACCATGCAATAGTTCCACTAAAAGTCTAAGTATTCTCATAGGCATTTTATCTAACACATTGGGGGCATAGTGCTTCCAAAACCAAAACCAAGTACCAATTAAATATTCCAATGCAACCAAATGTCCAAACCACCATTGAAATATGTAAATCCATAATAAAAACATGGGAAAACTATAACACAACATTTATAACCAAACCCCCAACATATATTTGAAAACCCAAAACCACACAATAATTATGCCATGAAAACAATTCATAAAACATACCTTTATTTGCAAATAACAATGAGGGAGGAGCAACATTCCTTAGATAACAAAGAAGATGTGAAGAAATCACCCGTATGAGCTTCAATTAACACCTATAAGGAAACTATATTTTTTCCTTAACCTAAGAGCTTTGAGAGAACTTGAGAGAGTTTAGAGCATTTGATTGATTGCAAAATAGGTTAATGAAGCCCCAAAAAGTTATTTTAAGTCGTGGGGTCCTAAGGAGTTATAAGGGGAAATGTCAACATTACTCCCCACTTATATTGTATTAATTTCCTGTAGGAGGGTACGTGAAACACCTAAGGTTTGGACCCTTAGAAAAATCTCCTATATTTCTTGGTTCTGTATATCATATGACTTATTTGTACTCATCGTATGATGGGGTAATATTGGTCTATTCTTTGTCGCATGCCATCCAGTGTTGGTTGGTGGGTTTAACTGGTTTCTAGAATGGATAGACTTAGTGGGTACAAGTCGTATAGTTAGGGATAGGTCATATCGTTTGGGGTGTTAAATCACATAATATAAGATATAGTAACTTAACTTGAATCTATGTACAAGTATCTCACCATAATTCGTAAGATAGTGTACAAGCTATACCATTGACTCGAATAGTAGATAGTGTTAAAATTTTCTTTGGTTTTATTCTGCTAGGAATATGGTTTAGGGGTACTAATTATATGGTTAGTTACGACTTGGTTTAGGTAAGTTGTATATTGCACAGTGATGGGTCCAAAGAGGAGGCCTAGGGTACGAGTGGTTGGCACTACTTATTTTGAAGTGTACGACTAGTATGGGTGAGCCGTACCATCTGACAGGACTTTTAAACAGTTGAAGTTGGGGGTAATCTTTATATTTCACGACTTAACCTCTTAACTCCCCATGACTTATAGATCTTTTGTGAGACCATTTACCTTATTATTCTAATCTGAAACACTCATAAACTCTCGGTAAGGCTCTTGGGTAAAGAAAGGATAGGGTTTCATCTGGAGGATCAATTTGGGGCTTGTACAGGTGATTTATCTCCATCATCTTCATAATCTAAAGCATGTACTCCTTCTTCATTGTTAGTTCCAACTAAAGGCATGTTTTTATACAATGTTTCCATGGCATAATTTTATGTATGGTTTTGGATTTTAAAATATAAGTTGGGGTTTTAGAATTAAATATTTGGTTATGGTTTTTCCCATTTTTTAAATTATGTTTTAACATGCTTTAATGTTTGATTTTACAATTGGTTACATGGGAATGGTTAATTGGTAATTGGAATTTGTTTTGGAAACACTATTCACCAATATGTTTGATAAAATACCTATAAGAATAATTTTACTATATTATTGGACTTTTAATGGAACTATTGCAAGGTATGGTTTTGTAATGGAGCCCTAAATGAAATAAATAGTAAGCTTTGGTTTGGTGGTCATGGTTAATTAAACTTCCTTGTAGGGTACAAGGGTGTAACATCCTGAATCTGGTACTCGAAATGCTACACTGTGCTCATGACCCTGAAGGACCAAAAGCTAACCCATGGCTGATTATGTACCTGTATAAGGCATGATATACTGTATAAATGTGGAAATAAAGGCTGAAAGGACATAAGGTTCAAAACTGAGAGATAATATTTGATAAAAATATAACATTTATTTGGGGTATGAAATGCCCAAAACAACTAAAATAAACTAACTGAACATGATAGTCCAAAAATCCTGTGATTGACTGAAGTGTCTGAATAAGGAGTTGATGGGACATATCCCCAAGTAACTCCAACTAATAAATTAATTAATTAGATAATAAAGAAATTTCATGTCGTCGAAGGATGACGACTCGCTGCTAACTCTGACTGCTACGACCGAAATGCTATTGATGCTCAGGCGCTCATGCTTTTGAATGTATGGTATAAAATACCATAGCGCAAATGTGTTAGTACATTGGAAAGTACTGGTATGCATATGAGGTAGGTTGAGTCCAAAGGGTTCGCATGCATGAACTATACTAACTGACTAGGTAACCTAAATATGATAATGCGTGCATGAAAACATAATAACTATAACTGAGTTTGTGACCATATGATTACTAAACCTGAGTACTTATAATATGAGTTACTGATAACTGTATAACTGAAATTATTGATACTGAGTGACTGTATCTGACTGTCTAGATTCTAATGTAACTAGCTAATTTTCGTACTATTTTGAGTTGACTATATCTGATAGACCTTAATTCTGTAGAACTAATTGATTTCTATATCTGAGACTGAATGACTGTATCAAATAGTCCTAATTCTGTAACTGGAACTGTGGGAAGTAGCTATCTAACCGACATTCCTCTAATACACCATTATGGCTGAGTTGGGGTCCAATCTGTATCCCCAACTGGAAAGGTGTCAATATCGCGCCACTGGTAAAGACAGGCTGTGGGGGACCCTTATCTGACTGTGTCCCAAAAAGAAAATGGTGGGACCCTCATCTCACAGTATTTATCCACCTCATCAACTCTCCCTTGACAGTGTTGATGTCTCAACCTATGCTGGATACATAGTTCTGGAACACAAGGATGACTTCTAAAAATCACACCCTCATCTGACAGTGTGTGTTCCCATCCTTGGGTTCACTCGGTGCTAATCCCTACTCCCATCTGAATAGATACAGAACAAAGATTACTGAACTGAACCAGACTAAATTAACTGTGTTCCATTGATTGACGAAATAGTATTGAGATTTCTATATCACTGAGCTTTTTGAGATTACTGAGTTTTACTGAGTTTTCCTGAGTCACATGACTAACTAAATTCTACTGAACATGGCTTGACTGAGGATATCGTGAAAACATGACATTGGCTTGAAGCACACAACTAAATTATCGAGTACAATTACACCCAGGACTCGATTGAACAAAACTAACAAAGCATAACTTTCTTGATTACATGACCAGCATCACAATCCAAAATTCATTGACTAAGACATTTCATAAAACACTTAACATGTATAAACTTGTACATGAATGGGGATTTCATATTATCATACTAGTGTTGCACTTTTCCTTCACATAGACATTTAATCAAACACATGGGGAGGATGCTTTGCTTATACAATCATCAACACATCAAAAATCATGGATACCACAATCGACATGAAAATTTAAATATATATCATGATTATTATGCAAATCACCACATCCTAGGGTCAATCATTGGAATAAGTAATTTAAAACATGAATAAAAACCCCACAACATCATGAACATGAATTTTAATGTGATTTAAATCTTGTACATTCATCAATACACAAATTTTGGATTTTGAAAATAGATTTTTCAGCTTCATGGGTGAAAGGGGCCCATGAATCAGCACATGAGATACCTGGGTTGTGAGTTTCTTAAACTTATAGGGCTTGAAGAACTTGAATCTCTTAGTTTCTTGTAGAAGGATTTAGATTTTGTTCTTGTTTATTATCTTTGAGAGAAAACCCTAATTTGATGTTGTAAATGGATAAAGATTTTATGAGCCTTTGTCTGATATAACTAGGGGTTAAAATGGGTGGAAAAAGACCCAAATACCCATTCAAAATGATGTAAAATTTGCTGAATAGGACCTGTGATTGATCGTGCGATGGTCCATCACTGTCTCGATGGTCCATCATTTTGACCATCGTACGTGGACCAAAAAGGGGACTCACTACCTTTTAGCGACGTCTTGGGTGAAGGTCCATCACTTGTTAGATGGTCTGTCAACCTATTCGTCGCACCTTATCTAGAAGGTTGACTTACTGCCTTGGCTGTGATGGTCTAGGCGACGGTCTGTCAACCTGGCCATCATACCTGGGCGATTCTGACAGCTCTGAGTAAAACGTTCATAATTTTTTACTCCAATACCAGATTTGGAAGAAATTGCTATCGTTTGAAATCTAATTCAATTTCCTGCATGATAAAATGTGAAAATATTAGAAATTCTATGTGTACAAAAATAGATTCATATTTCAAAGTAAGTTTCTAACATTCTTTGGATAATTTCAAGCTTGGTAGTAGTACGGGGTATTACATTATCTCTCCCTTGAGAACATTCATACTCAAATGATACTGAATGAGAGGGAAAAAGATACCTTGACATACATACTGAATAAGAATAACTGGAACATGATTTCATGACTGACATGACTGATAACTGAATATATCATATTGATCATGCATATGTAATGCATGTGTAACTGATTCATGAATGCATGACTATGTGTTCTGATGAACTAAGGTTCTTACAATAAGAATGCATATCTGATGCATGATTACATAACTGAAACTGATATATCAATTCAAAACTGAATATGCAATGGTTTTAAATACAAAGTTTCTGATAGAATTCCGATCATTAAATGGATACCAAGCTTATAACTGAAACCTTTACATGAAACTGAAAAGCTCAAGGAGAACTGTTACCTTGAGCTAGATCTGAGTTAGCGGAGAAAAGGTGAGGATATTTGTTACGCATGTCTGGTTCTGCTTCCCAAGTATCTCCCTCAATAGAATGATTCCGCCAAAGAACTTTGACAAGGGGGACTTCTTTATTCCTTAGTCTACGAGTCTGATAGTCTAAGATTTTGACTGGAATCACTTCATAAGAGAGAATGTTTTGAACATCAATGCACTTTTTAAGGACTACGACTACTGGGTCACGTATGTACTTCTTGAGCAAAGAGACCTAGAAGACTCGATGAACTGTGGCTTGATCAAAAGGCAATTCGAGCTTATAAGCTACCTTACAAAATTGACTAAGAATTTTAAAGGGACCAATATATTGGGGACTGAGCTTTCACTTCTTGCCGAATCTCTTCACTCCCTTTATGGGAGAGATCTTTATATAGACATAATCACCAATCTCGGACTCAAGATCCTTTCTGCGCACATCTGCATAAGACTTCTATCGGCTCTGAGCATCCCAGAATCTTTCTCTGATCAACTAGACTTTTTCCAAGGCATCGAATGCTAAGTCAGAACCTATTACTGTGGCCTCACTGATTTTGAACCAACTGATTGGAGATATGCATCTCCTACCATAGAGAGCTTCCAATGGAGCTATCTGAATACTTAATGATAGTTGTTGTTGTATGCAAACTCAATCAAAGGCAAGTTATCATCCCAAATACCCTTGAAATCAATTGGACACGCCCTTAACGTATCTTCTAAAATTTTAATGGTCCTTTTTGACTAACCATCTTTCTAAGGATGGAAGGCTGTACTGAGATGACCTTGGGTACAAAGAGACCCTTTTGGAATTCTTTCCAGAAATGAGAGGTGAATTGGGTACCTCTGTCTGAGATAATGGATAATGGAACTTTGTATAATCTGATCAACTCTCTGATGTAGAGTTTGGCAAAATCCTCGACTGAATAAGAGGTATGGACTGGAAGAAAGTGAGCTAATTTGGTAATCCTATATACAATGATGCAAACTAAATCATGATGATAACATGTATGAGGCAAACATGTCACGAAGTCTATGTTCACTTCTTCCCACTTCCAAGTAGGAATACTGAACTCTTGCATGGACCCACTAGGATTCTGATGCTCTATCTTAACATGCTGCCATGTAGAGTACTTAGCCAGAAACTCTCCAACATCTCTCTTTATGCCACTCCACCAATAGATGTCCCGTAAGTCTCGGTACATTTTTGTGGGCCCTAGATAAATTGAGTAGCGCGCACCATGCACTTCTACAAGAATTCGCTTCCTTAAGTCGTCTATACCTGTAACACACAGATAACCCTGACAACATAGTACACCATCTCCCCCTTAGGAGAAAGCCTCTACTTTCTGATCCTTGACTGACTCCTTTAACTTGACAAGGTTGGCTATCTTGATTTTCTTTTACCTCAAAAACTAGAGATGATTCTAAACTACTTTGAACCTATATGTCTCCCTCCTCTGAATCGACTAAGTGAATGCTTTGTCTGGCAAGCTGAAGGATTTATTGAGCTAACTCCTTCTTACTATCCTCAACATGAATAATACTACCCATAGACAGTCTACTGAGAGTATCGGCCACAACGTTGGCCTTGCTCAGATGATAAAGGACACTTATGTCATAATTTTTTAAGAGCTTTAACCACCTTGTCTGATGAAGAATAAGATTTTTCTAAGAAAATACATACTGAAGGCTCTTATGATCTGTGAATACATCTACATAAACACCGTATAGATAATGCCTCCGAATCTTTAAGGCAAAAAATCCGGCTGCTTACTCGAGATCATGAGTTAGATAATTCTTCTTATTGGGTTTAAGCTATATGGAGGTGTAGGATATGACCTTACCATGATGCATGAGGACACAACCCAAACCTACTCTTGATGCATCACAATAAACCACGAATCCATCAGGGCCATCGAAAGGTGCTAAGAGTGGAGCTGAGGTAAGACTAGTCTTCAACTCTTGAAAACTATTTTTGCAAGGATCTGACCACTGAAACTTGACTTTCTTCTGAGTTAATCGGGACATAGGGGATACAGTAGAAGAAAATCCTTCAACGAACCCTCTATAATAGCCAGCCAAACCCAGGAAACTCCTAATGTCTAATGGAGAGATAGGGAGAGACTAGTTTCTTACTACTTTGGTCTTTTGAGAATCAACACTAATGCAATCACCAAAAATGATACAACTAAGGAATGCTACTGACTTTAGCCAAAATTTGCAGTTACTAAACTTAGCATACAACTAATGAGTTTTGAGAGTCTACAATACTATTCTGAGATGGTCTGTATTATCATGCTCACTATGGGAATAGACCAAAATATCATCTATTAAGACTATGATGAACATGTCCAAGTACTGCTTGAACACACGGTTCATCAAGTCCATAAAGGGTGCTGGGGCAATAGTAAGACCAAAGGACATATCCAGAAACTTAAAGTGACCATACCGAATACGAAAAGTTGTTTTCAGAATATCACATTCTCTAACTCTGAGCTGGTGAAAGCTGGATTTGAGGTCTATCTTAGAGAAATAGTTGGCACCCTGAAGCTGGTCAAAAAAGTCATCAATTCTGTGAAGAGGATACTTATTCTTGACCGTGACTTTATTAAGATGACGATAATCAATATACATTCTAAGAGAACTATCTTTTTTTCGCACGAATAAGACTAGTGCACCCCATGGGGAAATATTGGCTCTGATGAATCTCTTATCTAAGAGATTTTTCAATTTCTCTTTCAACTCTCTGATTTTTAATAGGGACGTTCTGTATGGAGGAATAAATATAGGCTGAGTATCTGGAAAAAGATCTATGCCGAAGTCTATTTCCCTTCCTAGAGGAATTCCTGGAAGATCTTCGGGAAAGACTTTTGAATATTCATTTATGACTGGGACTGATTCAAGACTGGATGTTTCAGAGCTAGAGTCCTTAACATGAATAAGATGATAAATAATCCTTTTGACATCATTTTCCTTGCCTGGAGGAAGGAAACAAGATGACCTCTGAGAGCTAAAGTACTACCTCTCCACTCTAGGATATGTTTATTAGAAAACTAAAACTGGACTATTTTGTTTCTCCAATCGACTGTGGAATAGCAAGAATGATGCTTATCCATGCCGAGAATGACGTGAAAATCAGTCATTTCTAATTCAACTAAATCTGCTGAGGTGACCTTTTGAAATATCATAACCAGACATGTCCTGCATACCCTCTGGGATATGATAGTTTTACCTACTAGGTAGAGACTGAAAAGGGCTTTGCTAGAATATTGACACTGATTACAAAATCCCCTACTATATAGGGATTAAAAAAAGGAAAGGAAGCACCTAGATCTAGTAAAGAATAAACATGTACATAAAAGATCTATAATGTACGAGTATCCAAATCAGGAGAATTTTCTTGATCTTACCGGGACTGGAGAGCATAAAGCTTATTTGGGCGTTGTCGACTAGTAGCACTGGAAGTGGTACCCTACTGATTTGGGTGACCAAACTGAGCTAAGGAATGGTTCTTCTAACCTTATAACCTGACTAGGGATAATCTCTGACTCTGTGGCCTGGCTTGCCATATCTGAAACAAATATTGCTACCAGCTCTGTAAGCACCCTTTTGGTTCTTACCACAAGTCTGACAAAGGGTATTAGTTCGAATACTACTAACACTGTGTTAAGATGTAGAGCCTGGCACTCTATCTCTGTTACCATCCCCAAACTTAGGAGCTGGAGTGCTAGGTGAAGAGGGAGATGGAAATGATGATTTAGGAAGAAACTGAGAATGGTTTCATTCTTCTAACTTAGTCTATTCAAAGTGGAAACTACCTGTCCTTGCTGTCTTATTTTTCTTCTACCTTATCTATATCTTTTGCTCCTCTATCTTCTTAGCATACATTATTAGCCTAGCTAAATTTATATCACTATTACATATCGCGGACCTACACTCATTGACCACACTATTATTCACCCCAAAAACAAACTTACTCATCTTAGCCCTGCTATCTTCATCCACATGAGGGGCATATCTGGCTAATTGAGTAAACTTAAGAGAATACTCTTTCACCATCATGTTTCCCTACCTGAGGTTGATGAATTCTAACACCTTACCTTTTCTCAGCTTTAGGGGAAAGAACCTCTCAAAGAATGCGGTGACAAACTCCTCCCACTCTATAGATCCTGCATCAACTAAAATTTTTGCCTTCCAGTGCTTGTACCAATTGTGAGCAACATCCTGCAACTTATATGCATCTAGCTTAGCACCCTCACTAGGTATAAGACCCATGATGTCTGTAACCTTCTGAACTTAATCAAGAAATTCCTGAGGGTCCTTATTTGACTTATACCCAATAAAGGATGGAGGATGCATTTGGGTGAAATCCTGAATCCTTGCTGCAGCTAAAATAGCCACTGGGTTGGTCTAAATAAAAGCTAGTCGTTCATTCTCAGCAGCAACTGACTGAGAAAGAGTAGTGAATGCAGCTCTGAAATCTATAAAAGAAATATATTCACCCAAAGGTTCTTTGGGCTGAGAGGCTGACTTATTCCTATTTCTTCTGTTAGGAGGCATATTCTATAAAAGAAAGGGAGAAACAGATTAGACTGAGAGTTAACTTGAGATTATGCTTACTGGCATGACATGAATACCGATGAGGGGAAGCTATTCCTATAAACATCTTATATCCTCCTGCACATAAATGCGGCATGCAATACACCCATGCACAAGACTCTACTAGATGCAGCTTTTCTTCCTTCCTTGGACACTGTTGAACCTTAGACTCTGATACCAAGTTTGTAACGCCCCAATTCTGGTACCCAAAATTCTACATGGTGCTCATGACCCTGAAGGACCAGATGCTAACCTATGACTGATATTTGTACCTTTATACTGCATTATATACTATATAAATGCAGAAATAAAGGTTGAAAGGCCATAAGGTTTAAAACTGAGACATAATATCTTATAAAAATATAACATCTGTGTGGGGTATAAAATACCTAAAAAAAACTAAAATAAAATGACTGAACATGATAGTCTGAAAAGCCTCTAATTGACTGAAGTATATGAAGAAAAATTAATGGGACATATCCTCAACTAACTCTAACTAATAAATTAATTAATGAGATAATAAAGAAATGTCATGTCCTTAAAAGATGAGGAATCACTGCTAACTCTAAATGTTGAGACTGAAATTCTACTGATGCTCTAGAGCTCGTGCTTTTGAACCTATGGTATAAAACACCATAGCACAAATGTGTTAGTACATTTGAATATACTGGTATACATGTAAGGTATGCTGAATGCAAAGGGTTCACATGCATGAACTATACTAACTGACTAGGTAATATTAATGTGAGAATACGTGCATGAATACATAATAACTGTAACTGAGTTCGTGACAACATGATTAATGAACCTGAGTACTGATAATATGAGATACTGATAACTGTATAAGTGAAATAATTGATACTGAGTGACTGTATCTGACAGTCTAGTTTCTGATGTAACTAGTTGAGTTCCATACTATTCTGAGTTGACTGTCTCTGACAACCCTAAATTTTGTTGAACTATTTGAGTTTTATTACTACATCTGAATAATTGAATCTAACAGTCCTGAATGTGTAACTGAAACTATAGGAAGTAGTCATCTAACCGGCCTGTCCCTAATACGCCATTATGGCTAAGTTGGGTTTTAATTTGTAACCCCAATTGGAAGGGTGCCAATATCGCACGGCTGGTAAAGACAAGTTGTGGGTAACCCAAATTTGATAGTGTCCAAAAAAGAAAATAGTAGGACCCTCATCTTACAGTGTTTATCCACCTTATCAACCCTCACCTGACAGTGTTGATGTCTCAACCTATGCTGGTTACATAGTTCTGGAATACAAGGATGACTTATAACAAACACACCCTTATCTAAAAGTGTGTGTTCCCATCCGTGGGTTCACTCGGTGCTAATCCCAAATTCCATCTAAATAGACACTGAACATGGATTACTAAACAAAACTAGACTGAATTAATTGAGTTCCATTGACTGATGGAATAGTACTAAGATTTTTGTATCACTAATCTTTCTGAGATTACTGGGATTACTGAGTTGTACTGAGTTTTCCTGAGTTACATGACAAACTAAATTCTACTGAACATTGCTTGACTAAGGATATCGTGAAAATATGAAACTGGCTCTAGGCACATAACTATATTATTGGGTACAGGTATCCCCCAAGACTAGATAGAAGGAAACTGATAAACCATGACTTTCTTGAATACAATTCCAACATCACAATCCATAACTCATTGACCAAAACATTTCAGCAAACACTTAATATGCATAAACTTGTACATAAATGGGATTTCATATTATCATACTAGTATTTCACTTTTCCTTCACAGAGACATTTAATCAAACACATATAGAGTATGCTTTGGTTATGCAATCATCAACACATCTAATAATCATGGATACATCAATCATCATATAAATTTAAGGTTTTATCATGATTACCATGCAAATCACCACATCCTAGGGTTGATCATTATAATATGTAATTTAAAACATGAATCAAAACCCCACAATACCATGAACATGATTTTCAATTCAAATCAAATCATGAACCTTCATTAATACAAAAATCTTCGATTTTGAAAAGAGATTCTTGAGCTTCAGGGGTGAAAGGAGCCTATGAGTAAACACATGATATCCCTGGGTTACGATTTTCTTAAAGTTATTAGAGTTGAAGAACTTGAATCTCTTAGTTTCTTGAAAAAGGATTTGGATCTTGTTCTTGGGGATTATCTTTAAGAGAAAACCCTAATTTGATGTGGTAAATGGATAAAGAGTTTATGAGCCTTGGTGTGATATAATTAGGGGTAAAAACGGGAGGAAAAAGACCCAAATACCCTTTAAAATGACTTAAAATATGCTGAACGGGATCTGCGATGGCTCGTGCAATGGTCTGTCATTGGCTCGACGGTCCGTCATTTTGATCGTCTTATGTGGACCAAAAAGCGGACTCACTTCCTTATAGCAATGGCTTAGGTAATGGTTCGTCGGATGTTCGATGGTTCGTCAACCTATATTTTACACCTTATCCAGAAGGTTGACTTACTTCCTTGGCTACGATAGTCCATCGCTAGATCAGCGGTCCATTAACCTGGCCGTCGCACTTGGGCGATTCTGACAGCTTTGAGTAAAATGTCAGTAACTTCCTACTTCGATACTGGATTTGGATAAAATTGGTATCGTTGGAAAGCTAATTCAATTTCCCACATGATAAAAAGGGAAAATCATAAAAATTCCATATGTATATAAATGGATTCATATTTCAAAGTAAGTTTCTAACATTTTTGGGATGATTTCAAGCTAGGTAGAAGTATGGGGTATTACAAAGGGAATCCCCCAAGTAAACATTCTAATTAAAAACTTATGGGTTATATTGGATTCCCCCAAGCAAACTTAATAATAGAACACTTATGGGGTACATGGGATTCCACCATGTTAACTTGATAATGTAACCTATGGGTACATGGGAATCCATTTCCATAAAAAGGTTGTCTAAGGACATTTCTTGAAAGATATTGTTGATATAATAATACCACAACTCATAGCCTTGGTTAATAATAATGCAATAATTATTTAGTTGGAAGGTAATAGTTTTAATTATGCAATAATGGCGAGTTATGATAGCTAACTGTGAAGGTAGGATTCTAATGGAAGAACACTGGAAACTCATGTTTGCTAAAATGAGAATTGGTTATAGAGGCCATATATGATACTATAATGTACATAAGAATTCTCTAGGTACACCATTTATATGTATCATGGAGAGGAAAAGGTACTCAGGAATCCCTTACTTATATGGTATCTCTAATTCATGCATCTACACATATCAAGGGCCATTAAGGGGTTACACTAGACCCATATAGCCTGTGTTTAATTCTAGGACTGTTAAGCTATACATACCCAGGTTAACAGTTTTAAAGGCATGCTAAACCAGACTCTTTTTTTTTGATATGGTTATATATATATGTATGGTTTGTATGCATATGGTTAGTTTACTTGGTTTTATGGGATGACATTATTTTATCGTTATCTTGAGTTCATTCTAGTGTTCACCCGCTAACCTTCTTCAAGCGGTTGTATCCCCACGTGACATAGAATTTAGCCATTCTACTTCTCCTACTTAATGATTAGATTCAGGATTAGTTATTTGATTTAAGAGGTGAGCTTCCATATTCTAAAAGGATCCATTTTATGTTATATATGTCATTATATAATTTGGTTATTTTCTGGATATTGGTTTTGTCTATGGTTGGGGGCATGTCCAAGCCAGATATTGTTTTTCATTTAGTTACAGGCTTTCTGTGAATACTATAGGTTAGAATGGGATGTGTTGATATTTTTGTCATCGTTAGTGTTGGCATTAGTACTGGGGTTAATATAAGTGGATTGAATTTATCATTGTACTCTTCTATTATGTTATGTTATGTATAGGAACATAACTTTTATATTGGTTTGGTTATGGTTGTTGGTTAGTATTGGATAATTTAACTTGTTTGGGTTAGTCATGGTTATGGACCTATACTAGAGTCTATTAGTAAAATAAAAGCTATTTTGTTATACATTTAGAGTTCATCCTATTTTAGGTATGCATATTTAGCGGTTGGGTTGGGTAACAGGGGTGGCCCTCAGTTTGGGTTGGACGTGGGATGCCTATTATGATAAGGCCCTAGTTCAGGTTGTGTCAAGTTGGTATTAGAGCTTTAGGTTCATGGTTCATTAGGAGTCTACAAAGCTGTGTTGAGCAGAGTCTCTTTTAAGGGTATGTAGCTTGCCACAATCATAAAAGAGAGGATATAAGGCATTTAGGAATGTTTCACATTCTTGGTATTCGATTTTTATGATTGGAGTCTTAGTCTTGGAATCTTTTTTAATCCTTGTTTATTCACTTTTTAGATCATGCCTGGATGATCTAAGATGCAAGGTAACTCTCCTATCCTTACTAAGGACAATGTTTAAGGGAAACATACTACTTATGGGTTCCGTATTCATTCTAGGGGTACCAACTCTGATTGTTCTAAAGTTCCAGAGGTTGCTACTATTTTTCCTTTGGGTGAGGTGATGAATACAGAATTTCATCTATTAATTTATGTTATTTCTTAATTAATTATTGCTCAGGCTAAGCGGGATGTATCTAGTGTTTTATCTGTTAAGTCCATAGGGGTTGGATATTTTGTGAGGATGAATCCTCCAACTTTTAATGGTGTGAAGGTGTTGGAGCATCCTTAGCGTTTCTTGGATGAAATACAAAAAATTTGTTGGGTCATATAGGCCAAAAAATTGGAAGGGGTAAATTTTATTTCTTATAAGATTAAAGATGTCACTTACCAATGGTATAAGGATTCTCTAGATTGCTTCTTTCCTCAGGAGTTGGGAGAAGTAAGGGTAGAAAAATTTATCAATCTAAGAAAGGGAAAATGTCTGTGAAGGAATATACCTTAAAATTTCATTAGTTGTCAAGGTATGCTCTGGAATTGGTGTTTGATATAAGGTCAAGGATAAGGTGGTTCATATGTAATAGGTGGAGGAGGAAAAGAGAAAGCAAGTTGAGTTTGGGGAAAGATAGGGTAAGACGTTTTGGTCTTCTGAAAAAGATAATGGGAAACAATAAGGTGGTCAAGATAGTGATAATTGTCTAAAGAAAAAATGGGGGAGTTTTTGTTCTTTTTCTTCAAATAGTACTCCTTATTGAAGCAGTCAGGTGATAGGTATTAGATGGGTGGCAATAATTTTAGGGAATAGGGGTCCTAATCCTAGGTAAGTTAGGATCAGTGAGCCTCATCATGCCCTCTTTGGTAGTTCTGTTATAGGTTGCATAGGGGTTTCTATGATGATGAGAGGGGCAAATATTTCAAATATGGTCAGCTAGTTTATATACTTAGAAATTGTCTGGTTGGTAAGGGTGTTTTGGTAGCAAGTGAGGCTCTTGTTTCTTCATCTTCTACTCCTGAAGCAAAGGGTGTTAATTCTGCATCAATTTCTACTTCTGGTACCAACACAAGCATGAATAGGTTATATACTCTTGCCACTTGGCAGGAATGCACCTGATGTCGTGACTGGTATGTTACAACTCTTTTATTATGATGTATATTGTTTACCTGACAGGGGTCCAATCTCTCTTATATGACCCCATTTGTGGCTATGTATTTTGGTTTTGATCCTGAGGTTATTTCAGATCTTTTTTCTATTTCTACCCTGACAGGTGACTTTATGGTTGCTAAAAGAGTCTACAGGGGCTATGTGGTATCTATTTATGGTAGGCAGACTTTGGTAGATTTGTTTAAACTTGATATGGTTGATTTTGATGTTATTATGGGCATGGATTGGTTACACTCTTGTTACGCATCCTTAGATTGTTTGACCCATAAGGTTGTCTTTAGGTTCCCTAGTAAACAAGTTATTAAGTGGGACAGTGGTTCCTTAGCTTCTAGGGGAGGTTTATTTCATATATTAGTACTCCAAAGGGTGTTTTTATCATCTGGTTCAGATTGAAGATTCTAACTTAGAAGGTTATTCTTTACCTTCGATTTTCGTGGTGAAAAAGTTTTGTGAGGTCTTTTTTGGATGATCTTCCTGGTGTACCTATAGATAGGGAGATTTAGGTTTTTACTGATTTGGTTCCAGATACTCGTCCAATATCTGTTCCTCTTTACAGAATCATTCTGGCCGAGTTATAGGAACTTAAGAAGCAACTTAAGGATCTTTTAGTTAGGGGTTTCATCCATCCTAGTGTATCCACATGTGGTCTACCACTATTATTCATGCGTAAGAAGGATGGTTACCTTGTAATGTACATTGACTATCGACAGTTGAATAAGGTACTAGTTAAGAACAAGTATCCTCCTGCAAGGATAGGTGACTTGTTTGATCAGTTGCAAGGTACCAAAATATTTTATAAGAAAGATCTTTGGTCTTTGTATCATCATCTTAATATTAGGGAGGGGATATCCCTAAGATGCCTTTTTTTACTCAGTGTAGACACTTTAAGTTCCTGGTGATATCATTTGGTTTGACTAATGCCCCGACGATATTTATGGATTTGATGAATATATTTTTCAAGCAGTTTTTGTATTTTTTTTCAATATGTTCATTAATGACATCCTGGTATATACTAAGAGTGAGGTGGATCATGATAATCACCTCCATGTGGTGTTGTAGACCTTAAAAAAGAAACAACTGCATGCCAAATTCTCCAAGTGTGAGTTTTGGTTGAACACTGTAACTTTTCTTTGTCATATTATTTCTAGTAAGGGGATGATAGTGGATCCAAAAAAGGTGGCAGTGGTTAAAAGGTGGCCTAGACCCACAAATCCAATTGGTATTCAGAGCTTCTTGGGTTTGACTGGGTATTATAGGTGGTTCATAAAAAGTTTCTCATTGATAGCTGGCCCATTAACTAACTTGACTCAGAAGAGGGTACAATTTTCTTATTCGAATGCTTGTGAGGGGAGTTTCGAGAAGCTAAAAGATAAGCTAACTTCGTCTCTAGTTTTGACATTGCCAGAAGGTAATAAGGGGTTTGCGGTTTATTGTGATGCATCTTAGGTGGGACTTGGTTGCATTTTGATGTATCATTGGAAGGTGATTGCCTATGCTTCTAGGAAGTTGAAGGTGCATGAGAGGAATTTTCCCACTCTTGACTTAAAGCCTTTAGCAGTGTTTTTTTCTTTACAAATCTGGCAGCACTATTTGTATGGAGTGCACATGGATATCTTTTCTGACCATAAGATTCTACGGTATGTATTCACTCAGAAGTAGCTCAATCTCAAACAAAGGAGATAGTAGGAGCTTCTTAAGGACTATGATATGAGTCTTCACTAGTACTCAAGCAAAGCTAATGATGTTATTGATGCTCTTAGCAGGTTTTCCATAGGGAATTTAGCTTATATTGATAAGAAAAAGTGGAAATTAATGAAGATACTTACCGCTTGGCTTATCTTAGAGTTCATTTCTTGGACTCTAATAATATTGGTGTGCTGGTAGATAAAGTCCTTCGGTCATCTCTTAGTGCAAACATCAAGGAAAAGTAAATAGTAGATCCTATTTTGATGAGAATCAAGAGTGATATTAGAGGGCAAAGGGTGATGATGTTTGAGATTATCAGTGATAGTATCTTGAGGTACCAAGGGAAGTTAGGTATTCCTGACATTGAATGTTTGTGACAAAGGATATAAGCTGAGGCAACTAAATCACGCTGTGTTTTTTATCCTAGTTTGACAAAAGTATATCATGATCTCAAGGAGATATAATAGTGGAGTGGTATGAAGAGGGATCTGGCTGATTTTATGGCCAAGTGTATTGTGTGCCAACAAGTTAAAGTTGAACACATGAGGCCTGGGGGGTTGTATCAGGAAATCGAATTGCCAAAATTTAAATAGAAGGTAATAAACATGGATTTTGTTACCTGTCTTCCTCAATCTCAAAACGAATTTAAGTCCATTTCGATCATTGTGGATAGGATGACAAAGTCTGCTCTCTTCTTTCCAGTAAGGACTAACATTTCGACAAAGGACTTTGTGAAGTTATATCTTCAGGAGTTTGTAAAGAAACATAGGGTACATGTTACTAGTATCTCTGATCATGGTACATAGTTTTCATCTCACTTTTAGTGTTCTTTTTAGAAGAAGTTGGGGAATAAGGTTAGTCAGAGTATTTCTTTTCATACAGAAATCGGTAGGCAAGCATAGAGGACTATTCAGACATTGGAGAACATGCTTCGTACATATGTGATTGATTATGGTGGTTATTGGGTTGAGCATATACCTTTGGTGGAGTTTTCTTACAATAATAGCTATCATTCTACTATTGGGATGGCCCCATTTGAGGTGTTGTATGGTATGGGTTATAGATCTCATATTGGATGGTTTGTTCTTTGTGAGGCGAATAAGTTCAGTCCAGATTTGGTTTATCAGGCTTTGAAAAGTGTGAAAGAGATTTGGGATAAGCTTACGGCTGCCCAAATTAGCCAAAAGTCTTAAGGTTTGGGATAACATGTTCCTAAGGGTATCTCCTATGAAACGAGTAATGCAGTTTGGTAAAAAGAGGTAGCTCAGTCCCCGATATATTGGTCCTTATGTGGTTTTGTAGAGGGTTGGTAATGTCGCATATGAATTGGAGTTTCCTTCTAGTTTGAGCTCTATTCATCGAGTATTTCATATCTCTATGTTGAGAAAGTGTCTTGGTGATCCTTCTTCGCTGGTTCCTTTAGAAAGATTGGGTATCTCAGATTCTCTATCTTATGAAGAGGTCCCTGTTTAGATATTAGATCGGCAGGTTCATCTATTATAAACCAAGGATATGGCCTCAGTTAATGTCCTATGGTGGAACCACAAGATGGAAGAGGCTACATGGGAAACGGAAGAGGACATGAAGTCCACATATATACATTTGTTTTCTACTTTCGATATTCATGCGGAAGGTATGTGTTCCTGATCACATCTTTATTTTCTAACTTTGATAAAGGTTTGATTGATATTTGATAATGCAAATGAATCATGCTTGTGTTTGAACTACCTTGTCCATTATTCAGGGATAAATCATCCTAGCGAGGGAGACTAAAACACCTTGGGTTTGGACCTTTAGAAAAATCTCCTGGATTTATGGATTCTTGACAACATATGATTTGTAGTTACAAATCTTATGATGGGGTACGATTAGTATGATAACCAGTGTTTGTTGATGGGTTAGATTGGTTTCTTGAATGGGTACGACTTAATCCGAATCAGTTATATAGTTGGTGATGGGTCATCTGGTTTCAAGTTTTCCTTCATTTAATCTGAGACTTAGTAACTTAACTTGTATCAAAGTACGAGTGGCTCAACATAAGCCATAAGATAGAGAGTCATACCATTGACTCGTATGGTAGACTGTGTTCAAACATCCTTTGGTTCTATTCTGCTAGGGATAAATTTTAGGGGTACTAATTATAAGGTTGGGTATATCTTGGTTTGGGTAAGTCCTATGTTGGACAGAGTTGGGTCTAAGGGAGAGACTTAGGGTACGAGTAGTGGGTACCACTAGTATGGAAGGGTACGACAAGTATGGGAGAGTCATACCATCTGACGGGAATTTTCAGCAGTTGAAGTTGGGGGTGATCTGGATATTTCCCCACTTAACCTTTAAGGCCCCACGACTCATAACTCTTTTGGGAGATTATTACCCTATTTTTCTAATCTAAAACACTTAGAAATTCTCTCTAAGGCTCTTGGTTAAAGGAAGGCTAGGGTTTCAGCTAGAGGATGATTTGGCGCATGTACTAGTGATTTCTTTTCTTCATCTTCGTAATCTAAGGCATGTACTCCTCCCTCATTTTTAGTTCAAACTAAAGTCATTTTTAGTACAATGTTTTCATTGGATAATTATATGTATGGTTTTGGATTTTCAAATATATGTTGGGGTTTTGGTATTAAATGCTTGGTTATGTTTTTTCCCATGTTTTTATTATGTTTTTACATCATTTAATGGTGGTTTGTACAATTGATTGCATGGAAATGGGTAAATGGTAATTGGAATTGGTTTTGGAAACACTATACCCACAATATGTTTGATTAAATTCCTATGAGAATGGTTTTACTATGTTATTAGACTTTTAATGGAACTATTGCATTTAATGTTTTGGTAATGGAACCCTAAATAGCATAAATGGTTTAAATGGTTTTGAATGGTTAAATGGTAAGTTTTGGTTTGGTGGTTATGGTTATGGTTAATTAAACTTCCTTGTGGGGAACAAAGGAATCCCCTAAGTAAATATGCTAATGAACAACATGTGGGGTACATGGTATTCCCCCAAGAAAACTCAATCATGTAACACTTATGGGGTACACGGTTTTCCCCCATGTTAACTTGATAATGTAATCTATGGGGACATGGGAATCCCTTTACATAAAATGGTTGTCTAAGGACATTGCTTGCAAGCTATAGTTGGTATGATGATACCACTACTCATACCCATTATTTATAATAATGTGATAGTGGTTTGGTTGGATAATAATGGTTTTAATTGGGCAATAATAGCGGGGTGTGATACCTAACCTGGAAGGTGCGATTCCAATAGATAGACACTAGAAAATCATGTTTGCAGACATGAGGGTTGGTCATAGAGACCATATATGATACTATGAGGTAAATGGGAATCCTCTAAGTACACTGTACATATGTATCATAGAGAATGAAGGGTACTCAGGAGTCCCCTACACATATGGTATCTATGGTTCATATGACTACATATATCGGGTACCATTTAGGGGGTTACACTGGACCTATATAGCCCACGGGTGGTTCTAGTACAGTTAAGTTGAACATAACTAGGTTAACAGTGTTAAAGGCATGCTAAACTATATTCCATTTCCCGGCATGGTAGTATATATGTATAGTTTGTATGCATATGTTTTATTTACTTGGCTTTAATAGATTGAGTTGTTTTCTCCTTTTCCTGAGTTCATGCTAGTGTTCACCCGCTAACCCTTCTTCGGGTAGCTTTATCCCCACGTGATGCAAGAATTGGCCATTTTACTCCTCCTACTTTGTGATCGAATTTGGGATAGTGATTGGATTGAAGTGGTGAGTTTCCATATTCCGGAAGACACCATTATAGTCATCGATAACTTTACCTACTTTTGTTATTTTATGAATATTGCTTTTTGTTATGGTTATGGGCATGTCCCAACCGGATATTGTTTTTTCTTTTGGTTAGAGACTTTGTGTGACTACAATGGGTTGGAATGGGTGATGTCGGTATTGGTGTCATCCTTAGTATTGGAATTGATACTGGGGTTGATACCGATTGACTGAATTTATGATTGTTCCATCCTTTTATGTTCTGTTATGGACAAGAATATGGTTTTTATATTGGTTTGGTTATGGTTGATGGTTAGTATGGGATGGTTAGACTTGTTTGGGTAGGTCACAATTATGGACATATCCCAAAGTCTAGTATTATAATAAATGATATATTGTTATAAGTTCACAATTAATCTGACTAAGGGTGTGCGTATTTGGAAGTTGGGTTAAGTAACGGGGGTGGTACCCGGTCCAAGTTGGACTTGGAATGCCCATTACGACATTGCCCTTGTTCATGTCACGTGAGTATGACTCTACCTTACCAATCGTACCCTACCAAACGAGTGGTACCTACTACTTTTGCCCTAGGAATCCCTTGGACCCCCTACACTGTCCCTCTTACGACCACCTAGCCCCAATCATATCCAAGGGTGTGGCCAATATCCTTAATCCGTACCCATAATAGAAACAAGAGGGGTTAACACCGTCCAACATACGAGTTGGACTCTACCACTCGTACCCTATCTCATGACTCATGGTGAGCCACTCATTCTCAGATCCAAGTTAAACTACTAATTTTCAGATTAAGTGAAGGTAAACTAAACCTATGACCCATCACCCACCATACGACTCATGCCCACCTAAGTCATACCCATTTTAGAAACTCAACTTCCCAACACCACCAAACATTGGACAACACACGACTAGGTAACTTGACCCGTACCCTCTCTATTCGACTAGTATGTTAAGTCATATTATGTCCAAAAATTTCAAAACCCAAAAAATTTCTAAGGGTCAAAACCCAAGGTATTTCAGTCTCCTTCACTAGGATAACTCATCCATGAATGACGAACAAGGTAATACAAGCACGAAATACACCCCAACATAGCTGTTCCAACATTTAACAATGTTAGAAAAAAATGCAAATAAATCAACCTTCCTTTAACCAACTTATAAAATAAAGATGTGATCAAGAACCCATACATTCCACACGAATACCCGGAGTAGAAAACAGATGTTGATACTTGGACTTCATGTCCTCTTCCACTTCCCATGTATCTTTTTCCACCTTGTGGTTCTGCCATAGAACCTTAACCAAATCTACATCCTTCGTCCGCAACCAGCGAGCCTACCGATCCAAGATCTAAATCCCAATCTCTTCATAAGATAGAGAATATGAGATACCCTATCTTTCCAAGGAAATAACCGATGAAGGATCACTTATGCACTTTCTGAACATAAAGATATGGAAAATTAGATGAATGGAGCTCAAACTAGAAGGAAACTCCCATTCATATGCAATAGTACAAACCCTCATAAAAACCAAATAAGGACCAACATACCAGGGACTGAGCTTCCCCATTTCCCCAAACTATAGTACTCCCTTCATAGGAGACACCTTTAGGAATACCCTATCCCCAACCTTAGACTCCAAGTACCTATACCTTACATCCGTATAAGACTTTTGGTGACTTTGGAAAGCCTTAAGACTATACCGAATTACATTTGCCTTCTTTATAGCCTAATAATCCAAATTCGGGCAAAACATATTCACCTCACTAAGATCAAACCACCCAATAAGAGATCTACACCTCCTATTATACAATGACTCAAAAGGGACCATTCAAATTCTAGAATGATAGTTATTATTGTAAGCAAACTCTAAAAATGGTATATTCTCAACCGATAGTTATTATTGTAAGCAAACTCTAAAAGAGGTATATTCTCAACCGAACTACCCTCATAATTAATAACACATTCAAGAAGAATATTATTCAATGTCTGAATAGTCCTTTCTGCTTGCGCATCCATATGCGGGTGAAAAACATTACTCAGACTAACCTTAGTTCCCAACACCTTCTAAAATGACCACTAAAAGTGAGATAAAAACTGCGTCACACAATTAGAGATAATTAAAATAGGTACCCTATGCATCTTCATAATCTCATGAGGATACAACCTCACGTAATCCTCTATAGAAAAATTGAACCTTATCGGTAAAAAGTTAGCTGACTTTATTATCCTATCCATGATGACCCAAACAAAACTAAATTGGTTCCAAGTACGAGGAAGACTAGTAACTAAATCTGTATTAATCAACTTCCATTTCCATTCCGGAAATTCAATATTGTGATTACACCCCCAGTCCTCATGTGCTCAACTTTCACATGTTGACACACCAAACACTTGGCCACAAATTTAGCCACATATTTTTGCATACCATTCCACCAATACATCTCCTTGAAATCATGATACATTTTTATTGAACTAGGATGAACCACATAGTGCGATTCATGCGCCTCAGCTAATACCCTTTCTCATAAACTATCAACATCCAATACACATAACCTCTCTTGGAACCGCAAGGTACTATCACCACTGATATAAAATACCATTACCTTTATAC
Organism: Capsicum annuum; assembly: GCF_002878395.1. Classification (NCBI taxonomy): domain Eukaryota; kingdom Viridiplantae; phylum Streptophyta; class Magnoliopsida; order Solanales; family Solanaceae; genus Capsicum; species Capsicum annuum. The sequence continues at coordinate 119,685,485 of NC_061120.1, read as the reverse complement.
CAACTACATTACCCTTGATTTTCATTAAGACATGGTTTAGTGAAGTGGCCATACTACTTTTCCTCCGCGCCAGTCATATCAGCATCAAGTCTAGTCTAGTAGGACCGTTCATGCCTTACTTTAGATTGTTGATAGGGGTGTTCATGTTGGACAAAGTAGTGGTAAGACTTTAAGTGTTTCATAGTCTAAATTTTATAGATAAGGTGGTTATTTTAGGTCAATTGAATTTACTAGATACTGTGTCATGCCTGGGGTATATTATTAGTAAGGGCCTTCAGTCATTTCTCTAGAGTGTGTCACTGGTGTAGGGTAGTTGTACCTAGAGTGAATAGTGTTTTGTAGATTAGGGAATTTCTTCCCCCAACTAAAGAAAGAATATAGAATCATTGGCATAGTCCCTAGTATTCTTAAGGAAGTCCTTGGGTAGATAAGATAGGTGATCGGTCAGGCACCCAACCAGGTGGCGGGAGAGGCCAATTATATGTTGAGTCTATTCATGGTTAGACAAGGTCAGTATTTCTATCTATGGTTTGTAATTTAATTAGTTTGATTGGTTGCTACTGCTTGTTTATTGAGTTTTGTACTACTATTGAGCGCAATTGACCAGATCAACTCAAAAGGAGGTTCCATACTAGAGGTCTATAGAGTGTAGGTTGAGCTTTAAGAAGCTGAATGGTTTTCTGACTTCAACTCCTATATTGGCTAATCCTATTGAGAAAGAGTAATTCATCATATATTATGATGCTTTTAGTGATGGATTGGGTAGTTTTTTGATGCAGTAGGGCCTAGCTATAACTTATACATCGAGGCAGTTAAAAGTGCATAAGCATAACTACCTCACCCATGATTTTGAGTTTGCAGTGGTAGTTTTTTCTCTTAAGATTTGAAGGAATTATTTATATGGGATGCATTATGAGATCTACATGGATCACCATTGTCTTCAACATCTTATGACTCAAATAGAGCATATTTCTAGGAAACATAGAAGGGTTGAGTTGTTGAAGAATTATGATATCACAATTCTATACAATTTAGGTAAGGTAAACATAGTAGTAGATTTCTTGAGTTTGAAGGCATTGAGCATGAGTGGCTTGGCTTCTATTTCAGTTATTTAGAGCCCATTGGCATAGGGCATCCAATCCTTAGACAACTTGATTTTGAATTTTGATATGTCAAACTCTAAAAGGATCCTTACTAGTGTTCAGATAAGATTTACCTTATTTAATAAAATTTAGAGTTGCCAGTTTGAGGATATGGGAATTTATGTCATCCATTATCAAATGTTGAATTGTGAGTCAAGGAGTTCTACCATAGATTCTGAGGTATGATGGTTGCAGTTGTATTATAAGTGTTTGAGACTTGATTTCATTGATATTGCATGATGCTCACAACTCTAGATACTCTATTCATCCTTGGATGACTAAAATGTGTAAAGATTTGAGAAAGACTATTGATGGAGTGGCATGAAGAGAAATGTTGTAGATTTCATAGCTCATTAAAGGTCGAGTGGCCTGATTTAGATATAGCCCATTCCTGAGTAGAAATGGGAGTGGATCACCCTGTACTTCGTTAGTGGTTTGAGTTATAACTCCTGTGGTTTTGATGGAATTTGGGTCATTATAGACCGATTATAAAAATTAGGTCATTTCCTTTGTATTCAAATATTCTTATGTAGAGACGTTAGCTCATATCAATGATAGTGAGATTCTCTTCCCATATAAAGTATCCATAACTATTTCTCAAACTAGAGCTCTATATATACTTATATCATCTGAAGGTCTTTTTAGTAGTAGTTAGTTGCTCAAGTTGATCTGAGAACTAATTTTCACCCTCAAACTAACGGGCAGTCAGAGAAGACTATACAAGTTTATGAGTACATGTTCCAAGCTTGTGTTTTGGAGTTTTGAGGTTAGTAGGAGTCGCACTTAGCATTGGTGTAGTTCACATATAGTAATAGATACCATTAGAATATTAAGATGGCATTATTTGAAGCATTATACGGTAGGTATTTCAGATCTCTAATTTAATATTTTGAGACCTCTAAGGTTAGACCCTGCGGTATAGCCTTTCTTTATGAATCATTAGATAGAGTCAGGATGATTCAAGATAGGATGAGGATAGGTTAGAGTAGGAAAAATTCTTATATATATTTTAGAATTCATGCCTTGAGGTTTGGAGTTGGAGACTATGTGTTTCTTTAAGTATTACCCACGAAGGGCATGATAAGGTTTGGAAGAAAAGGCTAGCTTAGCTGCAGATCCATTGGACCTTTTGAGATCCTTCCAATAGTTGGAGATGAGGCTTATGAGTTTGCCTTGACACCAAATTTTAATGTTTTTCATCTAGTTTTCCATATTTCTATGTTACAGCATTACATAATCGATTAGTGACATTTGCTTTGATGGGATTTGGTTCAATTGGATGAGAGGATGGCTGTTTTGGAGGAGCCAGTATTCATATAAGCCAGGGATGTTAGGTTGTTTCACTCAATGGATATTCCTACAGTTAAGGTCAAGTGGAGACAATGCCTAGAAGGGGAGGCTACTTGGGAGGTTGCAAATGAGATGCGAGCCTAGTATCCCTACCTGTTAGGCCATTTTGGTACAATATAACTGTTTATTTTTGCAAATAAAAGTCTTTTTAGTAGTGGATATTATGAAGATCCTCTAGGTGATTTTCTACGTTATGATGTGCTATATAAATATACCACTTTTGATAATTAAAACAAGTAAAATATCCATGTTTCTAAGGTTATTTTGTTAGATATGGTGTGTTTTGGGTATATTTTACACGAAACCATGTTTTGGATAATAGATAGTGAAAAGGATGAAAAAATGTATTTTTGGCTACTTTTTGGAGCAATTATGGATGTTTGGGCACTTTTTGGCCTGTTTGTGATCAAAGCATGTTCAAGAATTAAAGAAGAGCTGAAAAAATGATTCCCAGAAATTACTTAGTAAACCTACAAAACTGCATATATGACCTACATACCTCAAGTATGCAAAGAAAGTGCCAAAATTTCAAAATCCTAAGGGCTGACTTGCAGGATTTTTTCATCTGATACTTGTGCCTTATACCTATACTTACTTTGCTGACTGCAGGTACTATCTGTGCCCATGTTCAAGACACAGGTACAGACTACATGTTTCCACCGATCCTATTTTCTCCTATTTTTTGGCTTTGGTTTAGGGTTTCCTCATGTACTATAAATACCCTGTATGTGTTTTTTAGTAGGAATTATGCACTTTTGATACTCACAAACATAATCAAGATTCAATTTTGACCTTGGTAATCTCTTGTATTAACTTTAATTAATTAATTTAGTTATGCTTGTGGGTTTTTACATATCTTATCTTTGTGATTTCATCTATGCTTTTGATTATGAATGTTATTGATTTCATCTATAAATGTTACATGGGCCTTTCAGGAATTAGCCTATGTAATCATTACCAATGTTCAAGCCAATAACTAGGCCATAGTTGCAAATCAGCAAGGAGGTGATTTGGCTGCTGCTAGGATTCATGATTTTATATGGATAAATCTACCAAATTTTAAAGGGACTAAGGTGGGTGAGGACCCATAGTTATACCTTGAGGAGGTGACAAATATCACACAAGCTATGCATATTTCTAAAAAAGAAAGTATTGAGTTGGCATCTTATAGGTTGAAAGACATTGCTTATGATTGGTTTGTAGCATGGAAGAAGGGTAGAGTTGAGCGTGTTTCTCTTATGAATTGGCAAGTGTTACAGGATGCATTGTTGGAAAAGTTCTTTCTGCTTAAGATGAGGGAAGCAAAGATTGAGAAGTTTATGACCTTAAGCCAGGGCTCTATGACGAGCACTGATGTTTGAGCTAATGCTAACAATTTGAGTCTTTTATCTAGGAATAATTACAAAGTCTTAGAAAAATTTTTTCTTTTTCCATTGGTTTAGGTTTGATTTTTGCAGTTTGAGCTGATATGATAGAGAACCAACAAGAATGGGAGCAAAGAAGTTGGAATCTGAAGAAAGGGGTGGTTGATGACATTTTTGATAAGTTGTCAGCCTGGTGATAAGTTATCAATTTCATCATAAGCAGTAAACAAAGAATTATCCTAAGTTAAAAGATGTGACAACATTTTGTGATAAGTCGTCAAGGGTCTAATAAGCTATCAAGAATGTCGTCAGCCTGAGGTTGTACAGGAGAACTGAAGTAGAGCTCTGACGACATTTTATGATAGGCCTTCACAAAGCTAATATGTTGTCAAGTTTGTCGTCAACCTTAAAAAAGAAAGAGCCCAAGATGAAGAAGGAGCTAACAATATTTGTGATAAGTTGTCAGCCTCCTAATAGGCTATCATAAATTTTGTCACCTAATCCGAGGGTTATCTGAATTCTATTATTTTGTTTCCATAATTAGGGTGAAGTTTTTAAACCTTTGTTTTAGGGTTTTCTGAAAAAGCATTGGTACATTAAGTTGTGATAATACTTTTGATAGTATTCTCTCTCTAATTTCTTGGCTTTAAAAAGCAAATACCTTGAAGAGATTACAATCATTATTCTGGGATTTTTCTTTGTGATCTAATCTAAAGTTCACTAGTTATTATTTTTCTTGTGGTAAGTTTAACTTTCCAGGCATGAATACAACTTGTTGTTTTGATTTTATCATTTGAGTGGCTAAATTCCTTTAACCTGAATTATGGGATCTAAGGTTTTGTCTTGATAAGGTGCTAAGTGTTCAAGATTTAGTAGGTGGTAGGATTTCTTGATAATTTTGAGGTTTTAATTGACGTTTGTTGGTAGAAAACAATAGATAACACCATTTTTAGTTTTCTTGAGAAAGAAATCAAATATAGTGGGAAGGGAATTATCAACAGGGACTTGGAAATACTCCATTTAATAATCAGCGCTGTAACAAGGTTAATTAGGGTAGTTAATATAAATTCTCTAAGTTTGAGAGGATTAGGTAATTAAATACTTAAGTAGGTCGAGATACATTTAAGCATAATGTCGATAAACGTAACTTGTCATCCTACCTACCGTGAGAATCTTGAACCACCATTAGCACTTGTCAAGTGCCGGAAGCCCTAGTGAACAAAATTCTAGTTTTTCAGAACCTCATGATTACGAACAATGATTAAAGCAACTGACAATAACTTGTTAAACTAAACCCCCCATTTCTCGAAACATCTAACTATAAGTTGATTGATTTCCCAAAAACTTACGTTCAAACCATATTCCCTATGGGATTCGATCCTAACTTAGTTGGGTTTTATATTGATAACGATCACTTATATTCTCATAGAGAGGTGCAGTTTGAGCGTTATCAAAAATGGCAACGTTGCTAGGGAATACGATTATAAACTGAAGTTTGAGTGGACAAATTAGCTGTTAGATAAGTTTTCTAACTTTATGTTTATTTGTTGTTTTTGTTCATTGAAGGATCTTTATAATGTATGCCAAGAACCAGAAGTTCCGGTGAACTGTTATTACAACTTGATTTGGAATCGCAACGAATTGGAAAAATGGCAGAACAGCAAGGGCCTGATAGACTGGCAGCCTTAGATAGAGCTCAGGTGAATGTGAAAAATGTCGAGCAACAAGAACGACATCTAAAACCTGAGGAAAAAGATTTGGGAGATAAGGAATTGTTGAATCCTAGTAACCTAAGGCGTACAGAGCAGATAGATGCACCAGTACGGTGTAATGTTAGCCGGAATCGTCCATTCCGAGAAAGACAAGAGTACCAACCAGTCTAGTATGATCCTAATAATGATGATTATGGCATGGATGGGGAAAGTGCAATGGGTGCAATGGGTGCAATCATTCATCTAACGTTAGCACCTGGGCCAAGTTGAACATTACAAGTACTATAATCCAACTCCTCAATCTAAAGAGGTTGTTTGGTGTCCTTCCTGGGGTGATCCAAACCTACATCTGGTGAATTTTATCACCATCTGAAAATGTTTTGATAACCCAAAAGTGCGCCAGAATGCTATCCGGTTGAGATTGTTTCTGTTGTCTCTTTCCCGGAAGGCAACATTATGGTTAAATAAGCTGACATTTGATTCTATAACCAACTGTAGGAAGTTGAAAGGAGCTTTCCTAGAAAGGTTCTTTCCATCTTCAAGGAGGGTACAGTTGAAGGACAAGATCAGCAACGTTAGGTAGCTCCCGACTGAAGCCTTGCATGAAACATGGTAAAGATTCAAGAAGGAGCTGACACAATGTCCGAACCACAATATGATGGAAATACACTTGATGTAGACTTTATACAGGGCTCTTAACTCTATTACGAAGCCAATTATAGATAATATTTCTTGTGGTTCATTTGTCGATCTTACATTCCCAGAAGCTTCAGAGATGCTGGACAGAATGACCAAACAGAGCCATGCATGGCATACCAGAGACTCGATGGTAGCCAGCCCCACTACTTCTATAGGTATTATTGCAGAACAGTGCATAAGAGAAGTGGGTCGTGGCCAAGACATAGCTCACCTAAAAACATAGATGGACTTGCTAACCAAGCACTTGCTATTAGGCAAGGTTGAGAAGTTAAAAGTTGTAGGATCTCAGGATAGGATTGAGGCTGATGCAGAAGAAGAGGATAACTATGTTAATAATTAGGGGGTTTCCAAGGAAAAATCCAAGGGAATCAAGGTTGGAACTTTTCTGATAAGCCTGTTTAAAAAGATAAGAGTAGGGATATTGGAGGAATAACCATAACAGGAGTGGGCTATATGTTCTTTCTGGAAATTGTGAGGCTGCTTCATTAAGTTCTTAAAAGATATCCATAGAGGACATGATGGCTAAGTTGTTGAAGGGAGTGGAGGCTACCAACTGTGGTGTGACCACCATGAAGATCGATCTAACATCCATCAGTCAGTTGGTGCAATCATACTTTACCACAATCAAATAGTTGGAGCAGCAGATGAGCCAACTCTCTGCACCATTCAACCAGAGAAAGAGGAGAACATTACCAAGCAATACAATCTAGAATCCACGGAATGATGGCTCATGCTTGGATATTACCACTAGGAGTGGTAAGATGTTACCTGACCCTTTTGTGGGAAAATCTATAGTTGATGAGGTAGTTGTTGATGAACCGAAAGAAGGTGATCCAGTGGAGTCTGAAAAGCAGGACAATTCTAAAAATATGGATGATTCTGATAATGCTCTAGAGAAAGATAAAGAGAAGGAGAAGAAGGTAGTGCTGAAACCTATCCCAAGACCACCACCTCCCTTTCCTCAATGGTTGAAGAAGAAAATTGATGAGGCAAAATTCAGCAAATTCATGGTATTACTTAAGCAATTGATAATAAATGTGCCTTTGGTTGAGCCACTTGATAAAATGGCAGGATACATAAAATTCATGAAGGACCTTGTGACTAAAAAAAGAACGGTGAGCTACAAATTAGAGGGTAATCTTTATTATTGTATCTCTGTTTCTACAAGGACCTTGGTGTAGAAGATACTAGACCCATGCATATTCATTATGCCTTGCACAATTGGGATTATGGACTTTGCCTAGGCGTTATGTGATCTAGAAGAAAGTGTAAATTTGATGCACCTGGTTGTTTATAGAAGGTTGGGTCTGGGAAATCCCACACCCACTAATATACGACTGTGATGGTGGATAGGTCAGTCAAGCGACCTGTTGGCATTTTGTATGATGTGTTGGTGAAGGTGTCCAACTATATATTTCTTGCATACTTTGTCATTCTACATTGCAAGGTGTACTTTGAGGTGCCCATATTGTTGGGTCGACCTTTCCTAGCAATCAGAAATATGTTGATTGATTTAAGAGTGAATGAGCTCTTATTCAGGATGAAAGATGAAGTGGCGTTGTTTGATGATGTAAATCAATGAACAGTATGAATAAATGAGTGTGTTCTCAATATTTTATATGTATTATGAGGACGAATAGGAGGTGTCAATAGTTGAGCAACTTGTTGTCGAACCGTTGCCGCGATTATGATTAATTTTCATTATGAAGGCATAAGAGAGTATGAAGAGACTATTTGTGATTTGCTAGGAAGGGGTTCATATCATTATGTTACTAAAAAGATAGAACTTGACCTTGCTAGGCAACCAACACCACTAGCCAAGCCATCTATTGAAGAGACACTAGTGTTAGAATTGAAAGAACTGCCTGGGCACTTACGGTACGTGTTTTTGGGTAACGGGGACATGCTACCTATTATTATTGTGGCTAATTTGGGTTAGCAACCAGTAAACAAACTTATTTTAGTACTTCAGAGGCACAAGAGAGCAATAGGATGGACCATCACAAATATTATTTGCATTCCCCCTAGCATCTACATACCTAAAATCCAACTTGAGGAAGATTATATTCCAACCATTGAGCATCAGAATCGTCTTAACCCACCAATACAAAAGGTGGTTAAGAAATAGATTATTAAGTGGCTGGATGCCGGACTGGTTTAACCTATTTCTGATAGCAAATGGGTGAGACTGTGGTTGGATACATGCCTAAAAAAGAGGGCATGACTGTGGTTGCAAATGAAAGAAATGAGTTGATTCCACTCAGGCCTACGGCTAGGTGGAGAGTTTGCATCGACTACTGCAAGCTGAATTCATGAACTCTGAAATACAACTTTTCGATGCCCTTTATAGACAAAATAAATGATCAATTGGCTGAAAAGGGGTGGTATTTTTTTTTGCAAATCTGTATTGCTCCTGAAGATTAGGAAAATAAGACATTGACATGTCCATATGGAACCTTTGCATCTAAGAGAATTCTGTTTGGGCTATACAATGCACCCACTACTTTTCAACTGTGTAAAATGTCTATCTTCTCAAATATGGTGTAGGACACCATAGAGGTATTCATGGATGATTTCTCTATGGTGGGAGATTCATTTGAGATGTATTTGGCCACCCTAAGTATAGCTTGCAACGATGTGTTGAATTCAATTTGGTGCTTAATTGGGACAAATGTCATTTTATGGCAAAGGAAGTCATCGTTCTTGGCCACAAAATATCAAGAAAAGAGATAGAAATTGTCGAGCAAAAGTGGAAGTTATTGAGAAACTACTATCTCCCATTTCAGTGAAGGGAGTAAGTAGTTTTCTTGGACTTTCTGGCTTTGATCGGAGGTTTATAAAAGATTTCCCAAAGGTTGCACGTCCACTTCACAAACTTTTAGAGAAAGAAGTGAAGCTTTCTTTTGATGATGATTGCTTAAACGTATTTGAATGCCTTAAAAAGAAGCTGGTTAAGGCCCCTAATGTTGTTGCACCAGGTTGGTCAAAACCGTTTAAGATCATGTGTGATGCAAGCGGTGTTTCCCTAGTAACTGTATTGGGCCAAATGAGGGACAAAATATTTTATCCAATATATTATGCTAGCAAAGTACTGAATGGAGCGTAAAAGAATTACACCATCAAGTTTAGGAACTTCTATTTGTAGTGTATACTTTTGATAAGTTCAGGGCTTATCAACTTGGGACCAAAGTGGTGGTCCACACTAACAAGTAGCCTTGAGGTACTTGATGGCAAAGAAGGATGAAAAACCAAGGCTGATTAGATGGGGGTTGCTTCTATAAGAATTTGAATTTGAGGTCAAAGATCCAAAAGTTTGTGAAAACCAGGTTGCAGACCAATTGTCTAGAATGAAATGTGAGTAGGAAATTAGTGATGAAATAGAAATAAATGATACATTCCCTAATGAGGAGATCTTGGTGGCTGCTGTGCATTAATTGCCTTGTTATGCTAGTTATGCAAATTATGTTGTGAGTGAGGTCATCCCAAGAAATCTTTCTTCCCATCAAAGAAAGAAATTCCATCATGATATGACACATTACTTTTGGGAAGAGCCATATCTTTTTTGGCGATGTGTAGACAATATTATAAGGAGATGCATACTGGAAGTCGATGTATTGTGCATATTGAAAGCATGTCATGCTTCCACAGTTGGAGGTCACCATGCAGGTGACCGAACGGCTAGGAAGGTATTACAGAGTGGTTACTATTGGCCAATATTGTTCAAGGATTCCCATTAGTTTGTGCTGAAATGTGACCAATGTCAGAGGCAAGGGTCAATCTCTAAAAGACATGAGTTTCCTTTGACTAAGATGCTTGAAGTAGAATTATTTGTTGTATGGAGCATCAATTTCATGGACCCTATTGTAAGCTCGTATGAGATGAAGTATATTTTAGTTGTTGTTGACTATGTATCGAAATAGGTCGAAGTTGTTGCCTTGCCTAATAATGAAGGAAAAAGAGTTGTTTCTTTTCTCAAAAAGAATATCTTCTCTCGCTTTAGAGTACTATGCATTATTATAAGCGATAGAGAATCCCATTTTTACGATAAAGTGTTTCGAGCAGCTTTAGAAAAATATAGGGTAAAACAACATAGGGTAGCTACTCTATATCAGCCACAAACTAGTGGGCAAGTGGAAGTGTTAAATTGAGGGATTAAAGCCATCTTAGCCAAAATGGTAAGTGCTAGTCGGGATGATTGGTCTCGAAAGCTCGATGATGCCTTGTAGGCATATCGGACTGGTTTCAAGAAACCCATTAGCATTTCACCATTTCAGCTGGTCTATGTAAAAGTTTGCCACCTACAAATAAAGCTAGAGCACAAGGCCTTATGGGCACTCAAAAGGTTGAATTTAAGTTAGAAGGAGGCAGTAGAGCTGAGACTGGGATAACTGAATGAGATGGATGATTTCCATCTCAGGGCATATGAATGAGCGGATCTATATAAAGAAAAAATGAAAAAGTACCATGATTGGAGACTATAGAAACAAGACTTCCAAAAAGGTAACTTGGTGCTTCTGTTTAATTCTAGGCTTAAACTGTTCCTAGGAAAGCTTAAATCCAAGTGGTCAGGCTCATTTAGAGTTAGTCAAGTCTACTCAACTGGAGTAGTAGAACTTGAAAATAAAGATGGCAACACCTTCAAGGTGAATGGGCAACGGGTCAAGCTTTACATTGGTCTGAAAGAATCGATAAAAAACATCACTACTATCTGTCTCGATGATGTATGAAGTAATCAAGATACCTGAGTCGTGTCATGACGTTAAATCAGGCACTACAATATAGGCAACCCTTGACCCCCAGGATTGATCCATTCTAGGTATACTCTAACCCTTAGTTCAGATTTTCTTTGATTTTAAATTTAGGGTGTAGAGTAATTTTGGGTTGTAAAATTTTGTAGCAGATTAGGAGAAATACTTCTACTTGAGGAAGTTGAATTGTTTTGTTATTTTTGTACACCGCTTTAAGTGGTCTACTTCTTTAACTGTGTGATTTGCATTCAAGTGTGACCACTGTGCGTCTTTGTATGGTATTAGTTTTAGTAACATAATAATCATTGCTAAACAGCTGCATGAACTGAATGAGTCATAGCTTGTGACATACGTGTGTGCCATGTGTGTGTGAGAAACTACTTAGTTTGCTTTGTATGCTAAAGGCATAACTTTCCCGGTTATTCTTACCTAGGTTAAGGGATAGAGGTTATGGAACGATCATAGGCCATTTTGATATTAGCTCACTTCAACGTAAATAACCTTCCCTATATGTATAATATCCCTTGATCCCTGTTTTAAGCCTAATTAGCTTATTTCTTTGTATGACACCTGTCACCTTGACTTTTAAATCACAATGAACATGTTTTGTCGCAGGTCCTTCTTCGATACTATGCACCTTGACTTAGGAAAATGGCCTAAGTTGAGGGTGGCTATTATAGGGGTGTGTGAAATTGAATAAGAATGAAGAAAGGTAGCATACAAGAAAAGAATAAATAATTGGGTGCAGAGGAAAGAGTAAGAAAAAAATTGTGAAAAAGATTAAGTAATGGAGAAAATACTGCACCCATCCTAAATAAGTATGATGAAGAAAAGAGAAGAACGGAAAAGGCGAATGAGTGAAACCCCAATAACCTATTATATAATCAAGGAGGCTTAGTCACTTTAAATACCATCTAGTATCATACCATCCTCTAGCCTACATTACAAGACTAAGAGAAGTCCTACAGTGATCCTAGCTAAGCTATCTGAAGATCTGGGTAATGAATATAAGGGAAAGCCTATGGTACTTGTCATACACTGATTGGAACTTTGTTCTGAGAGCGAGTGTTTTAATTGTCCCAATGGTTACATATATAATTCCTAATATGAAATGAGGAGGATGTCATTGCTGTTAGGGCACACTAGTTACATTGCTATTTACTAACTTATTCGGGTAATGTAATAACGGTCTATGCATGGTTGTTATAAGTAAATTGATGCTTTATCTTGTTTCCTGTGTGTTGCATTGGTGTTCTTCATTGTTCTTAAATTGAATGACCTTGGAGATGGTGAAAGTGTTTTGAGATAATGTGGATGATTGACGGCCAAATGTGCTTTGTATTCTCTTAATTGTGTTGAGTTGCTTGAGGACAACCAATTGTTTTAAGTTGAGGGTGTTGATGTGTGCGCTAATGCTAACATATTTGAGGCTTTTAACTAAGAATAATAGTGAAGTCTTCATCAATTTTTGTCATTTTTGATTGGATAATGTTTGATTTTGCAATTTGAGCTGATATGATAGAGAACCAACAAGAATGGGAGAAAAGAAGTTACAATCTTAAGAAATCTGAAGAAAAAGGTAGCTGGCAACATTTGTAATAAGTTGCCATCCTAGTGATAAGTTATCAAGTTTGTCATCAGCAGTAAACAGAGAATTGGCCTAGTTGAAATATATGACAACATTTTGTTAAGTCGTCAAGGGTCTGATAAGCTATCAAGAATGTCATCAGCCTGAGGCAGCACAGGAGAACTAAAGCAGAGCTTTGATGACATTTTGTGATAGGCCGTCATGAAGCTTATAAATTATCAAGTTTGTCATCAGCCTTAAACATGAAGAGCCAAAGCTGAAGAAAGAGCTGGCGACATTTATGATAAGTCATTATCCTCCTGATAGGCTATCACAAATGTCATTACCTAATCCAAGGGATTTCTGAATTCTATTATTTTGTTTCCATAATTACGGTGAACTATTTAAAGTTTTGTTTTAGGGTTTTCTGAAAAAAGTTCCGCATATTAAGTTATGTTAATACTTTTGATATTTTTCTCTCTCTAATTTCTTGGCTTGAAAAAGCAAATACTTTGAAGAGATTACTATCATTATTCTGGGATTTTCTTTGTGATCTAATCTTTGATTTACTAGTTATTATTCTTCTTGTGGTAAGTTTAACCTTCTAATCATGAATACAACTTACTGTTTTGATTTTAGCAATATGAGTGGTTAAATTCCTTTAACCTGAAGTATAGGATCTAGGGTTAGGTCTTGACAAGGTGCTCTCAGTGTTAAAGATTCAAAAGGTGGTAATATTTCTTGATAATTATGAGGTTTCCAAGGGGGAGCTATTGTGATACCCTGAATTTTTCCTAAGATTAATTTCTTCTCAAGAAGGTTAAGGAGTGACTTCCTAAGTGAGTATCATTTTAAACTTATAGAATTTCCTTAATTTGGACTTTTTATCACATAGGAAATTTGCTAAGATTTCCGTCGATAAAAAATTCTCCCAAATTAGATGTTTGTGCAAGAAGTTATGGCTAATTTAAGTCATAGTCATAAAACAGCATCATTTAGTGCTTGGCGCATCATGAAGAGGGTCTATTTGACAATTGTTGAATTTTAGTGGAATTCCGCAATTGTGACACATTGTGGAGGACCCCAATTTCCCAATAGTAAATTACTAGTGGCCTAGGGCGATTATGATGCATCGTGCTAAAGTTACAGGTCCCAATCAGTGGGACAATGCGATGGCTTCGCGTTGCGGTGAATCCCAGATTCCCATTTGTCAATTTCCAGTGAGCCATCGTCATAGTGGCACGTCGTAGTGGCCCATAAAATCGGGTCCCCAGTTCAATTTTTCCAGGTACATAGGTTAAAAAGGGCGCTTCGAACTTTTTTCGAGCCTCTTAAACCGTACAAACACAAATTAAACTAATTTACAAGCATTCTATGAAGTTTTTCTCATGTTTTCTCTGAACAAAAACCCTAAGTATCCAAAACCTCTTCCAAGAATATATAGAAGCCACCATAGGTTTTCTAAATTGATTCATGATTTAAAGTTCCCAAGTAAAGGGCTTCTAGAACCCCATTCAAGAGGATGAATAGAGTCCCAAAAATTAGAGTTCATCCAAAGCTTCTAATTCAAGGTATGTGGGGTTTAAAAAAGGACACTCCTTTTGTCCTTGTGCCCAGAAGTTGTTTTAAATTACAAGAATGTATGGGTTCATATGATTTCTTAAAAAAATTGAAGTATAGGTATGTACCCTATGTTTTTGTTCTTGATATTATGATAATTTCCATGTTTTAGAAATTGAGATACATGAGTATGTTGAGATTTTAATGCATAATGCTGAAATTCCAAATTTCTATATGATTTATGAATCCTTTTGTTCTCTAGTATGCATTTTGATGAGTCTTAACTTGAGATTGAACTATGGGTCAGTAAGCCCTACTTGAGAATTGCAATTTTATGAACTTTTGTGCTAAAAGCACCTATGATTTGAGTATTTTGAGATTATTAAGAAATATTTGACCTTTTAGGTCCTAATAGAGTTGGAATCCACAATGATGTTCTATTAAAACAAATGGTAATAAATTTTGGTCTTCAATATAGACCCTCTAGTTATTTGAGGTGGATTTCCCAAGAGTTCTGAGCTAAGCATGAGAGTAGTTTTTACACCGAGTTGGGTATGATTTTGAGGTCTCATAACCCAAAACTACATGCCACTATAGGACTGAGATTTATGGGCCCGAGGTTGATATAGTGACCACTGTAGCTCACATGGTTTATGTAGGTTATAAGAAACTCCCGAGTGTCCAAAGTTATATAAACCCGAGTTCTAAGTGTCCCAATTATTTAAGAGTTCTAGAGTTCCCAAGAGTTGAAAGTTCCTAAAAGTTCTCAGTCATTGAGTTTTAAAGAAGTTTTACTCTCCATGAGATAAAAGTAGGAGTTTGAAAGTGTAGTTTAATGTTCCTTTAGCCTTCAAGTATTGAGAATAAGATGAGAGTAAGGATTTCAAAGTTAAGTATAATGACTCATGAGATTTGTATTTCATGTTTCACTATTCACAATTCATGGGAATTATATTTTAGACTTATTCAAGCCATGTGAGTCATTCAAATATGAATGCATGATTTTATAAAGAGTAATGATAATGTTTATTTAAATGCATACACCCCCATATACTCAGTACATTCCTAAGTGCGGATCCACATATAAATCTATGTGCAACATTGTATTATAATGTAGGTTCAGGTGCTCAGTCCCAGCCTCGTCAGTGATTTTCGAGTACCTTTGACTATATCTCCATAGTGGTGAGTCCTCATGGTTTGAGGACCTATCTTCAGAAATTTCAGTATTTTAGTAAATTTATTATTGCTTTCAGTTTAGTTTGAGTCAGTTGGGGTCCTGTCCCAATGCCTCTCAAGTTCATGAAGTAGTAGAGGCTTTGTCAGACTAGCTATCAGATTGTTAGTATGTTGAGATTTCCAGTTTTATGGTCATTTGGACCGAGTATTTTCTTTATATTTCCTATCATTTCATATAACAGTACCAATGTTTTGTTTATTTCATCTCGAATTGAGTTCTTACATGTAGTAATAGGCTCAAAGGGTTAGCTTGGGGCTACTGGTAGCCTTAATCACCATGTGACATTCGGGAGGTGATTTCATGTCTGTACATCAGTCTATCTTAGGGAAAAGTGCATCAAGAATCACCATGATCAAAATAAACTAAAGTACAATAGAGAATCTAAAAACATAAACAAAATGACTAATCTATGATATGTGGGCACCAACAGAGTGCCCAAAAATTCCAATCCCGCCCCAAGTCAACATAAAACATCTACAAATAAAAAAATAAAATATCCAAGAATGTATTAAAACCAATAGTATCAAATCAAACACAAGGAAAACAACCCTCAACCCATAACTTGAATAAACCTCACTGCATAATTATGTATTCAATAGAAGGGGGGAAAATTTATGCTCCCTATGTCTACATCATATGTTGTTATCTCCTACGGACTCCGTATCATTACTATCATCAACATAAGACCACAAAACAGGTGCCTCATTATCAGTCTTGACTCTGGGAGAAGGTAGCTTGTCACAAGGTTTCAGGACCTTCCACAGTCCTTTGACCCCTTTCCATATTTTGCTGAAGAACTTGTCTCCCTTCTTCTCCCTTTTCTTCATTTTTTTTGTGGGTGGTATAAATCTTCCTGTGAGACTATGACAATGCTAGATATGCCCTCTCACACCTATCAATTGCAGCTTCTTTCTTCTTCTTGTCCTCTTGAAATTTTTTGAAGTCTAATTGGGATACATAAGAGTGATGCCTGGTGGAAGACCATCATAAAAAATATCACACTAAAACCATGCTGATTAATTAGTTAAACTCATGTGGAAATGTTATAATGGGTGTTAGGGGTGAGAGATGGACATACATAAATTTTGGAATTAGCTAAAAACTCATCTCTATTAAGGCTATCATAGAACATTTATCGTGATGACAGTTTGGTGATAGCTGACCATTGATCGCATTCACAGTTCCACTATCGCGGTCCTGATGACTGTGATCTCTGTAAATAAGACCAGGATCAACAGTTTTTGCACATCAGTAAAACAACAAATTTTAACCCCAAAGTGTGTTTCAATTTATCAATAAATCATTATTTTTAAGAAACTTAAACCTTGAATGCTAAATTATGCCCTCAAAACACAAAGGAGCTAACATGGAATTCATTGGGGTATTTAATAAAACATATGGTGTATACATGAGTTCTATCATTTAGGCCTAAATTCGGGTACGCAATACTTCCCCATTGAATTATGCACCAACTACAACAGCTAATCACAATAATAAACATAAATATGCATTGATTTAGCATTCATCAATACTATTTTAGATCTATTTCTAAAATCCAGTTCCAAGCCTAGAAAA
The DNA here is from genome assembly GCF_002878395.1 of Capsicum annuum. Lineage (NCBI taxonomy): Eukaryota > Viridiplantae > Streptophyta > Magnoliopsida > Solanales > Solanaceae > Capsicum > Capsicum annuum. The sequence continues at coordinate 119,668,531 of NC_061120.1, read as the reverse complement.
TCATTAAAAATGAGGGATTTGAGACCACATAACAAGTTAGATAAAATAAATGAGTTGAAATTCACTACTTGGGTAATCACACAAAGTTAAATTTGAGTGGAATTTTAGAGAATTTTAAGAAAGAGTATGGAGGAAGAAGGGCAGATGAATGGTCATTTTAAACTACATTAACCGCAATCGCGGTCTGATGTCCGCAATCGCAGACATCCAGCTACCGCAATTAAGGTTGCACGGGCAATGATTGCGGTAACTGAGACTAAATTTTAGGTCCTCTACATTCTCCTACTCAATCCAAACATGAAAATTCCACACATTCTATTATTTCAAGTTCAATCAACACTCCGTTCACACCAATAAAAGGGTACAAACGAATTTTGTTGCATGATAGCTTGACTTACATAATTTGTAGTAAGGTACCCCTCCTACTACCATTTGTGTTTCTACTTAAAAAAATTGAATCTCCATCCCAACTTTTGCTCTTTATGATTGAGCGGCACAGGGATATAAGAATCACATCTTCCAAGGTAAAGCTAGATAGAGGTTGAGACATGATGATGAAGCTTCTGTCTCGCTACTTTGTAGACTTGAACCTTTTACCCAATTTTACATCAAATTTTTTATTTAGCTGCTTGGGTGAACATGGGAAGGTCAATAAGCCACTAGTAGTACATTGGAAATTGAGTTCCTTGGCCTTTGATGGTGGGGTTTTCATGTTCTCTTTTGTAATGTCAAAGTCAAAAATGTTGGGCTGGTGCTGCTTTTCCCCATAATCATTCATTTTCCTTGGTAGATGGATTCTCATCACATCCTCTAAAAAAATGTTGAGAATGGTTTGAATGAGGTTTATCCCTTAATTCCAAAATTGTATCCTTATTAGGATCTTCACCACAAAATTACCTAATGTCATTATAAGTGATTTTCTTGGTTTCTTAGTTTTAATCTAGCATGATTTCCTCTATTTTTTAATCTACAATAATATTTGGTTTTATTTGTTTGAAAGTTACCAAGGATTCTTCACTACCAAGCACATCATTGACCAGTCGCTTGGTTTCTTTTCTTGATTCACCTCCTCTTGGGATGTGGCATAGTGATGGTATTTCCAAGATTTGTTTCCTTGCCTATTCCTATATCTTGGCAATCTCTTATTTACATGCTCCAATGGATTGATGTTGTCTTGCACATTCTCCCCCATTATAGTTACCTTATCCAAAATAGTTTGAAGCATTGCTTCAAAACTATTAGACTTGGCTTGTTGTTCTTTCTTTATTTGATAATGCTATCTGTCAAACTTAGAAGAAGAACTAGCAACTTGGTTAGCATAATGGGGGGAGGGAGTATTTGGATAATCACTCTCATATCCATCACGATCACTACATAAAGAATAACCATACTCCCAATAGGATTGAGATGGTGATTTCATCTCTCTCCAGGGAGCATATTTACAATATCTCGGAAAGTGGGGTTAATAATAATATGGACATAGATCATCAAGATAGGACTTCCAACTACAAAAATCATAGTAGTCCTGAGATGCCATAGAGAAAAGATAATAAAAAGTAAAATCTACATAGCTCAAGAAACAAAAGAAAATTACTAACACTTATTTAGAAGTTTGAATTCAAGCGAATAACTTAGAATTCCAAACTAAATTAATATCAAAATTGGTCCCTGGCAAAGGCACCATTTTTGATAATGCTCAACTTACACGTCAATTTAAGTAAAACATGGTAGTTATCAATATATTTGCCCAACGTTTGAGTTAGGGTTGAATCCACGATGAACAATGTGAGTCGCTATAAAATTATCTTGAAAGAATAGATGCTTGAAAGTATCACGACAAATATTTATTTTTAGATTTTTCAAGTACTAATTTGGGTCTATAAATAACTAGAGTATAATCAATGAGGCAAGGATCTTTTCGTTAGCTCTTACTAAGGGATCCTAATATTAGGGTGTAAATAGTCAACTTAACTTTTAGTAGATTAAATGTTGGAAGGCTCGGTTAGAGGTTTTTGTGCTACCCTTTTAACAAAGAACTAAAATATCACCCATTGATTCTTTCGAATAGCAAGTGGTTGTGTTCAACAATTGGTGACAATACCACAATTTAGGTATTCCTATTTCTACAAGGTTCCTAAGTCATAGCGATTGTGCAATTTATCCTTATTTCTAAGATAACAAAAAGGGAACAACAACAATCTAAGTAATTTTTCACAAATGCTCATGTCACCCTCAACCACTCTTTCAAAGGTGGTTAAAGAATCTAGGTTACCCACATCCCTTTGTCAAGGATGATGTAGGGTTATGAAATTTTAGAATTTCATTAACAAATTCCATATTATCAGCAAGCATTTGCAAAACCCATAAACATAAACTACTAATTGAAGCTAAGAATAACAATCCACACACAATTTAACCTTATTCATACATAAACGCAAGAGGAAAAACTAACTAATTATAAGATAAATATGTAAAGATATACCAAAAATCTCCATCGATTTGATTTATAAGAGGATAAGTTAATGTTACTTCCAACTTTTGAGTCAAAGAAAACATCAATGGTAGTTTGCTAATTATCCACTTGGAAGCTACTCCAATGTATTCTTCACCAAAAATTAATACAATATTTTTTTCTCCAAGTGTGAAGTCTAAGAACTTGAATAATGTTCAGTAATTGGGAATTGTTCAATGTATGATATGATGATAGAATTTGAGTCGTCTTTAGGGAAAATTTGAGATTAGATCCCTGAAATCATGTGTTTGTCCTTAGTTAAAATTCTGTGTTGCCGCGATCTCACCAGCTTTTCTGCGATCGCAGATACGTGACAACCATAGAACTCATGTGATCATGTTAGATGACCGATCTTAACTGACCGCGACCGCGGCTCATAGACCATGATTGCAGTAACTGAGGCCATGTTCTAATATAGGTTTTTAGTTGCACTTCTTTCCTCCCTTGTATTCTCATTTTAGCTCCAATCTACACTTTTCCATCAGTCATTTTTCTGTCTGCAAATTATGGATGTTAGTGCATTCAATCACAATTATGTCTCTCATATTAATTAAAAATGTGGTAATGTGCACGAATGTGGAGTAGGATTAAGTGATAAATTCAACACTCATCACACTCCTTGGAGATTAATCTCCGAGATTTAAGATATGTAATCAACTTCCCCTTAGGATCTAGGTAACCACCCTCCCACTCAATAACTAGCTCATTAGGGAAAGAAAAGAAACCTTTATGGGTCCGATAGTCTAGAGATACAAAGCACGAGTGCAACAAACCCATCCTCAATATGAGTTAAACATCCACCATATCTAATTCAAATAGATCTACCATAGTTTCTTTACTAACAATAAATACAGACTCTTTTAACAATCACAAAGTCACCTTTTGAGGTAGAAATAGAAAAAGGGTCTGAAACACACTCTGGAATAAAAAAAACATACATAGCCACAAATAGGGTCACATAAGTAGAGAGGCAGGGAAAGGAGTTTAGGTTCTCTAAGTAGGGTGTTAGCCAATAGCATAGTGGCAATGTGGCCCTATTTAACACTCTACATCTTTCTCTATCTGCTCAATGTATACCACAAACCTGGAGTTATTAATGTCCTCGATCAACAAGGCTACTTTACTTTAAAGTATCAAATCGCTATAATATACAGAGGGGAACATCCTAATACGTGCAATTATATAAGGAACCAACTCCAAAGCATACTGTGATAACTAGCGAAACTTCAGGGCATAATCCTTGACTTACTTCTTACCCTACTTCAAATTAACAAAATATTTCAATTTTGCTTCCCTCAACTCCTAAGTAATGAACAGGTCTACGATAGCATTAAAAAAATCCTCCCAGAAGGATGACTCAGTACCATCGTGCCATTGGTATGACACATACTTCAGCTGGTAGGTGGCAAACTCCATGCTTTTCATATTTGTGGCATCATACCTTGGAAAATATTTTCCATTTATTTATAAAATATTGAGGGTCCACCTATTTCTTATAACCCGTAAAGCCTGGAGGGTTCAACCTCATTAATTAGCAAACCCTTGTGGCCTCATAACATAGAGTAATAGGAATACTACGCTCATATTGAGGAGCTACTAACTGTTATAATATGTGAATATACTGGGAAAACTCAATATTTGTTACTTCAGTATGAGGTGTTTATGATAGAATAGAAGGAACCAGTGGAAATCTAGGAGGAAAATCAGGAACTGAACCCCCTAGCCTGGGTATGGATCCCACAAGTAAAGCGTGTCCCATATTGTCTATTGTTGGGATATAGGAATTTTTGTGAGCGTCAGATTGTCTTGGCAGGATCTAAAAAGAAAACACATGGGAATTAGAGAAGTATTCAGGACATAGACTTATTAGCTTGAAAAGAAAACACAAGAAAGAGAAACATTCCTAAATGTCTTATAGGCTCTCTCTTATGAGTGTTGCGCACTACACACCCTTAAAAAAACTCTACCCAACACAACTTTGTGGACTCCCAAGTAACCATGAACATAGGGCTCTAATACAAATCTGATGTGACTCGAAATAGGTCCTAGTCATGTCAGGTGCCTCAAGCCCAATCGAGACTAGAGACCATCCCCAATGCCCAACTGTAACCGCTCAGTACCCTATTATAGAAGAATTTTGTACATATAACAAAAATAAACAATCATAAATCAAATACATTCAAACCATATAAACCCCAATACCAATACTAATAACAAGTCTGACACTAATACAGTCACTACCGATGCCAAACCAAAGTAGTCTCACAAAGCATCTAACTGAAATTCAAACAATATCCGATCAGGATATTCTCCTGGCCATTATCAAAAACCAAAGTCAAAGAAATTACAAATGCAGAGAAGTACATAACATGCGATGGAGTCTTCCAGAGTAAGGAATCTCACCTCTTCAATTTGACACAAAGTTGTCCCCGAGTCTAAGTCACTGAGCAGGATGAGTAGTATGGTCAGTTCCTTCAGCACACGGGGATATAATACTCGAAGAGGGGTTAACGGGTTAAATGTAAAATGTACTCAAGAATAAGGATAAAATAACACCAATATTTCAAACCAAGTAAGCAATCAAGTTCAATCAAATTCATAAATATATATATATGTATATATATTAATATATATATTTCATGCCAGGAAAGTGCACTGGATTAAGCATGCATTTAAAATATTAACCTAGGATGTGTAGCTTAAACGTCCTAAAACCACACACGAGCTACATGGGTCAAGTGTTCCCCCCTGGATGGCCACCAGTGCGTGTAGCCACATGAACCAAAGATATCATAGAAGCCGAGGATTCTTGTGTACCCTTCTCCCACAATGATACATAAGTACAAGTATAACATAGGGGATGTTTGTGTATCCCACCAGTATATGGCCATAATGACCAACCCTCATATCAAAAAACATGAGTTTCCAGTGTTAGTCCATCGGACTCACACCTTCACGGTTAGCTATCATCCCCCCCCCCCATTATTTCCTAACTAAAAACTTTAGAACATAATAAAACCACCAATTCCAAGAGTTAATTAAAAAAGAATTATGAATTGGTATCGTTATACCGACTATAACTTTCAAGCAATGTCATTAGCCAGCACATAGGGGATTCACATATAACCCACAAGATATCCAATTAAACTAAAACCATAGCCACTAAGGCCTTTGAAAAATCAGTTAAAACTAACCTAACCAATTTATGTTCAATAACCATACTATGCAATGCATTATTTTAAGTAAAAGTCAAACTAGGTGACAAAACCATTCTCATAGTTATTTTATCAAACATGTTGAGGACATATAGTTTCTAAAACCAAAACCATGAATGAATTTACAATTCCATTCAACCACATGTTAAAACCAATACTATAAAACTAAACCCATAAATAAAACATGAGAAAACATACCCAACCATTAGAAACCAAAACCCCTAACCTATATTTCAAAACCAACATAACCCTAAATAATGCCATGAAAACCATTATTTAAAACATAATTTAGTTAAACTAATAGTGAGGGAGGAGTAACATACCTTATATACCAAAAAAGATGTAGAGAGACCAACCTTGTAAGCCTCAAATTATTTGTATTGAAGAAACCCTAGCCATTCTTTAACCAAGGGCCTTGAGACAAATTTGAGAGTGTTTAAAGTATATTTGAATGAGAATACTAGGGTAAACGAAGTCCCTGAAGTGTTTTAAGATGTGGGGTCCAATGAAGTTAAGAGGAGAATTGTCTAAAATACGCCCAACTTAAGCTTAAAAAATCATTGCTGGTAGGTATAGTTTAAGCCCTTCACTCATACCCACATCATAAGAGTGTTACCCTCAACTCATACCGTGATCAAAAGGTTGGAAATCATCACTATCCATCAAATGACTCCCATTACCAAAGTCGTATCCATACTATAACACTAGTACCCCTAAATCGTATCAAAGATAGAATCACAGGAGGTTGGACACTGAGTAACATACAAATTGGTCTATACCACTCATACCCTTAATGTATGAATTACCACCACTAACTCATACCCAAAATAGAAAATCTCCCTCTACATATTGGACAATATATGAGATAGGTCACATGACCTATACCCTCATCATACGACTAGTATGGATAGTCATATAATGAACAGAAAGCAGAAGACTTAAGAAATTTTCTAGGACCAAAACCCAGGGTGTTTCTTCTACATATGATATCTACTCGTTGTAAATATTCATCATTGAATGTGATTCATCTAGGATTGGTATTTGACAAGAATCAAAACTTACACACTAAATTTAAAATAATGTTTACCACTACTACAAGGGTTTAATTTCTCACAACATAAAATAGAATACAGGATCACCTAAATGGACTTAAAGAGAAAGAATTTGCTAGAAATAACACTATACCTTAGGTAAGAACTGAATAAGAGGAAAAGAGATAAGGTTACTTGGTAATTATGTTTGGTTTAGCTTTTCAAGTATCCCCTTAAACTAATTGGTTTCACCAAAGAACTTTTATCGATGCTACTTCCTTATTCATTAACCTTCAGACCTGCCTATTGAGTATCCCTACAGGAATCTCGTTATATAACGAGTTATATTTACACCAATGCTCTGCAGGGGAACTACTGAGGACAAGTTTACAATACACTTCTTAAGCATTAAAACATAGAACACATGGTGAAGTGCAGCTAACTCTAACAGAAGATTTGGTTTGTAAGCAACCTCTCCTACACGCTTCACTATCTTTTAGGGACCAACAAATTAGGGAGTCAGCTTTCCCTTTTTCTAAATATCATAATTCCCTTCATAGTCTGCACCTTCAAGAATACCCAATCACCCATTTCAAACTTTAGCTCTCTCCTTCTTACATCAATATATAATTTTTGACATCTCTAAGTAGTTTTCTATTTTATGGGAATGAACTAAACCTTTTCATTAGCTTCATGAATAGAATTTGGACAAATAAAATCCTCTTAACAAACCTTAAACCAATCTATAGGTGACCTACACCTATGCCTATATAAACCTTCAAATGGAGCCATATGAATGCTACCATAATAATATTTATTTTAAGAAAACTCAATCAAAGGTAGATGGTCATTCCAACTTTCTTTAAAGTATAAAACACATGCCCTTATCATGTATTCTAATGACTGAATTATGCATTTAGCATTACCATCAGTCTAATGATGGAAAGCAGTACTAAGCTTACCCTTTGTACCAAGGCCCTTCTAGAAAAACCGCTAAAACTGTGATGTGAACTACGTGCCTCTATTTGAAATAATGTATAAGGTTATCCCATAATATTTTTCTAAATTGCAAACATATATTTTCGCATAATCCTCTATGGCATTTGATGTTAGAAAGTGAGTTGAATTAGTCATTCGATCTACTGTGAACAAAATTTAATTATGTTGACATCTTGTATAAGGCAAACCTATGATAAAATCCTTATTAACTACTTCACACTAATAATCTCTGGAAATGTACCACCCAGTGTTTGGTGTTAAACCTTAACTTGCTGATAATTAGGATACTTTGTTAAAAACTCATCTATGTCCTTCTTAATACCATTCCACTATTAAAATTCTCATAAGTCATGGTATATCTTAGTAGCGCCTTGATGAATGAAATACCTTGAACTTTGAACCTCGTCTAATATCCTTTCCCTCAAACCATCAATATTTGAAGCATAAAGTCTACATTGATAGCTAAGTACACTATCTCTCCCTTGGGAGAAAACCTCATCCTTCTACTAATGAAATGCCTCCAATATCTAGCTAACTGTGGGATCATTTCTCTATTTATCCTTCACTCCCAATACCAAAGATGATTCCAACTTGTTCTGAAAGACTACTCCCCCATCATCACTATCAAGCAAACATATTCTAAAATAAGACAATTATGCATTTCTTTAGCCAACTCTCTTTCTTTGTATTTCACACGAGACACACTACCTATGGATACTCTACTTAATGTGTATTCCACAATGTTCACCTTGCCTGGATGATAGAGAAGATATATTTCATAATATTTTAACTACTCCAACCACATTCTCTTATGAAGATTAGGCTTTTTTTTCAAAGTATGTACTGAAGACTCTGATGGCCAGTGAAATCATCAACATGCACATCATAAAGGTAGTTCCTCCAAATTTTCAAAGCAAAATCACAACATCTAACTCCAAATGGTGAGTTTGGTAATTATTTTTGTGATCCTTAAGTTACCAAGAGGCATAAGCTATCACTTTCCCATTTTGAATCAACACAAAACCTAATCCAACTGTGGAAGCATCATAATACACTACAAATCTATCTAACACTTCTAGTAAGGCTAACACTGGTTCCAAAGTCAATGTATATTTCAACTCTCAAAAACTCTTCTCACACTTATCTGACCATACAAACCTCATTTTTTGGATCAACTTAGTCAATGGTATGAATATAAAGGAGAACCCTTTAACAAATATTCTATAGTACCCACCCAAACCTAAAAAGCTTCAGATATCGAATGGAGTGATGGGTCTAGGCCTATGCTTTACTATATTAGTCCTATGAGGATTTATATGAATACCATTCTATGAAATGATATTGTATGACCCCGTAAAATCCTAAGATTGATTCTGTCCATTTACTCTTGTTAAGAGGATTCTAGCTAAGTTTTCATAATTTATTTTATCCTTCAAAAGTTTGCAGTCTCATTTCGTGACTTTAATATCCTTTAATGGTCCTTATTCCTAATAATTCATGACCAAGAAGGTCAATAGGCATTCCTGAACAAGTTTTGGATTTTTTAAAGCTCGTTTAGACCACATTTGGAAGCCCAAAATTGTGGACCAATGCGATCTTGGTGCATCGCGTTGCCAGTCACATTGGTTTATAATGTTGCAGGTTGCCAGGGTCAATGTACTAAGACTCAACGTGATGATGGTGCAACATGTCGACCATCATGTCGATGTCATCTATGCACCGTTTCTATAATAATGTTAATGCCTAGTTTCAGTCATTAAATATCTGTATTTTTAAGGGAAAAAGGGTTAATTTCCCAACTCTAAATAAGTTTAAAACATGGTATATAGCCCAAATTCAATAAAAATATGATGTCTCTCTCAATTTTATCTCAATAACAATGTAGGTTTTTCCATTGAAGATTCAAATTCAATACTCAAATTCAAGAATCTCTCTATCAATCTTCATGTAATCAAGAATTAAAGTATGTATAGTATTCAATCATGGATTCCTTTCATCCATGAAGCCCAAGAATCATGTTTTAAACTATGAATTTTGATATTGATGTTATGGATTGATTATGTTAATATGGTTGTTACTTTACGAATCCTAAGTTTCAATTCTTTATTTATTTTATGACACTATGTTAGTATGCAAGTTGAAAACTATGAACTTAGTTAGTTATGGTGTTTTAATTGATGATTATGTCAATGACCTAAGTGGTGCATGTATGGTGTTTGATAAAATGCCTAAGAGAATAAAAATTATGCATTATAGCTTAATTGTGAGCCAAATGATAAATACATATTTTACCCTTATGTTTAAATAACTCCCATGCTATTGATGCGCTTTGTAGATGTTCGTTGGAATGCTCATGATGTTAGAGTACGAAATTATAACAAGATTATATGCATTCCTATCCATGTACAACATTATACTAACCATGTGCTTCATGAAATCCCCAACTTATTGTATGATGAATTGTTGATATTGGTCACATGTTCAAGAACTGTCAAGTCTTGTTAGTTTCATGCTATTGAGTCCTGGGGTACTTGTACCCGACAATTTAGCAGTGTGCCTAGAGCAAGTATTAGTTTTCACGATACTCTCAGACAAGGCATGATCATTAGAATTCAGTCAATTTCATGACTCAGGAAAATTCAGGGAATTCTGTATCAGTCTAGTCCAACTAGTAACATCAGTAATCTCAATAACCTCAGTGATCTTAGTAATATTAGTAATCTTTGTAACCTTCATAATCTTAACAATCACAGTCAGTTATTAGATCTCAGTAGTATTTTATTAGTCAGCGTAATTTAGTGAACCCAGTTCAAATCAGGTGTACAATACGATCAGTAATAGTTCAGTTCAGTTAAATTAGATCAGTGTCTTTTCATTTGAGAGTAGGATTCAGCACTAAGTTAACCAAATGAAGAGGTCTCACCTGTCAGTTAGTAGAGGGTATGATCCTTAGAAGAAATCCTTGCATTCCATCACTACGTAACTAGCATAGGTAGAGATGTACCCCTACAAGTTTAGGGACTATACACCTTATTTGAGTTTTTCTACTAGGAGTGGATGATGGAAGAGATCCCTGCCAGAGAGGTTTTACTCACATCTTGTCTTTACCTATGGAACGGTAATGACACCCTTCCAGCTAGGGTAACAGGTTGGACCCGAATAGTTTAGATTCAGGGCATGTCGGTTAGATGATTACATCCTATAGTCTCAGTTTTAGATTTAGTCTCAGTAACAAAACTTAGTTCATTTCTATAGATATCAGGACTATCTGATACAATCGCTCAGCTTATTATGGAACTCTACTATTTCTATCATAATCAAGATTGTCAGATATAGTCATCCAGTTCAGTAAAGAACTCAAATAGTTTTTCAATATTAGTATACTCAGTTATCAGTTATCAGTAATATAGTATCAGTAACCTCAGATATCAGTTACCTATAAACTCCGTAATTCATATCAACAATAGACTAAGTTATTCAGTATCCCAGTACTAGTAAACCCAGATATCTGTACAACAGTATTTATTATTGTCACAATCCCATCCCCAGTTCATGTATTCATTCATGTATTTCTCATATGTTAATGTTCATATCATTGGTCAGTTATTATTGTATATACATGTGAAGCCTTGTATTCACCTTATATAGCATGTATACCAGTATATTCAATCGTACTGACGTATTTGTGTTATGGTGTTTTATACCATTGGTTTAGAAATAAAAGATCCTAAGCATCCTTAGTAGATAAAATGTTGAGAAGCCAGACTAGCAGTGAGTCCTCATCATTTGAGGATAGCATAATTAACTTATTACTTTATTATTTCAATATTTAAGAGTTAGTTAGGTACATGTCCCATTAAGTCTATATATTTCAGATAGTTTAGAGGCTCTAAGACTACAACATGTTTCAGACAGTTTATTTTACTTTTAGGTATTATTATACCCCATTACAGACATTATTTCATATTCAGTATTAGTTCAAATTGGAACTATATGGCCTTACAACTTATATTCTACATATTTACAGTATATTTTTCAGTGCTCAGTTACATATAACACTCATGGGTTAGGTTGTGGTCCTTTACGATCATGAGCACCGTGTAGCATTCTGGGTACCAGATTCAAGGCGTTAAAAAACATTGTATTAAAGCCTAAGGTTCAACAGTTTCCAAGGAAGTCTGAAAAGCAACGTCGAGTAGAGTCTTATGCATAGGTGTGTTGTGCAGCATACTTATGGACAATAGGCTATGTGATGTTTTAGGAATAGTTCCCTTCTTTTAGTTTTTATGTAGTGCCAGTGAGCATGAGCTCAAATTTAACTCCCAGTCTAATCTTCTCATCCTCTTATTTACAGATCATGCCTCTAAAAGGGTTAGCAAAAGAAGAACCGGTAATCAATCAGCACCTCAGCTCATTCAGGCAGATCCCCTAGATGAACATGTTTGTCATGTATAATTCAGAACTGCATTCACTACTCTAACCAATTCAGTCACAGCTCAGAATAATTTGGCAGCTATTTTTCCAGCCAACCCAATGGCCAATTCTGCTACAGCCAGGATTTGGGATTTCACCTGATTGAATCCTCCCTTATTCTCCAGTTCTATGTTCGAACAGGATCCACAGAATTTTATTAACTAGGTTCATAAAGTTACATATATAATGGGAGTGACTTCCATTGAGAGTGTCATGCTAGCCTCCTATCAGCTATGAGATATAGCCCATATGTAGTTTAAATAGTTAAAGGTAGACAGTAGGTATAGATGTAGGGCCTATAGAATGGGAAGAGGATACTATGACCTTCCTAGATAGATTCTTTCCCCTGGAGCAGAAAGAAGCCAAAGTGTTAGAGTTCATCAATCTCAGACAAGGTAGCATAAGGGCAAAAGAATACTCAATCAAGTTTACTCAGTTATTTATGTATGCTCCCTATGTAGTAGAAGACTGTAGATCTAGAATGAGTAAGTTTATGTTTAGGATATCGGGTAGAGTGGTTAAGAGTGCAAGACTATGATGTTCATTAAGGAGATGAACATATCTTGGATTATGCTCCGTGCTCAACAGATTGAGCAGCAGAAACTCAAGATAAAGGAGAAGGAAAATAAGAGTGCTAGAATTGGTAGTTATAGTTATTCCCAGCCAGGGTGGCAGGGCGGTAACCATTTTCATTGTAGTCAAAAGGTTTTAGTTCAAGTTCCCTCTTCAGCTAGTTTACCAGTACCAAAGTTCAAAAATAGTCGTAGGGATGGGACGGTAGGTTCCTAAACCCAGGGTAGTGCAAGTGTTATTCACACTCATTACCTTTGTGAAGAGTGTGGTAATTATCATAAGGGTATGCATAGAGCGAGAAGTAATACGTGTTTTGGATGTGGAAAGTCAGGTCACAAGGTCCGAGACTATCCTAAACCCGGTTCACGATGTCTGTACGGTTTTCCTTCAGCTCAGTCCACTCACCCAAATTGGTTGGGTGATAATTCCAGCGCTATCAGTGGGCAACGTCCAAACAAACCCTGTGCACTTCAGTCCTGATAGGATCAGTAAAGTCCTCCTGATGCAGAAACTAGTATGTCACAGATTCCTTATTTATATGTTTACACATCTTTAATTTCAGGAGTTTTTTTCCTTTTATAACTCTTTACATACCACTTAACTTTAAGGTCAAACCAGATGTTAACAGGACCTTTCTGAGTCTCCACCCAGCGGGTCAGTCTATCATAGCCAGATACGTTTATAGGAACTATCCGGTTATGGTACCTCTGAAATCTAGGCCTTCAGGTTTTAGCAGTATTACCAGCATTGGTAGGAAATCAGTAAGGGAAGATGATTACTGACCTATTGTTATCTCAGTGTAAAGTTTTGTCCTTTATGCATCACGATACTTACGCATGCTTCACGTAAAAATTCCATGCACCCAGCTTATATCCATATGTTTTTCATCGAATAATGTGTGTTTCAAGTTCCTCGTATAAGGGGTCTAAGTTCATCTTATGTTGCAGATCATATTCCAAGAATATAGAAAAATGTGTTATAGTATTCTTAGCCCACACAATTAATTACGTCACTTCTACTGTTCAGTCAAACTCAGATTATGCTACGTATACCCTTAGTTTACATCCCTCAGTGAATACGTAGTCTTAATGTTCCATCCCACAGGCCTCAGTTACAGTGATAGTACAAAAATCAATATCTAGTAAAGGACTTAGATAGTCCCACAAAACCATGGCTTTTAGCTATCACTTTGATATCAGGATTCAGTACTCCTGTACTAGTCTAAAACACAGATATAGAAAACCATTATTTAGTCTTAGTTAGAGTCTTAGTTATGGTTACATTCTCAATTGGCATCTTAACTACAATCTTAGTCCCAGTCCTAGTCCAGTCAGATCATAAACACTATTCACTTGTAGTATTACCCAACCATAGAATATGGCTATCACTTATTCAGTCATTGGTATATCAGTACCCTAGTTTACAGAATGTTTTCGAATTATGTTGGATGCTTGGTCTTATATTTTAATGGTAATATAGTTTTTTACTCATTCATGCTCAGTTACCTCACATTGCATAGTCAGTCATTACCTTCTATGCATAATACTATATAGTTCTAGACCAGCTATTCAAACCAAGTGTAGTTCAGTTTTACATATTTACTATTTAGCTATCAGTCATGCAGCTATCCGTCATTCAGTTTTACATGTCCATTATTCAGCTATCAGTCTAGTATATTTGTGCATTCATGCTTACCGCCCACGAGAATCTTTTTAGTAGTCCCAGTGCAGTGCATAAGGCTTAGTCACTTTATCTTAGACGATGTTACTTAGGCCTTGCCTCTTAATACAACAATCCCAGCCATGTAGCGATCACCTATTCAGATGTCCTACTCTAGCCGGAATAAGATTTGTTTTCTCCTTACCATCACTAGAACTAAATAGAAAGAATGTCATTACAATGCTTTAGTCGAGTATAAGTTTTCAACATGAGTTAGTCCATAAAGCCAGTGAGTCAGTTCCATCTAATTGTAGTACTCGGAATCTCATGAATTACATCATTCTAAGATGGACCAACTAGGTAGTGGCATGTTCAACTTGGTTCGTGGTATTCAGTCATGATTCAATTCTTAGGTGCCTCTTGCATTGCCTTATCTTTCCTCGTAGCTCAGCAAAGTCAGCCCTATATATTTTCAAGGGACATAATGCCCCAAGGGGGAGATACACTATAATTCCCTAAACCTTCATAACATAAATATACCACTCTCTCTCTTTGTAACAAATCCAGTTTGGGGTAAAGGGTACTCATGAGTTGACCCTTAAACTCTGACCTTGGTTGTAAGCCACGTATTCAAGGTTCTCAGTTCAGATCATTATAAAAAGCTCATGTATCATATTCCAGACTTATTTACATTCACTTGTTTCTGTTCATGCATATCTAGAAATTAATTTAAGGCTCATTAGCATTTTAAGTTTAAAGAAATAGTCTCCCTTGAACTTATCCAGTTTCATGCTCCAATTTCTATTATAAACTTGGTATAAATTACCATTACATATTCATTCATGCATTCGTGTGGAAGATCAGTCATGTATTCATGCATCAGATGTGCATGTTTAATATAATATATTTAGCTTATCAGTCATGCCAGCCATGAAATTATGCATCAGATATGCATGCTTTGAATAAATCTCAGCAAATCAGTAATGTCAGTAATGTACTCATGCTTTAGTTGTTCATGTTCAGCATGTATTTTAGGTTATCATTTTCGTTATCTCAGTTAGAACCATTCAAGGAAGAACGTTCCCAAGGGGGACATAATATGAGATCCCACAAAATTCTAAGCTTCATTCAATCTATTTATGCTACTTAATGGGGGTCCCCATACTTAGAAGGTTCTAGCTAAGTTTCCAACTTAGTTTATTTTAGCCTTCAAAAGTTCACAGCCTCATTTCTTGACGTTAATATACTTTAAAGGTCTGTATTATTGAAAATTCATGACCAGGAAGGTTAATAGGTGTTTAGGGATAAGTTTTGGATTTTTTAGGGCTTGTCTAGACAACGTTCAAAAGCCCAAAATAGTGGACCATTGGGATCTTGGCATGCCACATCGCTAATCTCAATGGTTGATATTGTTGCAGGTTGCCATGGTCAATGTACTAAGACTTGACGCGATTATGGCGCAACGCGTAGACTATACCATCGATGCCATCGACGTGCTGCATCAATACTAGCATTGATGCCCAGTTTCAGTCATTAAATATCCACATTTTTAAGGGAAAAAGGGTCAATTTCCCACCCCTATATAAGTCTAAAACATGGGATTTAGCTCGAATTCAACCAAAATAGAGTGTCTCTCTCAAGTTTCTCTCAAGAATAAGTTAGGGTTTTCAATTAAGGATTCAAATTCAATACTCTAATTCAAGAATCTCTCTATCAATCTTCGTGTAATGAAGAACTAAGGTATAAATAGTGTTTATTCATTGAATCTTTTCATCCATGAATCCCAAGAATGAAGTTTTAAACTATGAATTCTTATATTCTTGTTATGGATTTATTATGTTCATGTGGTTGTTGTTGTACGATTACCAAGTTAGAAATTTTTATTTGTTTTATGAAACTATGTTAGCATGTAAGTTTAAAACTATGAACTTAGTTGGTTATGGTGTTTTAATTGATGATTATGCCAATGCCCTAAGTGGTGAATGTATGGTGTTTGATGAAATTCCTAAGAGAATAGAAATTATGCATTATAGCTTAATTGTGACCCAAATGATAAATATATGTTTTAACCTTATGTTCAAATGACTCCCATGCTATAGATGTGCTTCTAGATATTAGGTGGAATGGTCATAATGCTAGAGTATGAAGTTATGACATGATTATATGCATTCCTATCCATGTACAACATTATGATAACCATGTGCTTTATGAAATCCCCAACATATTGTATAATGAATTGTTGATATTGTTCACATGTTCAAGAAGTATTAAGTTTTGTTAGTTTCATGCTATTGAGTCCTGGGGATACTTGTACCCAACAATTTAGCTATGTACCTAGATCCAGTGTTAGTTTTAATGATTCTCTCAGTCAAGCCATGATCAATAGAATTCATTCAGTCTCATGACTCAGGAATATTCAGGGAATTCAGTATCAGTCTAGTCCTACTCAATAACCTCAGTAATCTCAGTAACCTCACTGAGTGATCTCAGTAATATCAGTAATCTCTGTAATCTTCATAATCTCACCTAACCAAGTCAATTATCATATCTCAGTAGTATACCATCAGTCAAAGGAATTTAGTGAACCTGGTTCAAACCAGTTATACAATACAATCAGTAATAGTTCAATTTAGTGTCTTTTTAGTTGGAAATAGGAATTAACATGGAGTGAACCCAAGGATGAGGTCCCACCTATTAGTCAGTAGAGGGTGTGATCCTTAGAAGAAATCCTTGTATTCCAGAACTACATAGCAAGCATAGGTAGAAATATACCCCAACGAGGTTTAGGGACTATACACCTCATTTTAGTTTTCCTACTAGGAAGGGTTGACGGAAGAGCTACCTGTCAGAGAGGGTTTAGTTACAGCTTGTCTTTACCTATGGAAAAGTACTGACATCCTTCCTTCTGGTGTTATAGGTTGGACCCCACCAGTTCAGATTTAAGGAATGTCGGCTAGATGATTACATCCCACAGTCTCAGTTTTATATTCTGTCTCAATAATAGAACTCAGCTAAGTTCTATAGATATCAGGACTGTCAGATACTGTCACTCATCTCAGTATGGAACTCAGCTAGTTCTATCAAAATTAGGATTGTCAGATATAGTCATCCAATTCAGTAAAGAACTAAAATTGTTTTTCAGTATCAGTACACTCAGTTATAAGTAATATAGTACCATTAACCTTAATTATCGATCACCTGTAAACTTCGTAATTCATATCATCAATAGACTAAGTTATTCAGTATCCCAATACTATTAAACTCAGATGTGAATACAATAGTATTTAGTATTTTCACGACCAAAGTCCTAGTTTATGTATTCATGCATGTATTTCTCACGCGTTCATGTTCATGTCATCAGTCAGTTATTATTATTAATGCATCTAAACCCTTACATTCTTCTTACCTCACATGCATATCAGTATATTCAATTGTACTGACGCAATTGCGCTATGGTATTTTATACCATAAGTTTAAAAGCACGAGCACCCGAGCATCCTTAGTAGATCAGATATTGAGCAGCGAGACTAGTAGTGAGTCCTCATCATTCGAGGATATCATGATTATCTTATTACTTTATTATTTTAGTACTTTGGAGTTAGTTGGGGACATGTCCCATCAACTCTATAGATTTCAGACAGTTTAGAGGCTCTCAGACTACAGCATGTTTCATATAGTTTATTTTAGTTGAGGGTGTTGTTATATCCCATTACAAATATTTTTTATATTCAGTATTAGTTCAGTTTTGAACCTTATGGCCTTACATCTTATATTCCGCATATTTACAGTATATTATTCAGTGCTCAGTTATAGATATCATTATAGGTTAACTTATCATTCTTTGGGGTCATAAGCACTGTGTTTCGTTTGGGGCATTACAGACATGGCCCAAGACCGTAACAGATTACAATAAAAATTAACATTTACCAAACTTTGCAAATAATTAACCGTCCTTAAAGGTCTGGAACACTATTCTCAAATTTCCTACATGTTCTTACTTACTTATGGAATACACCAGTATGTCATCTGTAAAGAAAATTACAAATATGTTGAAGTACTGCTTGACGACCCTACTCATCAAGTCCATGAAAGCTACAGGAGCATTTTTCAGTCCAAACGACGTAACCACAAACTTAAAATGGCCATACCTAATTTGGAAAACTATTTTTGGACTGTCTTGCTCCCTAATTTTAAACTGATGATATCTTGACCTAAGGTTAATCTAGAAGAACCACATGGAACCTTGAGGTTTATCCGAGAAATAGTGGATTCTAGGAATAGGATACATGTTCATGATGGTAACCTTGTTTAGCGGTCTATAATCTATTCATATTCTGAGAGTGCCATCTTTTTTGCATACAAAGAAGACTGGGCACCCTAAAAAGAAATATTGGGTCTTTTCAAACCATTATCTAAGAGGCCCTTAAGCTGATTCTTTAAATCATTAAGTTTGGCTGGGGCCATACTATTTAGAGGGATAGAGATAGGCTGAGTGTCAGGAAAAAGATCAATACCGAATTCTACTTTTCTATTTGGAGGTACCCCTGGTAGATCTTCGGGGAAAACCTTAAGAAACTCATTAACTAGATGGACTAATTGAACATTTACGGATTTAGACTTTGTATCTTTGAATGAAACTAAATGATATATACAACATTTTTATATTAACTTTCCAGCCTTAAGATAAGAGATAAAATAATTTTTGGAAGACACTAAACTACCCTCCTACTTAAAATCTGCCTTATTAGAAAATTGAAACTTTACCACATGGGTGCAACAATCTATTGATATACCATACATGGTGCCAATCCATTCCCAAAATTGCATTAAAACATACCATCTCAAACTCTATTAGGTCATCTAGTGAGACTTTATGGTGAACTATGATAGGACACTTCTTATAGACTCATCTAGCAAACATGGACTCACCCACTGGGGTAGGAACAAAGTATGTCTTAGAAAATACCCGAAACACGGCCTTGTCATACTAGGCATTCCACGTTCAACCAGTATTGGGGACCACCCCCTTACCCAACCTATAATACCCCGAAAATTTTTTTTGTTGAAATTTTGTGTGTAAATATGTCAGAATCCTATCTTCGAGAATAATTTATAACTTTTTTGTGTTTCATTTCTTTGATTTTCACCCACCATTTAGTAGAACATCGAATAATATTTCTAACGATATGTGGATCACCCAAAACAGACACTCGAGCGATGAGTTACGACCATTCCAATCAAACTACGACTATTCCGATCGAACTATGAACAGTAAAATATGTAGGAAAAAAATACTGTAGCCAGGTGATTTTTTTGGTCAACTTGAAACAATCATCACTCCTTGTACATAATGAACTGTGCGAGCTGCTATATATCAAAGGAAAGCCCTAAGAGTCTTGTTTCCAGTGAAATTTGTTTCATCAAATTTGGACATCAGAGTAAAAAGTTATTGCCAATTTACTTAAGCCTATCGGATAGATTATTGAAGTGCATATTTGACATTAATTGATTTTTAAAGGTATTTTGATCATTTCCCATTATTGTAACCCTCTATATATACCCCCTTTGAGCTGAGAATTGTCATTCATTTTCTTTCCTTTCTCTTATATCTCTCTCTCAAAATATAAGCATACATATATATATAGAAGAAGAGGAGTTAGGGTTAGGGTTCTAATTGGGGGAATCGATTCAAGGCTTCGCTTTGCGAATTGCTTCCGTCAATCTCTTCGGCTACGAAATCTAAGGTATGCAAGTGTTTATCCATGGGCTCCTTCCATCCATAGAGCCCACAAATCCTTTTTCAAAGGCTCAAGATACATGTGTACATATATTTATATATATGATTATACTTTCTAAATTTTTATTGTGTATGTGTGTAGTATTCACATGATGGTTGAGATATATGTGTGGGATGATTATGTGCGTTAGTTGAAGTATAGGTGTGTAGTATTTTTATGATGATTGGTGATTATGTTGTTGAAGTTGATGATATCAAAGAAGGTATCTTTGTATGTTTTTGGAAACAATGGTGGTGTGTGATGTATAAATATATGAAATGGGTGATTGAATACTTGTAATCTTGATGAATCCACCTATGACTAAGAAGTGCATGTAAGGTGTTTATGAAAATACCTAAGAGACTAGAGATTTTGTTTTTATAACATAATAGGTCCAAAATTAATTGATTATGAATATATGATAATTTAAATTGTTAAGCCTTGATTTATACTATTATTCCATTATTTCCTTGTTATGACTTAATAATTGTTATTAGGAATTATATATCCCAACTATTGATTGATATGTCAAATATTTTCTAAATGTGACTAGGATTGTGAATTGAGAAATGTGGACGTTGAAGTTGAAGGATGATAGTGTTGTGGTGCATGAAATTGAGCATTAAACCTATGCCCTAAATGGTGCATGTTAGATGATTACTAAAATGCCTATGTGAAGACAAATTTAAATATTTGACATGTTTGTTATCCAAATTATGATTTTAATGCCATATCCATATGCATAACTTATGTCTAGCATATGTTTGACAAAATATTTAAGATAATAGGAAACTATGCATTGTGGTTTATTAGGTCATAAAAGACAAATTCATACTTTGTTCCTATGGATAGTTGATTTCCTTGAATTTGTGGTGCGTTGCGCGAGTATAATGGAATTCCATAATGAATTGTTGAGGTAACTATGATGTTTGTGTGTAGTATTTATTGCGGACCGAAAGCATGGTCCCCACGTGTTCAATTGGATGCTTATATGGAGAAATGAGGCCTACTGATTTGCTAAGTGTGAAGTCCTTAATTATATGTTGCGTATGATGGCCTATGGGCATGTTGTGTATGAGTTATCTATCTTGTGTTACTTTATGCTATTGTATGCTGGGGATACGTTTGCCCGAAATAGTCTGCTGGTCTAGAGCCGAGTCAGTTTCACGGTAATCTCAATCGAGCGATGAACAATGAACTCTCGGTTAGTTTTAAAACTTGGGGAAATCTCAGTAATCTCGGAAATCATTATTTATCGAATAATCGGGCAATGAAGCTCTGAAATCTTACATATCAATTCACTCCGTTACAGAACTCTGTACATTTTGTGAGATAGTAAGCTTATCTTAAAAGTTAGTGGCAATTAGAAATAATCCATCAGAGAATGGAATCAAGGAAACTCTGTCATATTGATAAAGTATCATTACACGAGAACAAATTAATTTTAGTTAATTACAGTTAACAACCAGTTAAATGTCTTTTAGTTGGGAGTACGATTCAGCACCGAGTGAGCTAAGTATAGGAACAATCCTCCTAGTAGAGGGTTTGATTCCTGGTAAAAATCCTTATGCTCCAGAACTACGTCACCAACATAGGTTGAGACATGTATCCTACGAGTAGAGGGTTAGATGAGGTGGTTGTCCTGCGAGTAGAGGGTCCCACCATTTTCGTTTGAGGTCCTAATAGTAGAAGGTCCTATGCAGTTTTCTTTACTGGTGGCACGGTATTGACACCCTTCCTGCTGTGGTACAGGTTGGATCCCACTTGTGGTAAGTAGGGCATGTCAGTTTAATGATCACTCCCACAGTTTCAGTAACAGTCTCAGAAAAGAACTCAGTTCATGTACAGAAGTTGAGGCTGTCAGATATAGGCCTTCGAGTATTGCTATCATTATCATTGAGTAGAGAGACTTCCTACGAGATGAGGGTTGCTCTCAAACTTATTTACCGATTATCATA
Organism: Capsicum annuum; assembly: GCF_002878395.1. Lineage (NCBI taxonomy): Eukaryota > Viridiplantae > Streptophyta > Magnoliopsida > Solanales > Solanaceae > Capsicum > Capsicum annuum. The sequence continues at coordinate 119,646,334 of NC_061120.1, read as the reverse complement.
ATTGTTGAGTATAGAGACTTCCTACTAGATGAGGGTTGATCCCAGATTTAGTTGTGTAGTGTTCTAGAGACTTCCTGGTAGATGAGGGTTGATCTCAGATTTAGTTGTTTAGTGTTCTAGAGACTTCCTCCTAGATAAGGGTTGATTTCAGATTAAGTTGTTCAGGGTTCCAGAGTTGGTAAATTTGAATATCAAATATCAGTAATATCAGTTATCCAATTTCTCAGTATGGATAAGTACAGATGTCAGCTCTAGTGGCTTCAGATACTCAGTATCTTACTATCAGTATTATTATTTTCAAGTGTCAGCGTTCAAAATGTAACATTCATTGTCATGATGATTTCAGTTGTACATTATGCATCCATGTGTGTATTGTTGATCAGACATGTTTCAAAATTGGTAACTGTAGAGTTTTTGCATATCTTTATTCTAGCGAATACATATTATTCAAATTGTTATGTTTATGCATAAGCCTTATATTTTACCTTACCCTATCTTTGCAAACTCGGTACATTCCTTTTACTGACGCATTCGTGCTATGGTGCTTTCCCTACCATAGGTTAAGAAGAGCAAGATTCAGAGTATATTTAGATGTCAGATCTTGTAGCAGTGGGTGAAGTAGTGAGTCCTTATTATCCGAGGATATTCTATTTCATTGATTTGGTGATTTGAGTAGATGGAGTTAGTTGGGGAATTGTCCCTTTAACTCCATAGTTCAGACAGTGTAGAGGCAAATCAGACAGATGTATTGATATTTAGTTTTTAGTATTGTATATTTAGATATTTGAACCTTATGGCCAGATTTAGCTAGTTTCTGCATTTATCATATTACATTATACAGTGAACAGATATGGATATCAGTGAAGGGTTAGCTTGTGGTCCCTCGGGATCACAAGCACCATGTGGCATTCTGGTTTATGGGAATCGGGGTGTTACAAACTTGGTATCAGAGTCTAAGGTTCAACAGTGTCGTAGGGAGTCTTAAAAGCCGCATCTAGTAGAGTCTTGTACAAGAGTGTGTTGCATGCCACACTCATGTACGGGAGGCACTGGGATGTTTAGAAGAGTTTCCGTTCTTTCATGATCCAGATCATGCTATAGCAAGATTTTCTAAGAGAGTTATGTTGACTCTTGTAATGATCTACTTATGTCAGATTTACCTTACTCATAAGCTAACAGAAGTAGTGAAGCCAAAGTCTTTCAGATAGAACTTTCTCTGACGAACCCCGCAGATTGTTTCGGGATAGTGTTCCCTAAAGTGAGCAGAGTATGCCTTATGGGGTTAGCTGTTTATAGGGTGAATGAATAGGATTGAAATTATATATGTAAGAATCTAAGTATGGAAGTTGGGAATTAAATGTGTTGATTGATAGAGATATAGCTGCGATTCTCATGGTGTGGAGAAGTATGAATGTAAGAGATGTGATATTTGAAGGCTAGAATTAGAATAGTATGTTTATTAAAGATTTGTGGATATTCATGTTATGTTTTAGAAGCTAAGGTTGAATCTTTGAAGAATGTAAGTTTGAGGACTCCAAACTAAGTATTAAGATGTGAGTGTGGTATTAGTAGCCTATGAAGAAATCGAAGTAGATAATGTGTTTAGTGAGACAAGTAGGTGTTGGAAAGAGTGTATGTATATAATAATGATTGTAGAGACTAAGGAAAGATAAGAGTTGTATTCCAAGAAGTAGCATTGGTATTGAATTTATGTTTTCAGGTGTAATCTTTCTGGATGACTTAAGTTATCATTTAGTGCACCGTTGTGCCTCAGACTCTAGAGTACATAGGTTGTAGTTCATTTTGGGGTTCAGCCAAGTGTTCAAAAGTGTCTGACGATGACTTAAAGCTGAGAGGAGGATGATAGAGAAAGTGAAAATTAGGCCCTCAGAATCTAGTAGTGGTACCAGTAGGTATAGAAAAGTAGTAAAGGGAGACAGTTCCCAACGCATTCATATTTTAGAGAAATATGTCTAAAGGGACCTTGGGTCCCAAGGGGGAGATACCCCATAATGTAATATTAATTGGATGTCCATGCTCTTTCTATGATATTAACCTCATCCTTCGTTGCATTTTTAGTTATGCTTTTGAGAATTTGTTATATTAGGTATATTCGTGTTTAATATGCGCGTTCAATAAAAAAGAACTCGAATTGTGGGCATGTTTGAACATGTTTTGAAGCGATTCGTTGGATTATGATTCTGTGCATCTGAGATGCATGTGCGTTGTGAAAATTTACCCATGAGTGGGTTGTTGAATGTTTTATGCGATAGATGTGCATGACTAGTGAAAGTACGTAGAGTATTGGTTGCTTCAGTCGTGTGGTTATGTTTTGAGATATGTTGCTGTCTTAAATAAACCCAGTCAATTAGTGTTCTAGATCTGGCCTTCATATACGAGCACGAATGTTTCCAAGGGGGAGATGATGTAATATCCCGAAAAAAAATTTCATTGAAATTTTGTGCGTAAATGTGTTGGGATCCTATCTTCGAGAATGATTTATAATTTTTTTTGTTTATCATTTCTTGGATTTTGACCCACCATTTTGTAGAGCATCGAATAAGCTTTCCAACGATATGTGGGTCACCCTGAACGACCACTCGAGCGATTAGTTACGACCATTCCAATCAAACTACGACCATTCCGATCGAACTGTGAACAATAAAATATGCAAGAACAAAAGTAATGCAGCCAGGCGATTTTGCTGGTTAACTTCAAACCATCATAAATGATTGTACATAATGAACTGTGTGACCTGCTATGTATCAACGGAAAGCCCTGAGAATCTTCTTTCCACTGAAATTGGTTTCATCTAATTTGGACATCGGAGTAAAAAGTTATGCCCAATTTACTTCAGCCTATCGGATAGATCAATGAAGGGCAGTTTGACATTAATTGATTTTTAAAGGTATTTTGGTCATTTCCCATTATGGTAACCCTCTAAATATACTCCCTTGGAGATGAGAATCGTCATTCATTTTCTCTCATTTCTCTACTATCTCACTCTCAAAATATATGCATATATATATATATAGAGAGAGAGAGAATCAGAGGAGTTAGGGTTAGGGTTCCAATTGGGGGAAAATCGATTAAAGGCTTCTCTTCGCGAATTTCTTCCGTCAATCTCTTCGGCTATGAAACCTAAGGTATGTAAGTATTTATCTATGGGCTCCTTTCGTCCATAGAGCCCACAAATCCTTTTTCAAAGGCTCAAGATACATGTGTACATATATATATGATTATACTTTCTAAATTTTCATTGTGTATGTGTGTAGTATTCACATGATGGTTAGGATATATGTGTGGGATGATTAAGTGTGTTGGTTGAAGTATAGGTGTGTAGTATTTGTGTGATGGCTGGTTATTATGTTGTTGAAGTTGATGATATCCAAGAAGGGATCTTTGTATGTTTGTGGAAACTATGGTGGTGTGTGATGTATAAATATATGAAATAGATGATTGAATACTTGTAATCTTGATGAATCCACCAATGCCTAAGAAGAGCATGCATGGTGTTTATGAAAATACCTAAGAGACTAGAGATTTTGTTTTTATAACATAATAGGTCCAAAATTAATTGATTAGGAATATATGATGATTTAAATAGTTAAGCCTTGATTTATACTATTATTCCATTATTTCCTTATTATGACTTGGTAATTGTTATTGGGAATTATATATCTCTACTATTGATTGATATGTCAAATATTTTCTAAATGTGAGTTGGATTGTCAATTGAGAAATGTGGATGTTGAAGTTAAAGGATGATAGTGTTGTGGTGCATGAAATTGAGCATTAAACCTGTGCTAAGATGATTGCTAAAATGCCTATGTGAGGAAGAATTTAAGTGTTTGACACATTTGTTATCCAAATTATGATTTCATGCCATATCCCCATGTGTTTGATTGGATGCTTATATGGAGAAATAAGGCCATTTGATTTTCTAAGTGTGAAGTCCTCAATTATGTGTTGCATATGATCGCCTATGGGCATGTTGTGTATGAGTTATCTATCTTATGTTACTTTATTCTATTGCGTGTTAGGGGTACCTATGCCCAAAATAGTCTGTTGGTGTAGAGCCGAGTCAGTTCACGGTAATCTCAATCGACCAATGAACAATAATCTCCTGGTTAGTTTCAAAACATAGGAAAACTCAGTAATCTCGGAAATCATTCTTTATAGAATAATCGGGCCATGAAGCTCTGAAATCTTACATGTCAATTCACTCCATTACAGACCTCTGCACATTTTGTGAGATAGTAAGCTTATCTTAAAAGTAAGTGGCAATTAGAAATACTCCGTCTGAGAACGGAATCAAGCAAACTCTCTAATATTGGTAAGGTATCATAATGTGAGAACAGATTCAGTTCAGTTGAGTATAGTTAAGAACTGGTTAAATGTCTTTCAGTTCGGAGTAGGATTCAGCACCGAGCGAGCTATGGATGGGAACATTCCTGCGAGTAGAGGTTTTGATTCCTGGTAGCAATCCTTATGCTCCAGAACTACTTCGCCAGCGTAGGTTGAGACATCCATCCTTCGAGTAGAGGATTAGATGAGGTGGTTGTCCTATGAGTAGAAGGTCCAACCATTCTCGTTTGAGGTCCTAATACTAGAGAGTCCTATGAAGTTTTATTTACTGGTGGCGTGGTATTGACACCCTTCCAGCTGGGGTACAGGTTGGATCCCACTTGTGGTAAGTGGGGCATGTCGGTTAAATGATCACTCCCACAGTTTCAGTAACAGTGTCAGAAAAGAACTCAGTTAATGTGCAGAAGTTGAGACTGTCAGATACAGGCCTCCCAGTATTGCTATCATTATCATTGAGTAGAGAGACTTCCTGCAAGATGAGGGTTACTCTCAAACTTATTTAGCCATTATCATTATCGTTGAGCATAGAGACTTCCTGCTAGATGAGGGTTGATCCCAGATTAAGTTTTTTAGTATTCTAGAGACTTCCTGCTAGATGAGGGTTAATCTCAGATTCAGTTGTTCAGTGTTCTAGAGACTTCATGCTAGATAATGGTTGATCTCAGATTCAGTTGTTTAGTGTTCCAGAGTTGTTAAATTTGAATATGAAATATCAGTAATATCAGTTATCCGATTTCTCAGTATGGATAAGTACAGTCAGCTCTAGTAGCTTCAGATACTCTGTATCTTATTATCAGTATTATTATTTTCAGGTTTCGGCGTTCAAAATGTAACATTCGGTGTCATCATGATTTCAGTTTTTCTTTATGCATCAATGTGTTTATTGTTGATCAGACATGTTTCAAAATTGGTGACTGTAGAGTTTCTATATGTTTATTCCAGCGAATACATATTATTCAGATTGTTATGTTTATGCATAAGCCTTATATTTTACCTTACTCTATCCTTGCATACTCGGTACATTCTTTTTGTTGACGCATTCGTGCTATGGTGCTTTGCCCACCATACGTTCAGAAGAGCGAGATTCAGAGTATATTTAGATGTTAGATCTTGTAGCAGTGGGTGCAGCAGTGATTCCTCATCATTCGAGGATATTCTATTTCAGTGATGTGGTGATTTTAGTAGATGGAGTTAGTTGGGGAATTATCCCTTCAACTCCACAGTTCAGACAGTGTAGAGGCTTTTCAGACATATGTATTGATATTTAGTTTTCTGTACTGTATATTTAGATGTTTGAACCTTATGGCCAGATTTAGCCAGTTTCTGCATTTATTATATTATATTATGTAGTGAACAGATATGGATATTAGTGAAGGGTTAGCTTGTGGTCCCTTGGGGTCACGAGCACCATGTGGCGTTCCAGTTCATGGGCATCGGGGCGTTACACAACCCGACCTTCAAATACGCATACCCTAAGGTGGATATATTCTGAATGTATAACAAGATAACATTCATTATAATTCCAGACTCTGTGATAGGTCCATAACCTAGACCAACCCAAACAAGTCCAACCATCTAGTATCCAACGAATAACAAAAACCAAAACCATAAAAGAATCCATACATCCCATACCAAATGAGCCCCAATATTTATATATATAAATTCCTATGATAAAAAATGATGGAATAATCATAAATAAAGTCAAATGGTACTAGTCCCAATGCCAATTTCAATGCTAAATCTACTACTACTACTGACACTGCCCATACCACCCAAAGTAATGCACAAAACCTCTAACAAAAAGTAAAACAATATCCGGTTGGGACATGCCCTCAACCATAGAAAAAACCAATGTCTATGAAATAACTAAAGTATGTAAAGACATCCATGATATGAAAGGGAGCCTATAGGAAAATTAAAGCTTACCACTATAATCAAAGTGAGCTGATCATAAATTCGATCATTAAGTAGGAGGAGTAGAACGAATAGGTTAGCGAACGAATTCTAGCAAGTACTTAGTATAAGGATAAGATAATAACAATGTGTTAAAATAATCAAATAGACCATATACATTCACAACTATACATACATATATATATATCACCATCCCAGGAAAGGGAACTAGGTTTAGCATGCATTTAAAACCATTAACCTAGGTATGCGTAGCTAACTATCCTAGAACAAACCATGAGCTATATGGGTCCAGTGCAACCCCTGGACGGGCCTCGGTTTATGTAGCCACACGAACTGAAGATACTATAAAAGTAGGGGATTCCTAATTTCCCTTATCTCTCCATGATATATATGTACAAGTTTATTTAGGGGATTCCTGTGTACCCCGTAATTATTATATATAGTCGTGATGACAAATCCTCGTGTCGGCAAACATGATTTCTAGTTTCCATCCATCAAATTCATACCTTTATCTATCACACCCTGCCATTATTCCATAATTAAAATAGTTACTAGACAACCAAACAACCATTCCATTTATTACTAACCAAGTCTATAAGTTGTGGTATTGTCATACCAACGATATCTTGCAAACAATGTCCTTAGCCATTTTTTACATAAAGGAATTCCTATGTAGCCATAGATTATTACATTATGAAGTTGACTTGGCGGAATCCCATGTATCCCATAACATTTTTAATTTGACCAACTATAACCACCAAGACCTTACAATTTAAAAATTTCAAACCCTTTAGGGTTCTATTACTAAGTTAAACCATGCAATAGTTCCATTAAAAGTCCAAAAATATAGTAAAAGCATTGTCATGGGCATTTTATCAAACATATTAGGGGTATAGTATTTCCAAAGCAAAACCAAGTACCAATTAACAATTTCCATGATACCAAATACTCAAACGACCCTAATAATATTAAAATCAAAAGTAAAAGACCGTGGAAAACCATAACCAACCAATGTAACAAAAAACCCAAACATTTAATTAAAATCCCAAAACCATATAACATTCATGCCATGAAAACAATTTATAAAATATGTCATTTGCTTGAACTAAAAATGTGGGAGAAGTATCTTGCTTTAGATTTAGAAGAAGATGAGAAGAAATCACCCATGTGAGCCTCAATTGACCATCTTTAAGGAAACCTTAGCTTTTGCTTAACCCAAGATCCTTGAGAGATTTTGAGAGATTTTAGAGTGTTTGAATGATTGATTGCAAATAGGCTAATGAAGCCCTGAAAATGTGTTTTACGTCATGGGGTCCCAGAAGCTGTAAGGGGAAATGTCTAGAATACCCCAAACTTCAAATATATTAATTTCCCACTGATGGGTACGAGCACCCCCACCAATCTGTACCCTAGGGTACAAGTGGTACACAACACTCGTACTCCAAGAAAAATCTCAAAGCCTACACTGACAAACTTACGATTCCTACTTCCCACTTGTAACAGATCATACAACTGGTACAAATAAATCATACCTTTGGCAGAATCAAGATGGGTTGACACCGTCCATCATATGAGTAGGACTATACCTCTCTTACCCTATCTCATGATCATGGTGAGCCATTCGTACTCATATCTAAGTTAAATGACCAAATTTTAGATTAAGTGAAGGAAAAACAAACCATATGACCCATCACCAACCATACAACTCGTGCCCACATAAGTTGCACCCAATCAAGAAACTCAACCACCCAACACTACCAAACACCATATGACCAGTATGATGAGTCAAATGATGTATTGAAATTCCAAAACCCAGGATATTTCAAATGACCAAACTCCAGGGAGTTCCAGTTTCCCTCACTAGGATCATTCATCCCTGGATAATAGACAAGGTAGTACAAGCATGAATCACAACCAATCATAATCATTCTATCCTTTAACTAAGTTAGAAAATAAAGATTTGACCAAGAAAACATACCTTCCATATGAATAGATAGAGCAGAAATTAAATGTGGTTACTTGGACTTTATGTCCTCTTCCACTTCCCAAGTCACTTCTTCCACCTTGTGGTTTCACCATACAACCTTTAACCGAAGCTACATCGTTGATCCTAAACTGATGAACTTGCCAATCTAAGATCTCAATCGGGTCTTTTTATAATAAAGAGAATCTGAGATACCTAATTCTTCAAAAGGAAAAATTGATGAAGGATCACCTATACACTTACTCCGCATAGAGACATGGAATACCAGATGAACAGAGCTCAAACTAGAAAGCAACTCCTATTCATATGCAATACTACCAACTGTCCCAAACACCATATAAGGACCAATATAATGGGGAATCAGCTTTCCCTTTTTCCAAAACTGCATCACTCCCTTCTCGGGAGACACCTTTTGGAACACCTTATCCCTAACCTCAAACTCTAAGTCTCTATGCCTTACATCCACATAGGACTTTTGGTGACTTTAGGCAGCCTTAAGCCTATCCCATACCACCTTTACCTTTTCTGTAACTTCATAAACTAAATCCAAACCAAATATAACCACAGCACAAAGCTTAAACAACCCAATAGGAGATCTATACCCCCAACCATATGATGCCTCAAATGGGGTCATCCAATGTTAGAATGGTAGCTATTGTTGTAAGAAAACTTAAAGTAGATGCTTAACTCGATTCCCACCATAATCAATGACACATGCACGAAGCATATCTTCCAATATCTAAATAGTCCTTTCTGCTTGGCGATCCATCTGCAGGTGAAAGGCAGTACTAAGACTAACCTTAGTTCCCAACCCCTTCTGAACTACCACCAAAAGTGAGATGAAAACTATATACCATAATCAAAGATAATTGAAACAAGTACCCCATGCATCTTTATGATCTCGTGAACATACAACCTTGTATAATCCTCAGCCGAAATATTAGTCCTTATTAGCAAGAAGTGAGCTAACATTTTTATCCTATCTACGATGACCCAAATAAATCAAATTGATTTCAAGACTGAGGAAGGCCAAAAAGAAAATCATGTGGATCTTCTCCCACTTTTATTCAAGCAATTCAATTTCCTGATATAAACCCCCAGGCCTTATGTGCTCAACTTTTACTTGTTTACAGACTAAACATTTGGACATAAATCAACCTTATCCTTCTTCATACCATTTCACCAATAAATCTCCTTAAAATTATAAAACATTTGGATTGAACCAGGATGAACAATATAGCGTGATTCATGTACCTCAACCAATACCCTTTCTTATAAACCGACGTCAGGAACACATAACGTTTTATGTTATCAAAAAATACCATCACCATTGATCTCGAATACCATTACATTTTTTCCACCTGCATCACCCTTGATTTTCATCAAGATAGGATCTATTATTTGCTTTACCTTGATCTCTACACCAAGAGATGACTGAACAACTTCCTATACTAACACACCACTATTCTCGGAGTCTAACATTAGACTTACTTGGATGGTAGTGAAGACTTATATCGTACTCCTTGGGAAGCTCAGGATATTTCCTCTACCTGAGATTAAGCTCTTTCGAAGTAAACATATACTACAGACTCTTGTGATCAGAAAAAATATCTACATGTACTTCATACAAATAGTGCTGCTAGATTTTATTACAAACACCATAGCTAAATGCTTTAAATCATAAGTTGGATCATTTCACTCATGTACCTTCAACTTCTTAGAAGATAGGATATAATCATCCCATGCTGCATCAAAACACAACCAAGTCCCACCCTGGACGCAATATAATAATCCATAAATCCATCATTGCATTCAAGAAAGGTAAAAATTAGAGCTGAAGTTAGCTTATCCTCCAGCTTCTCGAAACTAGCATCACAAGTATCCAACCAAGAGAACTTTACCTACTTTTGAGTCAACTTATTTGATGGGGCAGCTATCATCAATAAACTTTTCATAAACCTTATGTAATACCTAGCTAAACCAAAGAAGCTTCAAATAATAATTAGAGTCGTAGGTCTAGGCCACCTCATAACTACCGCCACTTTTTGTGGATCTCCCTTAATCCCCTTATGTAACGCCTCAAATCTGATAATCGGAATGCTACGCAGTGCCCATGACCCTAAAGGAGGAAAATCTAACCCATTACTGATATCTATAAATTAAGCACTGAATAATAATAATAATATCGTAAATGCGGATGTATGAATTGAAAGGTCATAAGGTTCAATACTAGTACATAACTAAAAAATATGGTATGACAACACTAAAACAATTGAGATAATTTTCTGAACATACTATAGTCTAAAAGTCTCTAAACTATCTGAATAAGGAGTTGATGGGACATGTCCCCAAATAACTCCAACTACTAAACGAAACTGAAAACTTAAATAGTAATGTGATCATCATGTCCTCGAAGGATGAGTACTCACTGCTAACTCTGATTGCTGAAATGGGATGCTACTAGTTCTCTGGAGATCTTGCTTCTAAACGTATGGTATAAGACACCATAGCGCAAATGCGTCTATACTTTGAATATCCTTGTATGCAAGTGAGGTAGGCTGAATGCAATAGGTTCATATGCATGAACAATACTAACTGACTAACTAATATGAATGTGAGAATACATGTATGTATACATAACTGTCACTAATATCATGATAGGATTGGATACTAACTTCTAAATACTGAGTCTACTGATAGTGACATCTGAGTCACTGATAACTGAGAAACTAATACTGTATTAATGAATACTAAGGAAGTAATACTATGTTAATGATACATGGATAACTATGTCTGACATTTTTTATTATGAAGAACTGGTCTGGTTGACTGTATCTGAGAGTCCTTAAGATAAATGCTAATAACATAATTTCTGATAAGTGATATAACTAACAACATGAGTGACTATATTTGATAGTCCTAAATCTAATTAAAATTGATGAGTTCCATACTGTATTTGAGTAACTGAATCTGAGATCAGTCCTATCTAGCAGGTGATATCTAAATCTGATGATGCCGTTACTGATTGACCATAGTTGAGATCATTCCTATCTAGTGGGTGATTTGGAGTTTATTTATAATGATAAGGAGTGACTATAATTGATAGTCCTAAATTTATACTACTGAGTTGAATTGACTGTATCTGACAGTCCTGATTCAGTAACTAAAATTGTAGGATGTATTCATCTAACTGACATGGCCCATACTAAGCAAACTGGGGTCCAACCTGTAATCCCAGCTGGAAGGGTATCAGTACCACATCACTAGTAAAGACAACTGCTATGAAGTCAGTCTTAATCTAGCGGGTGAAACCTATTTAATGGGTGACATCTCATACCTATATTGGCTATGTAGTTCTGGAACATAGGGATTAGATCTAGGGATCTCAGTCTTATCTATCAGGTAAGTCCCCATCCCTAGGCTCACACGGTGCTGAATCCTATTCCCATCTGAGAGACACTGAACTGATTAACTAAACAAAGCTGATTAACTGAATTAAACTGATACTAGTGGTATCTTCTAGTGGAGCTAAAATGAATTTACTGAGTTTTGTTGACTGATGGAATGTACTGAGTTCGAGTGACTCACTGAGAATACTGAAGTTACTAAGATCAAATGGGAATACGGAGGTTACTGAGATTACTGAGATTTCCTGAGTCACATAACTGACTATGTTTTATGAATTAGAGCTTGACTGAGAAGATTGTGAAAACCTGACATCGCTCTAGGCACACAACTAAAGTTCGAGACAAGTACCCCCAGGACTCGATGAGAAGAAAATGACATAGTATGGCTTACTTGGACATATGACCAACAACACAATTCATAATTCATATATTGAAGCACTTGATCAAACACATGATATGCATAAGCTTGTACATATATGGGGATTCCATGATATCATACTAATTAGGCATTGTTCCTTCATCTAACCATTTAATCATACAAATAGTAGGCATAGAACATGTAGACAACATTATACAACAATTAATCATTATGATTCATCTCTAATTTCAACATACTAGGGTTTATGTATAGGTTCACATGAATATAAATCTATACAAATCAATTTCATATAAAACTTATCACCCAACATGGATTTGAATTCGATTGATCATTCTCAACATAAACAAAAGAAACCCAAAAAGAAATTCATACAATCCATAAACCTAAACTTAGAAAAGAAATTCTTGGGCTTCATCGATGAAAAGAGTCAATGAATGAACACTATGCATGCCATAGTTTTGATTTTCTAAAGATTAATGGTGAAACCTTCTTCAATTTGAAACCCCAATCGAAACCCTAGCTTGTTCTTGAGAAAAATTTGAGAGTAACTAGTCTATTTTGGGTGAAGCATGGATAAATCATGTGTTATTGGGTTTAAATAGGGGTAGAAAATTGACCCTTTTAACCCTTGGATGCATCTTTAATTTCTACAAAAATTTCCTGATTTTCATCTTTAGTATGACGTGCCACTATTGCGCCAAGTCACTGAAAGTGACAAATAGGAAATTGCGCTGTGGTGCGACGCAGAGCTATTGCGTTGCCACCTTGTCTAAGACCTAGAGTTTGGCACGACACGCCACTATCGTGGAGCAACACCAAAAATTGACAATTTCCATTTGAACTATCTCCACGACGCACTAAAGTCTAAAGTAATATACTGACTCACTAAAAATGTTCTAACTCTTCACCTAGGAGTCAAATTTGGGCGAATTTGGTATCGATGGAAACCTTCTTCAATTCCCCACATGATAAAAAGTAAAATCTTGATAATACCACGTGTACAAAAGTGGATTCATCTTTCAAAGAAAGCTTCCAACATTCTTGGGAAACTTTTCTAGCTAGGAAAAGTGTGGGGTATTACACCTCACTAGAAATAATATGACCTATAAAAGTGATAGCATTCATCTAGAATTAACATTTAGAGAACTTGTCATACAATTGTTGCTCTTTGAATGTCTGCAACACCACACGAAGGAGGTTGTCATGATCTACCTCACTCTTAGATTATACCAGAATGTCATCAAAGAACACAACCACAAAAAGATCTAGAAACTGACAGAATACCCTATTAATCAACTCTACGAATGACGCCGGGGAATTAGTCAAATTGAATGATATAACCAAGAATTGAAAGTGCCCATACAAAGTGAGGAAATATGTCTTAGGGATATAAACCTCCCTAATCTTAAGCTGATGATAGCCAGATCAATGATATATCATAGATATGAATTTAGCACCATGCAACTCATCAAACAAGTCATCTATCCTCGGGAGAGGATACTTGTTCTTAACCGCCACCTTATTCCAACACCGATAGTTAATACACATTTGAATGGAACCATCCTTCTTATGCATGAATAACATCAGTGCACCCCACGAAGATACACTAGGATGGAAGAAACCTTTATCTCAAAGAGACTTAAGTTGTTTCTGCTGTTCTCTCAACTCAGTTGGAGCCATTCTATAAGGTGGAATAGATATTGGAGAAGTGTCCAAAACCAAATCAATACCAAACTCAATCTCCCTATCAAGAGGAACACTAGGAAAATCATTTGGAATGACCTCAGGAAACTCATTCACCATAAAAATTAAATGAAAAGAAGGACCTTCCGAGTAAGAGTCTTTAACCCTAAGTAAATGATAGAGCCACCCTTTCTAGATAAATTTTTGAGCTCTAAGATAAGATATAAACATCCTCATAAGAGCTAGGGCTCCAATTTAATAATTAGTACACTAGTGAACTTAAAGACCACCTTATGGGTGCAATAATCTAATGATGCAAAGAATGATTGTAACGAATCCATTCACAAAATGACATCAAAATCCAAAATATCTAATTCAAAGAAATCCATCAAAGTCTCCCTACTACAAAAAAATAGCACACACCCCATATAGACTCTTTTAACAACCATAGAGTCATCTCTGGATGGAAATAGAAAAAAGATCCAAAGTAACCTCGAGATCAAAAGAAAAACACATGGCCATAAATAAGGTCACATAAGAGAAAGAAGATCACGGATAGAGTAAAAAATAAACATCTTGAGAAAAGAATTGTAACCTACCAGTCACGACATCAGGCAACTCCTTAGACTATTATCGGATAGTGAGGGAATATAATCAATTTCTGCCTGTGTTAGTACCAGAAGTAAAAACAAATACAAAAGTAACACCCTTTGGCCCAGGAGCAGATACAGAGACAACTAGAACATTATTCGCTCTCTAGCAACCTTACCAATTGGATAGTTTCTAAACATATGGCATGGCTAAAATATTTAAAATACTTGTCCCTTCCAGCATAAAAAAAACCCTAATGTAATTAAAAACAACACCTGCGAGAAGGACATTACAAGGCTGATTAAGCCCAACTAGCCTGAGATTGGGGACCCTATTTCCTCAAGTTATCACTACCCTACTTACTCCTATAACTCAACTACTGTAGGTAATGAACACTAGCTATGGAGAAAGAACCATAACTTCCCAACTTCTTTTTTTGCCACTTACAACCTTCTCGACCACTTTGTTGTTGACCACCGTACTTAGAGAATCTAAAATTATTACCCTGCCTTTCTCTTATCTTAGCCTATTTACTCTTTTCTTCCTCCACCTTTTGTACATGAACAACCAACCTGGAAATATCCATGTCTTTGATCGATAATGTAGTATTACTTTCAAGGATCAAATCTACAAAAAGTCCTGAAAAGAATTTTCTCATCCTAGCCCTTATATCAACCACCAATTCTAGAGCATATAAAGACAACTGGTGAAATTTAGAGGCATACTACTTGACCGAGATCCTCCCTATTTCTGATTAACAAATTCTTCCACCTTTGCTTCCGTCTACTACTTAGGAAAAAAGTAGTCCAAAAAATCATTCGAGATGGTCTCCAAGAAAGAGGACCTCTAAACATCGCACTTTGCCCGATCCCATTCCTCATTCCATTGGTACACCACATTCTTTAGCTAATACGCAACTAAATTCAACACATCTAAATTAGTGGCCTTTATAATCCTGAATGCATTTCTAATCTAATCAAGAAAACCCTAAGGATCCTCCTCTACCTTCACACCAGTAAAGGTTAGCAGATTCAACCTCATGAACTAGTCAACTATTATTGCCACAGAAGTTGTAATAAAAGATGTTCCTTGCTCAGCCTGAGAATATACCAGCTAAGCAATCTTTTGAATTGACTGACAAAACACAATATTCATCAAATTAGCCTGAAGATCCTGAGAAGGACTTGAAGGAATCGGTGAAACTGCAAAAATATTAGGGAATGGACCCCTTGGCTGAGTATGGATTCCCTAAGTAGAGCGTGTCATATCATCGTCATCTTCGGTTCGGAAAGAGGAGTTTTTGTGAGCTTCAGATCATCAAGGCATGATTTATTATGTGAAAAAATAAAATTAAAAGAGATTCTAGGAATTATTCTCTAAGCTTGAATATACAACTCAAAAAGGAGAAACATTTCCCAAATGCCTTGTAGCTTTTCACTTTTTTAGTGTGATGAACTACACACCAAAGGAGACTCTACTCAAAATGGATTTGTGGACTCTCAATTGACCATGAATCTAAATCTTTGATACCAACGTGACGTGAACCAAACAATGGCCTTATCATAATTGGCATCCCAAGGCCAACGAGGATCGGGGACTACCCCAGTTACCCTACTTAACCACCCAATATGAAAACCTTGAGTTGTAAGAATTTTGAACATATAACAAGATAGCGTTTATTATAATTCCCATATCTACGACTGACCCATGACCAAGACTAAGCCAAACAATTCTAATAATCCATTATATAACCAATAACCAAAACTAGTAAATCAATCTATATTTCCTATACCAAATGAGACCCAATATATAAATATATATATATATATATATATATATATAATCCAAAGACATAAAAGGATGGAACAATCATAAATACTAAAAAATGGTATCATCCCTAATACTATTGCCAATACTAAGGAAGACACTTCTGCTGATACTGCCTATACCACTAATAGTCGTTCCACAAAGTTGCTAACCAATAGTAAAATAATATTTGGTTGGGATATGCTCCCAACCATAGACAAAACCAATATCTATGAAATAACCAAAGTATGTGAACACATCCATGATATGAAATAAAGCCTTCCAAAATATGAAAGCTACCTACTTCTATCAAACCAAGTTGTCCCGAAGCTGATCACTAAGTAGGAGGAGTAAAATGGCCGGTCCCTGCATTGTGTGGGGATACAACTGCCTAAAGTTGGGTTAGCATGTTGATGGTACTAAGTACTCAGGATAAGGATAAAATAATTCTGATCATTAAAATCAAGTAAACCAACAATAGGAATTCACAAACATATATGCATATATATATAACCATGTTAGGAAAGGGAACTAGGTTTAGCATTAATTTAAAATCCTAGAACCACCCATTAGCTATATAGCTCCAGTATAATCCTATGAATGGGCCTCAATGCGTGTACCCGTATGAACTGGAGATACCATAGGAGTAAGGATTCCAAGTACCCTTTGCTTTACATGAAACATATGAACAAGTGTACTTAAGAGATTTCCGTGTAACCCATAAGTATAATATATGGTCCTAATGACCAATCCTCATGTCGTCCGTCCATTGGGCTTACACCTTTACGGTTAGCTATCACACCCAACCATTATTGCCCAATTAAAACCATTACAACATAACTAAACCACTATTCCATTTAATATCAATCAAGGATATTAGTAGAGGTAACATCATACCCTCTATAGATTGCAAGAAATGTCCTTAGCCATCCTTATTAGGTAAAGGGATTCTTATGTAACCATAGATTACATTATTAAGTTTATTTGGGGGAATCCCATGTACCACACAAGATTTTAAATTTGACCAACCATAACCACCAAGACTTAACCATTTAACTATTCTAAACTATTTAAACCATGTAGCATTCCATTTCAAAGTTAAACCATGCAATAGTTCCTTAAAAAGTCCATGAATATAGTAAAAGCAATCTCATAGGCATTTTTTATCAAACATGTTAGGGGCATACTATTTCCAAAGCCAAAACCAAGTACCAATTAGCTATTCCCATGTAACAAATGTTCAAACCACCCTAATAATAAGAAAATGATACGTAAAAGATATAGGAAAACCATAACCAACCATTGTAACCAAAACCCCCAACTTATAATTGAAAACCCAAAACCATATAACATTCATGCTATGAAAATGAGAAGAAATCACCCCTATGAGCCTTAATTGACCACCTTTAAGGAAACCCTAGCTTTTCTTTAACCCAAGAGCCTTGAGAGATTTCTAGAGAGTTTAAAGTGTTTGATTGATTCCAAATAGGTTAATGAAGCCCCAAAAAGGTGTTTTCAGTCATGAGGTCCTAAGTAGTTATAAGGGAAAATGTCCAGAATACCCCCAACTTGAACTGTATTAATTTTACACAAGTGTGTACGACCACCTCCTCTTATCTCTACCCTAGGGTACGAGTGGTACCCACCACTCGTACCTCTTGCAGAATCTCAACCCCTACAATGACAAAACTATGACTCATAAGTCCCACTCATGCCTAATAATATGATTGTTACCTTTATATTATACTATAGGAAAATAAGATGGGTTGACACTTCCATGATATGATTTTGAATATGCCACTCAAACCCTATCTCACAACTTATGGTGAGCCACTCGTACTCTAATCCATGATAAGTTATCAAGTATCAGATAAAGTAAAGAAAAACCAAACCATAAGATGCGTCACCAATAATATGACTTATGCCAACCTAATTCGTACCCACTCTCGAAACTAACCACCCAAAACTACACAATACTGGACAATAAATATCTTGGTCACCTCACTCTTACCCTTTCTATACAACCAATTTGGTGATTCATATGATGTCCAAAAATTCCAAAACCTAGTAAACTTCCAAGGATCTAATTCCAGATTATTTTAGGCTTAGAGAGATTTTTTGGACCTACCCCAAAATTTACAGCAACTAATGGAGTTACATAAGAGAGATTTGATCTGAGTCTAACAGTAAATATACGTCAAGGTGAATGTAAAAAATCATACCAGGTTCAATATGTGGTAAAACTTATTGCACCGAATGGGATGGAAAGGCATAAAACCTATTCTAGTGTTGACATCTATTAGTACTGGATTATGTGCCCTATAGACGGACTGGGCAACATGGTTAAGTTGGTCCATTAGTAACCTCATTTTAGGATGAATATCTCTACTTCCCTTCTTAGCTTACAAAAACTCTTTGATTATATGGGACAACTTAACACAACCATAGCAACACCCTTCGCCTATCAATCACTCCAAAGGATGGGTCATTGCATATGTCGGGTAACTAGCCCTTTCGACTACACTATTTTGAGAATTGGAATTTAACGTCCTACCCCACTAATCCTATTGGGTCATAGGTATAGGGGAACATGATGAAGATAGTGCGGGCATTGATGAATGACCCTAAAATTGTAATTGACTTTCCCCTATGGACCTTGGCTGGCTATGTTCATGTTGTCTTATCCTAGACCTTTTGTTTCTCTTTTTTAATCCTATAAATTTTTCTGCCTCAATCTGTTGAACACGAGTCATCAACCGATCAATATCCAGATCCGCAATAAGCATGGTATTCCTACACTCCTTATTCATCTAAAATCCTGAGAACGCAAATAAACTATGCCCTAAAATAGGTTAGCGAACGAATTCTAGCAAGTACTTAGTATAAGGATAAGATAATAACAATGTTTTAAAATAATTAAATAGACCATATACATTCACAACTATACATACATATATATATCACCATCCCGGGAAAGGGAACTAGGTTTAGCATGCATTTAAAACCATTAACCTAGGTATGCGTAGCTAACTATCCTAGAACAACCTATGAGCTATATGGGTCCAGTACAACCCCTGGACGGGCCTCGATTTCTGTAGCCACACGAACTGAAGATACTATAAGAGTAGGGGATTCCCAAGTACCCTTATCTCTCCATGATATATATGTACAAGTTTACTTAGGGGATTCCTATGTACCGCATAATCAAGGCAATCCTTTGATCCTATTTAATCAAGAGCAAGAAATAATCCTACAATAGAATCATAGTACGTAGCAACACGATTGTAAAGATCATCATGAGTTGCCTAAAGATAATCCATAGGACTATCCTCCCCCAATTTCTATGAAGAAAGTCATAGAAACTTCTACAGGGTTAGGGAGATAGAGTCAAGAAGCTAATAATTTAATAGAAATCGACATAGGTAGAAGAGATAGAGCTCTTTTACCCTTAATTTTCTCAGTATTACCAACTTATGAATATTCAAATGAAGATATGTGGTATGTAGAGCATATTATGATAGATTCAATCACTCCTCCTGAGTTGCCTAGGGGTAAAGTTCAACATTACTAGTGCTATGATCTACTTGCTAAAGATGAAAGGTTTGTTTGTTGGCCTACCAATTGGTAATGTAAAAAAACCTCATTAATTTTGTTGAAATTTGCACTTTATATAATACACCGGGTGTTGATCGGGAATTGTTGAGACTTAAGTTATTCCCATTCTCTATAACTAGAGATGGTACATTATGGTTAAGAAAACCACCTCGTAGGTTCATTACTACTTGGAATGAGTTTTAGAAGTGGTTTTTATACTATTTTTTCCCTTTTGCAAGAATGCTACAATTGAAGGACGCGATCTATAACTTTAGTTAGATGCATTTTTAACCAATGTATGGGTCATGATTTTTATATAAGAATAGGTTGGTGATGGTTTCTAATCACAAAATTTTGAGGAGAAATCTACTGGAGATTTTCTACCATGCCCTAAAAACTTGTTCCAAAGCTATGACGAATACTATTACTAGCAAAGCATTTCTGAATATGCATAAGGAAAAAACATCAGGTATCTTATATCAAAACTTTCTTACTAATTCAGTATGGCATACTTAATAGGTGGAGAGAGGTGTTAGTACATATGCCATTGGTGCTTCCAGAGAGCATAGAGTTATAGATTATTTCATAACTCAAAAGTTTACCAAACTGAGGATAAAGATTGAGTTACATATGAAATAGCTTTCTACTATGAATTTTTAGAAGATTAATGTTGTGAGAGAATAAGGTAAAGCTTCTAGGTCATATGATTTTGATATTGATGAAGAGGAAAAGTATTTGGATAGAGTTTTAGCAGATTTTTGATCTAAGGGCAAACATTTTCTCAAGACAATTGAAACTTGAGGCAAGGGAATAATGTTCAAAACTACTACAAGGATTGATATAATAATAGGAGTAGAGAGAAAGAGAGATGATGACTGGAGATGTAAAGATAATTATAAAGAGAAGAGTGATGCCTATGTTTAAATGGGAAAACATAACAATCAGTTATGGATGGAGGTATTACTTAATAAATTTGTTAAGGTTTTGAAATGAAGCACCTAGACTTTGAACCATTGAAAAAAGTTCCCTCATTTGGTATCTCTGAGCTATGTACTACTAGGGTCATGAGTCATACATCTTGGATATAAGTCGTATCCTCCAATCCTTCCCCTCTCTTACCCTAGGTAGTATGGTGAGGGCCACTTACTGTCGTAACTACTAGTTAGCCTCAAACCAAGCATAACATAAGGTATACTTTGTACTAAGACAAATTGTGTGAGTTAAGTCTTACCTTGGTATGGACTATTTTTGGTACAGTTGATGGATATATTTAAGGGCATGATTCATACCCTTTTAATACAACTCAAAGGTGTGTATTCAAACCTTAACTAGTGTAGCTGACCTAGGAAAGTCCTTATCTTGGACCCAATATGACTCATGAGTACGAGCCATATGTTGGGGTACGAAAGGTATGTTCTGGTTCTATACTTACCAATGTTGGTTGGTAGGATGGATATTGTTTATTGAAATGGATACGACCTAGGGGTATGAGTTGTATTGGTGGTTACAGATTATTTAGTTCCTTAACATAATCTTAGATTTGGTTACTTATGTGGGAGCTGAGTACGAGTAGCTCACCATGAGCCATAAGTAAGGGTACATATTGTACCAGGGACTTGTACGGTAGGTAGTGCCAAATCCTCCTAGTATCTATTCTGCAAAAAATACGATTCTTGGATACGAATTATATGTTGTGGTTACTACTTCGTTTAAGGAGTTGTATACTGGACGATGTTTGATCTAAGGGTTGAGGCTAGGATTTAAGTAGAGGATACTAATCACATCAAAAGATACGACTCCTGTGGGTCAATCATATCCCTATAACAAGATTTGGATGTAACTTAAGTGGGTATATTTTAGACAATTCTCCAGTTATCCTAATAGTTTCCCATGACTTCTAAAATACCTGGAATGTTTGTTATCCCATTATTCTATTCATTAAAACTTAGATACTCTTCCTAAACACCTTATAATTCTATGAAGATCTTTTAGGCAAGGGGAGCTAGGGTTTTAACTAAGGAATCAATTTAGGGCTTATCTTAGTGATTTCTTTCCATCATCATCTTGGTTTAAGGCATGTTATCTTCTCTCATTGTCAATTTTACCTAAAAACATGAGTTATATGAATGTTTTATTGGTTTTACTATTACGTGGTTTGGCATTCAAATATGATTTGGGGTTTTTTATGTCAAATGGTTGGTTATTGTTTCCCATGGTTTTAATTATGATTTATATGTATTAACGGTGGCATTGGATAACTAATTGAATGGGAATGATTTGTTGGTAATTGGAATTTGTTTAGCTCATATTATGCCCCCACTATGTTTGACAAAATGCTTATAAATATATGTTTATTGCATTGACTATTTTAATGGAACTCTTGTATATTTTATAGTTGGTAAAGGAATTATGCATGGTTTAAATGGTTGAAAAGGCTAAAGGATAGTTGTTTATGCTGTTGGGGAAAATGGAAGTCTCCCAAGTGGTTTATTATGGTAAATGGAAAACATATGAAAGTCAAACCTTTAAATGGTTAGCTATGGATGATACTTGCATGTAAGGGTTGGTTTGACAATACCAATATCAGTGGCCTTTATAAATAAATGGATAATGGTTTGGTTATTTGGATATTGGTTTTAATTGGGTATGTGTAGCAAAACTTTGGAAGGTGGAGGTCCCGAGGGCACCAATAACTAGAAACTCAAATTTCCTAATTTGAGGTTTGTCTTTGTGACCATGTGCATGATTTCAAACATTATTTTAGGGATGTACTAGTAATCCCATATGATACTTTCCTAGTCATGTGCTATATGCACTGGGAACCTTTTAGCAGGAGAGCTGAACCCATATAGCCCATGGGTAGTTTAGGATGGAAAAGCTAAACAATCGAGGTAAAGGTTTTAAATATATGCTAAACCTGGTCTATTTTCTTGGCATGGTGATATATATATATCTGTATGGCTGTGTGAATATGTATAATTTTACTTGATTTTAGAAATGGCATTATTTTATCCTTACACTAAAATCATGCTAGCCGTCACTCACTAACCCCATCTACTGGTGGCTGTACATGCATGCTATGCAGAAACTGATCATTCTAATCCTTCTACTTAGAGATTTACTTAAGGACAACATTTGGACTAAAGTGGTGAGCTTATTTCCTTTCAGAATGGTCCATTTCATGTTATAGATATTTCTAGACATTTTGGTTTTATTTTGGGTATTGATTTTGGCTATGGTTGGGGAAATGTCCCAGCCAAATTTTATTACTCTTTTGGTTAGAGACTTTATGGTACTTTTAATGGTTGGAATGGGTGGGATCAGTAAGGGTGTCTTTCTTTGCATTTGAATAGGCTGGGAGGCTGGCATCATAAGACCTAATTTCTCACTTTCCATTATATTATTTATTGGGATTAAATATATTATGTTTTGGAACATCTTTGGTTATGTCCTGGTTAATGGCCTTTGTTTGGTATGGGTTGGTATGGTTGGATCATTAGTATGGGATGGGTGGACTTGGTTCGGTTGGTCACGAATATGATCTATTCTTAGAGTCTTTATGTGAGCTATCACATTATTTTGTTACATGCTCAAAATTTAGCCAACTCAGGAAAGGAGGCTAGAGGTTTGGTTCGGTATTGGGGGTGGTGTCTGGTCGGACTTAGGAAGACTATTATGACAAGGACCCAATGCGGGTATGTCAAGTTGGTATCATAGTCATGGTTCATGGTCAACAGGTATCCACAAGGCCGTGTCCAGTAGTGTCTCTTTTATGGGTGTTTGGCATGCCACACTTATAAGGGAGAGGCTATAAGGCATTTAGAATGTTTCACTTTCTTCGTATTCTATTTTTAAGCTTGGAGTTTCGTCCTATAATCTTCTTTAATCCTTATTTGATCGTCTTTTAGATCATGCCTCATAGATTTGGAACACAAGAAAATTCTTCTATCCCATCTAATGGTAATGAAAAAGGGGTGTATCCTACTTCTGGGGTTCACTTTGACCTTATAATCATATCACTGATAGTTTAGGAATTCCATAGGTTACTACTAGTCATCCTTAAGGTGAAGTGACTAATGAGAAATTCCGACAGTCTATTCATGCTATTGCAAATCAGGTTGCTGCTCAGGCTGAGCGAGATATGTCTGGTGCTTTTTTTGCAGAGGCCACAAGGGTTAGCCAATTTATGATGATATGTCCTCCTGTTTTTTGTTGAGGGAAGGTGGATGAGGATCCATAGGGCTTCTTGGATGAGATGGAGAAGATATTTTGGGTGATTTAGGCTACAAATATATAGGGGTAAACTTTGCAGGTTATCAGCTCAAAGAGGTTACATATTAGTGTTATGAAGAGTGGGATAAGTATAGAGGAGATGTGGAGGATTAGTACTTGTGGCAGGCTTTTCCTAGTTCTTTTCTGGATCGTTTCTTTCCCCAAGAGTTGAGGGAAGCAAGGATGGAGAATTTGGTCAAAATAAAGCAGGGGAGAATGTTTGTTTAGGAATATGCCTTAAAGTTTCACCAATTGTTAATGTATTCTCCAGATTTAGTGACTGATATGTGAGCTAGAATGAGGAAGTTCACTTCATGGTTGAATCAAGTTTTTATTTTGAAGAGGAAGACTACCTTGTTCATAAAGGATATGGACATCTCTAGGTTGATAATTCATAAACAGCATGTAAGGGATAAAAAATGAAGCAAACAGAGTTTAGGGATATGCAGGGTAAGAGAAATAAGTTTTCTAATCAGTGAGGTGCTTAGTCTTAGGGTGGTAGAGATGGTGGAAAATAGTATAAGAAGATATGGGGGAGTTCTGGTTCCTACTCTTCTGCTAGTGCTCCTTATTAGTCGGATAACATGCATCGTCATAGTGGTGAAAATTTTTGGGTACAGGGTACCCAATCTATGGCAAGAAAAGGTCAATCAATTTCCTCATGCACTTGTTACTGGTTCTATAGTCATTCTTATTAAAGTTATTGTGATGAAGAAAAGGACAAAAGCTTCAAGTGTGGCCAGGCGGGCCATTGACTTAGGGATTGTCTGGTTAATAAGGCTGCCATAAAGGCGAATAATATTCTTGTGGCTTCATCTTCTGTTGTTACACTTGGTGGTGTTGTATTTATTTTTGTTACTGCTCAGAATACTAGTATTGGTCGGAACATGTTATGTATGCTTTTGCATCTCAAAAGGAATCTGAGGCATCACCCGATGTCGTAACTAGTGTGTTATAGATTTTCTCTTATGACATCTACTGTTTGCTTGATTTGGATTCCACTCTCTTTTATGTGACTCTTTATTTGGCTATATATTTTTTGTTTGATTCAAAAGTTATTTCAGATCCTTTTTGTGCTTATACCCTAATAGGTGACTCGGTTATTGATAAGATAGTCTATAGGGGGTGTGTGGTATTCATTGGTGGCTAGCAAACCTTGGTGGATCTATTTGAGTTGGATATGGCGGATTTTGATGTTATTCTAAAGATGGACTAGTTACACTTTTGTTATGCGTCTTAGGATTGTTGGACCCATAGGGTTATCGTTAGGTTCCCTAATGATTCGGGTATCGAATGGAAGGACATTTCTTTAGCTCTTAGGGGGAGGTTTATTTCTTATCTTACTGATCAGAGGTTAATCTCTAAAGGTTATCTTTATATAGTTTGAGATAAAGATTCTTATTCGGAAGGTCCATCTTTTAGTCAGCTCCAGTTTTTAATGAGTTTCTAGAGTTCTTTATGAATGATATTCCTAGTGTTCCTGTGGATAAAAAAATAGAGTTTGGTATTGATCTAATTTTGGACACTCATCCAATTTCTATTCCTCCGAATAAGGAGCAACTTAACGATCTTCTGGATAAGGAGTTTATTCATCATAGTATATCTCCTTGGGGTACACCAATGTTAATAATGCACAAGAATGATGGTTCCCTTCAGATGTGCATTGACTATAGGTAGTTAAACAATGTAATGATTAAGAACAAGTATCCTCTTCCATCGATAGATGATCTTTTTGAGTCGTTGCAAAATGACAGGTTCTTTTCTAAGATAGATCTTTGGTCTAGGTACCATCAGCAAATGATTAGGGTAATGCATATCCCTAATATGACTTTTCATACTCGGTATGGGAACATTGAGTTTTTGGTGATGTCAATTGGGTTGACTAATGCTTCGGCAGCATTTAAGGATCTAATAAACTGTAATACCCCATACTTTTTCCTGGCTTGAAATTTTTCCCAAGAATATTAGAAGCTTTCTTTGAAAGATGAATCTACTTTTCTATATGTGATATTTTTAAGATTTTCACTTTTATTCATGTGAGAAATTGAATTATCTTTCCAACCATACCAATTTCATCTAAATTTGGTAGCGAAGTAAAAAGTTATGGTCGTTTTAGTCAGAGCTATCAAAATTGCCCAGGTGCAATGGCCAGGTTGATGGACCATCGACCAAGTGATGGACCATCGGCTTGACCATCGTAACCAAAGTAGTGGGGCAACCTTCGGGATAAGGTGCGATGGATAGGTTGATGGACCATCAAACTTGCGATAGACCATCGCCCAGGCCGTCGCTGCTTGTACAGTAGGCCCTTTTCTTGGTCCACATACGATGGTCGAAACAACGGACCGTCGTACGACCTATCACAAGTCCTAATTCAGAAAATTAAAGCCATTTTAAAATGGTCTTTTTATTCTTTTACAACCAGTTTATATACCTAATTATATCCTACCAAAGCTCAGAAATTCATTATTCTTCTATAATCACAAAATTAGTATGTTTTCTCTAACGTTAATCTCCAAGAACAAAATCTAAATCTTCTTCAAGAACTAACAGATTCAAATTTTTCAAGTTCAGGAACATCAAGAAACTCAACCCAGGTATGCATATTGTTCATTCATGGAATCTTTTTGTACATGAAGCCTAGGAATCTCTTCTAAAAGTTTTAGTTTATGGATGAATTTCATGATTGGGTTGCTCTTGATCATGTTGATAATGAGTAATTAAATTCTAGTCCATGTTGGGGCTAAATTTTATGTGGATTTGATTAGTATAGATGTAGATTTATGTAAATCTATGATCAAACCCTTAAATGATGAAATTAGAATTGAATCATCATATAAAATTATTGTATAATGTTGTTAACACATACTATACCTACCATGTTTTTGATTAAACATCTCTATGAAGGAAAATTCCCAAGTAGCATGATATCATGAAATCCCCATGTATGAACAAGTTTATGTAGATCACCATATCATATTTTGATGCAATGCTTCAATAAATCTATTATGGATTATGATGTTAGAGATGTGTTCAAGTAGGTCATGCTTTGTCTGTTTCCTTCTATCGAGTCCTGAGGGTACTTGTACCCAGGATATTAGTTGTGCGCCTAGAGCCATGTCATGTTTCCATGATACTCTCAGTCAAGCTATGACCCTTAGACTTCAGACAGTCTTATGTCTCAAGAAATCTCTATAATTTTATAAACTTAGTAAGTTGTCAGATATCAGTAGTATTACATCAGTCAATGGAAGTCAGTAACTTAGTCCATGTTAAGTTTCAGAAAATTATGTTCAGAGTCTGTTAAGATGGGAGTAGGAATTAGCACCTTGTGAACATAAAGATGGGAACATACACTATCAGTTAAGGGTGTGATTCTTACAACCAATCCTTGTGTTCCAAAACTATATAGCTAGCATAGGTTCATACATCATAGCCTGCTATGTGAGGTTAGATGAGGTGGATTAATCTTCTATATAAGCATTCCTACCGTTCTCACTAGATTTACCTATTATATTAGGGTCACTCACATGTTGTCCTTACCAGTGGTGCGGTATTGACACCCTTCCAATCAGGGAACAGATTGGACCCTAATTTAGCTATAATGCATATTTGGGGCATGTCGGTTAGATGACTACCTCGCACATTCTCAGCCTCAGTCTCAGTCTCAGTAAAATAACTCAGATAGTTTCTTTAGAATTTAGGACTACAGATACAGTCAACTTAAATACAGTACGGAACTTAGCTAGTTCCATCAGATTCTGGACTGTCAAAGAGTGTCACACATGTTATTAGTTATCAAAATTCTATCATTGGTCACGTTAATCATCAACAAACTCATGTTATCATGATTTCAGATATAGTTACTATGTATACGTGCATGTATTCTCATGTTCATATTAGTCAGTTAGCCAGTATTGTTCATACATATGAACCTAATGCATTCAGGTTACCTCACATGCATACCAATACATTCAAAGTACTGACACATTTCTTCTATGGTGTCTTATACCATAGGTTCAGAGACACAAGCTCCAGAGTATCAATAGATTCTAGATATCAGCAATCAGAGTTAGCAGTGAGTCCTCATTCTTTGAGGACATGATTATCTCTCTATTATCTTATTAATTAGTATATTAGTTGGATTTATTTAGGAACATGTGGTCCTTCGGGGTCATGAGCACCATCTATCATTCTAGGTACCAGATTTGAGGCATTACAAACTTGGTATCAGAGCCTAAGGTTCAATATAGTCCTAGAAAATCTGAAAGTCGTATGTAGTGGAGTCTTGTACATGGGTATGTTACGCGCCACATTTATGTGCGAGATGCTATAATATGTTTTAGGAAAATTTTCCTTTCTTTCAGAATTCATGTCATAAATCTAATCTCTCAGTCTAATCCATTTCTTCTACTTATTTTAGAACATTCCCAAAGAGAAGAAGCCAGCCTCTCTAAGAAGATCACTTGGATGAACATGTTTCTCATGAGGAGTTCAGGGATGCAATCACTAATTTTTCTCAGTCAGTTGCTGCGCAGAATGAATGACCAGCTATCATTCTGGATAATCCAGTGTCCAATTCAGCTGTATCCAGGATTTAAGACTTCACTCGAATGAATCCTCCATCCTTTCTTGTGTCTAAGATAGACGAGGACCCTCAGGAATTCCTAGATCAGGTGCAAAAGGTTACAGACATAATAGGGGTTACTCCTAGTGAGAGTGCTGAGCTAGATGCATATTAGTTATAGGATGTTGCTCACACTTGGTTCAAGCAGTAGAAGTCATAGAGGGAAGATGATGCAGGGCCAGTTGAGTGGGAGGAGTTTACTTCTATTTTTCTTGGTAGATTCTTTCCCCTAGCCAGGGAAATATGACAATGAAAGAGTATTCTTTTAAGTGTTCTCAATTAGCTAGATAAGTCCCCATGTTTTTGCTGATAGTAGGGCAAGGATGAGTAATTTCATTTCAGCGGTGAATGATAGCGTTGTTAATGAGTGTAGATATGCCATGCTGAATAGTGACATGACTTTAGCAAGGATCATGACTCATTGTTAGCAGATAAAGGAGGAGAAGATTAAGATTAGGGACAAGAAGAATAAGAGAGCGAATATAGGTAGTTTCAAATTTGCTCAGCCTAAGTAACAAGGAGGAAACCGCTCTTAGTTTCGTCCTAAGTCATTCGTTCCACCTCCTTCTTCATCCAATGCTCTAGTTCCTAAGTTTAAAGAGGGTAACAAAGATAGTGTGCCTGGCTCTAAGTTCCAGGGCAGTATTAGTAGTGCCCACACCTATCCTCTTTGCCAGAATTATGGCAACCACTATTAAGGTATTTGCATTGCTGGCAGTGGTATTTATTTTTGATGTGGAAAGCCAGGCCACAGAGTCAATTACTGTCCTTAGCTAGGTCTTCAGAGTCAACAGAATTGCTCCATAGTTCAGTACAGTCGCCTAAATTAGTAGGGTGCCACCTCCAGTGCTACTAGTAGGCAACGCCCAAATGATCTCTATGCTCTTCAATCATGACAAGATTAGGAAAATTATCCTGATGTAATTATTGGTATGTGACAGATCTTTCATGTGTATGTTTACGCTTTATTAGATCTAGGAGCTTCTTCATCTTTTGTCACTCCTTATATAGCAATAAATCCCAAAATTCTAGCAGAGCCCATTTTAGTCTCTACCCCAGTGGGTAAAATCATTATAGCCCGCTGGGTATACAGGAATTGCCCGATTATGATATCTCAGAAAGTCACTTCAGCAGACTTAGTTGAATTTGATCTTAATGATTTTGATGTCATTCTCGACATGGATTGGCTTTATTCCTGCAATACCACAGTCGACTGTAGAAATAGAATAGTTCAGTTTTAGTTTCTGAATGAACCCATCCTATAGTGGAAGGGTAGTGTATCTGCTTTCAGAGGTCAGCTTATTTTGTACCTTCGAGCACGAAAAATAATATCTAAAGTATGTGTCTATCACTTTGTTTGAGTTAAGGACACTAGTTCCAAAACTCCTAATCTTGAATCAATCCCAGTTGTGAATGAATATTCAAATGTTTTTCCCAAAGATCTTCTAGGAATTCCTCTCGAAAGAGAAATAATCTTCGGCATTGATCTTCTTTCAGAAACTTAGCCTATATCCGTTCCTCAATACAAAATAGCACCAGAAGAACTCAGAGAACTGAAAGAACAGTTGAAGGATCTCTTAGATAAGGGATTCATCAGGACCAGTGTGTCCTCTTAGGGTGTTGCAGTATAATTCGTGCACAAGAAAAATGGTTCTCTCAAAATGTGTATAGACTACCGTTAACTTAATAAGGACACAGTCAAGAACAAGTATCCTCTTCCCAGAATTGATGACGTGATTGACCAATTTTAGGGTGATAGTTATTCCTTTAATATGAACCTCAGATCCGTCTATTATTAGCTTAGAGTCAGAGAATGTAACATTCCAAAAATATTTTTTCGTACTCTGTATGGTCACTTTGAATTTCTATTAATGTCCTTTGGTCTCCCCAATGCCCCAGCAGCTTTCATGGACTTGATGAACCGTGTGTTCAAGCAGTACTTGGACATGTTCATTATAGTTTTCATAAATCATATTCTGGTCTATTCTCACAGTGAGCGAGATCAAGCAGACCATCTCAGAACAGTACTTCTGACTTGCATAGATCATCAACTATTTGCCAAATTTAGTAAGTGCAAATTTTGGCTAAGATTAGTAGCATTTCTTGGCCATATAATTTCTTGGCTAAGAAATTGGCCTTGTCCGGTGTCTCCATTAGATATAAGGAGTTTCCTGGGTTTGGCTAGCTATTATAGATGGTTTGTTGAGTAATTTTCTTCTTTTGCATCCCCTATGTCCAGATTGACTTAGAAGAAAGGTAAGTTACAGTGGTCAGATCATTACGAGAAGAGTTTTCCGGAGTTAAAGACTCAACTCAGCTCATCTCTAGTTATAGCTTTTCTAGATTGTTTAGATTGGTTGATAGTGTATTATGATGCATCCCGAGTAGGTTTGGGTTGTGTCCTCATGAATCATGGTAAGGTCATAGCCTACGCCTCTAGATAGCTTAAATCCTATGAGAATAATTATCCTACTCATCATCTTGAGGTAGCCGTTGTAGTTTTTGCCTTGAAGATTTGGAGGCATTATCTATATGGTGTTCATGTAGATTTGTTCACGGATCATAAGAGCCTTCAGTATGTCTTTTCTTAGAAGGATCCCAATCTTCATCAGAGGAGGTGGTTAGAGCTCTTCAAATATTATGACATGAGTGTCCTTTATCATTCAGGCAAGGCCAATGTAGTGGCCGACGCTCTTAGTAGACTGTTTTTAGGTTGTGTTGGTCATGTCGAGGATAATAAGAAGAAGTTAGCCCATGAATTCTATTAGCTTGGCAGACTAGGCATTCGGTTAGTCGATACAGATGAGGGTGATATATGGGTTCAGAGTAGTTTAAAATTATCTCTAGTGTCTGAGGTCAAAGAAAAGTAAGATATGGATCATAGCCTTGTACAAGTTAAAAGAGTAGGTCAAGAATCAGAAAGTAGAGGTTCTGTCTCATGGGGGAGATGGTGTTCTGTGTTGTCAGGGTCATTTATATGTTCTAGCTATAGATGACTTACGGCAGTGAATTCTTGTAGAAGTGCATGGTATGCGCTACTCTATTTATCCATGGGCCATAAAGATGTACCATAATTTATGAGAAATCTAATGGTAGAGTGGGATAAAGAGCGACATTGCAGAGTTTATGGCTATGTGTTCTATATGTCACCAGGTTAAGATAGAGCATCAAAAGCCTAGTGGGTCCATGCAGGAGTTCAATATTCCTACTTAGAAGTAGGAAAAAGTGAACATGGACTTCATAACGGGTTTGCCTCAAAATCATCATCAACATAACTCGATTTGAGTTATTAAAGACAGGATGACCAAATTAGAATATTTTCATCCTGGGATTATTCCAAACTCTACGTCATGGATTTGGTTAGATTGCACGGTGTTCTGTGATCTATTATCTCAGACAGAGGTACCTAATTCACTTATCATTTCTAAAAAGCATTCAGAAAGGGTCTTCATACCCATGTTCATCTCAGTATAGCCTTCCATCTTCAGATAGATGGTCAAGAAGAAAGGACCATTCAGACTCTAGAAGATATGCTAAGGGTGTGTGCAATTGATTTCCAGGGTAGTTGGGATGACCACTTGGCTTAGATTGAGTTCTCATACAACAAAAGCTATCATTCCAGTATTAAGATTTCTCTATTCAAAGCTCTCTATGTTAGGAGATGTAGATCTCATATTGATTAGTTCAAAGTTATTAAGGCCTCAGTTATAGGGCCTGACCTATTATTCGACGCCTCAGAGAAAGTCCAGTTGATCAAAGCAAGACTTGGGGCTGCTCAGAGTCGATAGAAATCTTATGCGGATGTTCTTAGAAAAGATCTCAAGTTTGATATTGGTGACTATGTCTATCTAAAGATATCTCCCATGAAGGGAGTTAAGCGGTTCGGCAAGAAGGAAAAGCTCAACCCCGATATGTCGGTCCCTTCAAGATTCTCAGTCGCTTTAGTAAGGTAGCTTAGGAACTCAATTTTCCTTCAAATCTATCCTTAATTCACCCAGTCTTCCATGTTTTTTTTGCTCAGAAATGTATAGGTGACCTAACAGTTATAGTCCCTATTTAGAGCATCGATGTTCAGAACAATCTCTCTTATGAAGAGACTCCAGTTCCAGTTGAAATCCTAGACTATCAGACTCGTAGACTAAGGAATAAAGAAGTCCCTCTAGCTAAAGTTCTTTGGTAAAATCAATCTGCTGAGGGAGCTACTTGGCAAGAAGAAGCAGACTTGCATACCAAGTATCCTCACCTTTTCTATACCAACTCAGATCAAGCTCAAGGTAACAGTTCTCCTTAAGCATACTAAGTTTCATGTTCAGTGCTCATCACAAACTTGGTATTAAATACCATTGCATATTAAGTCATTCATTCATGTATCAGCTCACTTATATAATGATGCATCAGACATGCATTCTCATTATGAGAAACTTAGTTCATCAAAACACCCATTCATGCATTCATGAATCAGTTACACATGCATTAGATGTGCATGTTCTATATGATATGTTCAGTTATTAGTTATGTCAGTCATGAGTTTATGTTTCATTATTCATGTTCAGTAAATACATTGGTTATTCTTTCCTCTCACTTGGTCTCATTCGACGATGAATATTCTCAAGGGGGAGATATTATAATACCCCATACTTTTTCCTAGCTTGAAATATGTCCCAAGAATGTTAGAAACTTTATTTGAAAGATGAATCCAGTTTTGTACATGTGTTATTTTTAAGATTTTCAGTTTCATTCACATTAGAAATTGAATTATCTTTCCAACAATACAAATTTTGTCCAAATTCAGTATTGGAGTAAAAAGTTATAGACATTTTACTCAGAGCTATCAAAATCGCCTAAGTACGACGGCCAGGTTGATGGACAGTCGACTTAGCGACAGACTGTCGCCTTGACCGTTGTAGCCAAGGCCACGAGGCAACCTTTTGGATAAGGTGCGATGGACAGGTTGATGGACGTCAAACTTGCAGTGGACTGTTGCCCAGGTCGTCGCTACTTTGGAAGTAAGCACTTTTCTTAGTCCAGGTACGATGGTTGAAACGACGGACCGTTACCCTAGCGACGGACCATCGCACGAGCCATCATAGGCCCTAATTCAGCAAATTAAAACTATTTAAAAGGGGATTTTTGGTCTTTTACTTCCCGTTTGTATGCCTAATTATATCCGACCAAAGGTAATAAATTCATTATTGTTCTACAACAAAAAAATTAGGATTTTCTCTCTAACGTTAATCTCCAAGAACAAAATCCATATCTTCTTCACGAACTAAGAGATTCAAATTCTTTAAGTTCAGGAACTTCAAGAAACTCAACCTAGGTTTGCAAAGTGTTCATTCATGGACTCATTTCGTCCATGAAGCCAAAGAATCTTTTTCAAAGTTTAAGTTTATGGATTAATTTCCTGATTGTGCTGCTCTTGTTCATGTTGATAGTAAGTAATTGAATTCTATTCCATGATGGGGGATAAATTTTATGTGGATTTGATTAGTATATATTTAGATTCATGAAAATCTATGATCAAACCCTTAAATGATGAAATTAGAATTGAATCATTATGTTTAATTGTTGTATAATGTTATTTACAGGTAATATGCCTACCATGCATTTAATTAAATGTTTAGATGAAGGAAAATGACCAACTAGCATGATATCATGAAATATATTATAGATTATGATGTTAGTGATGTATTCAAGTAGGTCATGCTTTATCGGTTTCCCTCTATCGATTCCTAGGGGTACTTATACTCGAAATATTAGTTATATGCCTAGAGCCATATCAGGTTTCCATGAGATGCTCAGTCCAGCTATGATCCTTATACTTTAGACAGTCTTATGACTCAAGAAATGTCTATGATCTCATGAACTCAGTCAGTTGTCAGATATTAGTAGTATTCCGTTAGTCAACGAAATTCAGTAACCCAGACCATGTTCAGTTTTAGAAAATCATGTTCAGAGTCTATTTAGATGGTAGTAAAAATTAGCACCGAGTGAACCCAAGGATGGGAACATACACAGTTAGATGAGGGTGTGATTCACACAACATAGCCTACTATATGAGGGTAGATGAGGAGGATTAATATGCTATATGAGGGTTCCAACCATTCTTACTAGAGTTACCTGTTATATTGCCACTCATATATTATCCTTACCCATGGTGTGGTATTGATATGCTTTCAATCAGGGCACAAATTGGACCCCAATTCAATTATAATGCATCATTTGGGGCATGTCGGTTAGTCCTACAGTCTCAGTATTAGTCTCAGTAAAAGAACTCAGATAGATTCTTTAGAATTCAGGACTATCAAATACAGTCAATTGAGATAAAGTACAGAACTCAGCTAGTTGCATCAGATTTTGGACTGTCAGATACAGTCACTCATGTTATTAATTATAAGAATTTAATCATTAGTCAAGTTAGTCATCAACATACTCGTGTTATCATGATCTAAGATATAGTTACTATGTATGTGTGCATGTATTCTAACATTCATATTATTCAGTTAGCAAGTATTGTTCATGCATATGAACCCCATGCTTTCAACCTAACTCAGATGCATACTAGTATATTTAAAGCACTAACGCATTTGCGCTATGGGGTCTTATACCATAGGTTTAGAGACACTAGCTCCTGAGCATCAGTAAATTCTAGATATTAGCAGTCAGAGTTAGCAGTGAGTCCTCATTCTTCAATGACATAATTATTTCTCTATTATCTCATTAATTATTTTATTAGTTGGAGTTAATTGGGGACATGTCCCATCAACTCCTTACCCATATAGTTCAGTCAGTTAGAGGCTCTCTAGACTATTATGTTCAGATAGTTATTTTAGTTGTGGGTATTTTATACCCCATTTAGATGTTATATTTTACTACTATTATCTAAACCTTATGGCCTTTCAAATTATATTTCTGTGTTATACAATATATTATGTAGTATATAGATACATATATCAGTCATAGGTTAGCTTGTGGTCCTTTGGGGTCATGAAAACCGTGTAGCATTTTGCATACCAGATTTTAGGTGTTATATTAGTAGATTTATTTGTTAGTATTTGGGTTTCCTCATCAATATGTTCGTTGATGACATTCTGATTTTTTTGAAGAGTGAGGTGGATCATGCTAATCAACTTCATGCGGTATTGCGGACCTTAAAGGAATAATAATTTTATGCAAAGTTCTCCAAGTATGAGTTTTGGTTGAACACTATTAATTTCTTGGTTCATATTATTTTTAGTAAAGGGATTATAGTGGATCCGCAGAAGGTTTTTGTGGTGAATGGGTGCCCTAAACCTATGACCTCATCTGATATTTAGAGTTTAATGAGTCTAGTCAGGGATTATAGGCATCTTGTTGAAATCTTTTCATCAATATCTGTTACTTTGGCTATGTTAACTTAAAAGAGGGTTAAGTTTTCTTGGTCAGGTTCTTGTGAAAGGAGTTTCAAGAAGTTGAATGATAAGTTAACTTTGGCTTCAAGTTTTACTTTAACAAAAAAGTATTATAGGTTCATAATTTACTGTGATATATCTCAGGTAGGGCATAGTTGTGCGGTGATACGGCATGGGAAGGTGATTGCCTATACTTCTAGATAGTTGAAGGTACATGAAAGAATTTATCTTACTCATGATTTAAAGTTGTTGGAGATTGTGCTTTCTTTGAAAATATGGGGACATTATTTACATGGTGTTTACATGGATATCTTTTCAGATCATAAGAGTCTACAACATGCGTTCACTCAAAAAGAGCATAATCTCAAATAGAGAGGATGGCTTAAGCTTCTCAAGGATTATGATATGACTCTTTACTATTACCCAGGTAAGGCTAATATAGTTGATAATGCTCTTAACAGGTTATCCATAGGGAGTTTGGATCATGTAGAGAAAGGAAAATGAGAATTAGTGAAGGATAGTCACCATTTGGCTAATCTGGGAGTTTGCCTCTTGGACACTAAACATGGTGGTGTGGAGGTTAAAGAAGTGGTTCATTCATCTCTTGGTGGGGAGATTAAAGAGAAACAAGGGCTAGATCCTATCTTGATAAAAATCAAGAGTGACGTTGGTGGCAAAAGGTAGTGGTGTTTTAGGACAGTGGCAATTGTACTTTATGGCACTAATGGAGGTTATGTGTTCGTGATGTTAATAGTTTATGGAATAGGATTTTGGCTGAGGTGCATGATTCATGTAATGTGGTTCATCCTAGCTCGACTTATATGCATCACAAACAAAATAAAATCTATTAGTTGAATGGTATGAAGAAGGATGTGGGTAATTTTATGGCTAAGTGTATGGCATGTCAATTAGTTAAGGTTGAGCACATAAGGCCAGAAGGGTTGTATTATGAAATTGACTTGCCTTAATGGAAGTGTGAAGTAATCAATATGGACTTCGTTATCGGTATTTCTCTATCTTGGAGTCAAAATAATTTTATTTGGGTCATCGTGGATAGGATGACTAAGTTTACTCACTTCTTGTAAGTCAGGACTACCTTCTCATCAGACGATTATACGAAGTTGTATCTTCAAGAGATTATAAAGCTACAGGGGTGCCTATTTTAATTATTTATGATTATGGCACGCAATTTATGTCTCACTTCAGGCAATCTTTTCAGAGAGAGTTGGGGATCAAGGTCAGTTTTAGTACCATTTTTTATTTATAGATGGATGGAAAAATAGAGAGAACCCTTTCTACTAGTGGTTGTATGCCCACGCTATGCAGGAACTAGCCATTCCACTTTTTTTACTTAGTGATTGACTCAGGGAAAGCATTTGGACTTATGTGGTTAGATTCCATCTAATCGAAAGGATCCATTTCATGTTATTGATATTTTTAGATATTTTGGATATTGGTTTTTTCTATAGTAAGGGGAATATCCCAATTGTATTTTATTATTCTTTTGGTTAGAGTTTTTATGGTACTTCTATGGGTAAGAATTGGAAAAATTATTATAGGTGTCAGTCTATGAACTTAAATAGGCTAGAAGGCTGCCAATATCGAACATAATCTCTCACTATTCATCATATTAAATTTTAGGATTAAATTTATTAGGTTTTGGAACGTCTTTAATTATGGATTGGTTTATGGCCTTTGTTTGGTATGGGTTTGTATGGTCTGATCGTTAGTATGAGATAGGCAGACTCGATTAGGTTGTCCACGGTCGTGATCTATTTCCTGAGTCTTTATGTGAGATGTCACACTATTTTGTTACATAATCGAAACACAACAAACTTATGGCAGGAGGCTAGAGGTTGGGTTAGGTAACTGGGGAATTCACCAATCTCTGTCAGACTTGGGATGACCATTATGTCAATACCATAGGGCGGATCATAATTTTTGATGATCCTATTGGTTGTACGAATAATAAGGGTTTAATGTACCTAGATATGAAAATGAACTTAAATTGTGTGTTGAACTAAAGCATCTTGAGAATGTGGTTATCATTACTAGTGCAATATGTATATTTTATGAGGGTTTTAATGTCAATAAATTTAATTTTGTGATGAATTAAATTCAGGCATTGGCCTATTGAAATGAGTGATCAAGAAAGGCTCCCATAGGGACCTGTGTTCATATGTAGTGTTGAATTGTTTAAATAGACTAAATTCCTTAAGTGTGAATTGAATAGATGATAATGTATGGACAAAGGGTTTGGTTCCAATGACGACTAGTGATAGTCATAATGGCTTGAAGTTAAAGTCCCTTGCCTAATGAAATGTCCTGAGGTTAAAGTCCCTTGCCTAATGAAATTGCTTATGGTTAAAGTCTATTACACAATAAGATCTCTTGAGGTTTAAGTTTCTATCTAAATGAAATGGCTTAGGTTAGAGTCTCTTTCCTAATATATGGACATGTGGTTATAGTTCCTTGCCTAAATAAATGTGTGTGTGTGTTTAGAGTCCATTGGTAATAAGGGTATATGTTGTTAAAGTCCTTCGTGTAAGTAATATGTGAATGTTGTTGAAATCCCATACCTATTATGAATTATTTAAATCTAAGTATGGAAGGTCAAAGTCCTCCACTTTGTCTCATGATTGACTATGTTGTAAAGACTTGTTTACTTGTTTTGCATATGATATACCTTTATGTGAGCATATGGTCATGAATATAATTGGATATGATATATTGACTTGTTATTGATTGATAATGCTATTTTATTCTTATCCTTGAGTTACATGCTAGCGCTTTAACCACTATCCTTGTCTGAAAGCTATGTACCCACACGACATAGTGTCCAGAGCATCATCTTTATTTCCTATGCATTGATTAGGTGATCGAAGTAGTTCACGCATTGACTTTTGAGTGATGAGCTTTCTTACTTGAGAATGCATTCATTCTTGGTCTCTTATCTTTAGATGAAGTCTTATTATTACTTTATTTGGCTATTGTTAGGGGCTTATCCCTAAATATACATTTCTAAACATTGCTTTGTATAGAGGTATTATGGATGACTGTGGACTTTGGTGTAATGTCTAGTTTGATGAATCTAATAAAGTGTTAGATATATTTATGTTATGACTTATAGTATGCTTCTTCTATATTATTTTATGGTTGGGTTTTATCCCACACTTGTGATTTTTATTGATGATTAGTTTAGGTTATTAAGAAAACCCCGATTCGTGTGGTTTTGAGGTGCCCATACGACATAGCCCAATTTTTGCGTTGTGTCAAGTTGGTATTAGAGCCCAGGTTCATGTTCAGTTGGGTTTTCACAATACCGCATCAAGTAAAGTTTCATTTATGGGTGTGATCTATGCCACACTTATGAAAGAGAGGTTACAGAATGTTTAAGGAAATATTTTCATTTTTGGTGTTTTAATCTCAAGCTATAAAGTGTAAGGTCTTGGATCCTTCTAATTTTTATTTGCTATCTTTCAAATCATGCCTCCAAAGATTTTGAGGTTCAGGCAGATACTTCTTACTCGACTGAGGGCCCTATTAATGAAGCTCGTCCAACTTCTATAGTTTACACCCAGGCTAGGGCTGCATCATTTGACCCTCTTTGTGGGGTTCCATATGTCTCCACCACCCCGACTATGAAAGTGACCCTTCTATTCCTTCACTTTAAGGGGATGCTAATAATGCCGAGATTTATCACTTTATCAACCTCTTGATTCAATTGGTAGCTTCTCACTCTGGCTACTATTTTCTTAGGCCACAAGAATTTTCTAATTTATGAGGTTTAACCCTCTTATGTTTACACGTAAGAAGGTTGAGGAAAATTCTCAAGGCTTCGTTGATTAAATGGAGAAGGTATTCTGAATCATCCATGCTTCAGAGGTTGAGGCCATTGACTTTTCTTCCTACCACTTAAAGATATAGTGTACTAACGGTATGAAGGGTGGGAGTTTTCTAGAGTTATTGATGCTAGTCCCACCATGTTTGAGGATTTCTCTTATACTTTCTTAGACTGCTTCTTTCCTAAAGAGTTGAGGGAAGCATAAGCGGAAGAGTTTGTGAACTTGAAGCAAACAAGGATGTCCGCTAAAGAGTATGTCCTTAAATTCCATCAATTGTAAAGGTATGCTCTCGAGATAGTTTCTAACATGAGATCTAGGATACATAAGTTTGTCTTGGGAT
Source organism: Capsicum annuum (assembly GCF_002878395.1). Classification (NCBI taxonomy): domain Eukaryota; kingdom Viridiplantae; phylum Streptophyta; class Magnoliopsida; order Solanales; family Solanaceae; genus Capsicum; species Capsicum annuum. Next base: position 119,606,133 of record NC_061120.1, on the reverse strand, counting down.
TGTCCTGTGAGTTAGTCATTAAGAGAAATGCAGCTTTGTTGATTAAAAATATAGACATTTCTTGGTTGATTATGTAAAAGCAACAAGTGGAAGAAGAGAAAAAGAAGAAAGTTTGATACAAGCACAATCATAAAGATGAACATATTTGAGTATTTTGGATGTAACCTGAGAGGTGTACTAGTTAAAGTGTTAAAAAGGGCTCCAAACCACCCCTAAAAACACTCCATCGGTGCCTACTTGCCTACTTGGTCATTAAAGGGACTTTTTATCATTTTATCCTTTTATTTGTAAAGTACTATAAATAGAACAATATAGGGTTTTAGTCCATTAGTTTTTGTTGGATATTGTTGAAAGAACACATCTCCTGAGAGAGAGGGTCTCTAGGCCTAAACTAGGACATGAATAAGTGTGGATTCACTTGTGATGGTTTATTGCTTTGAAACGTTGGTGCTTGAGCGGTGGAATCCCTTTTGTGTCATGTAAGAGTGAGGTGTTGCTATTGTAAGTCTTAGGGGTCCTTAGATTTAATACATCTTTGGTTTCTTAACCTTACAATAGTATATGTCTCACTTCCTATCTTTACATATCATGTAATACTTGTATGGTCTAGTGAACAGTTTGGTTCTTATTATTCTTGTAATCTTGTAAACGTTGGATTTTTGTTATTCTAGTGTTGTTCCACTCGTTATTGTTTTTTTATCTCTTGTTGTTGTTAGTGATTTTGGTGTCATTTACACCCTGTTTCTTGATATTGTTGGAATCGAGATTTGGTGTTTGTTGAGCTCTCGGGTTAACCTTTATTTGTAGACTATTTTTGGCATCTTTTTCATATGTACAAAATTTGTATCGTATCATTTGGTATCAAAGATTGTAGATGATTTGGTTCGAACAAAATCAATCTTGGGCTTGCTAGAAAATCAAAAAATAAAAATAGAAAGAAGTGTTCTTGTTTATGTTTTTGTTCTTATTCTCGTTCTTGTTATTTTTTTTGTTCTTGTTCATGGCCGAGAAACTTGTAGTGTTCTTTTTGTAGTCTTGGCCGAAATTGGTGAAGTCTAGGTCTAGGATTTCTATGTTGTTATTGTTGTTTCTTGATTCACTAACACTAAAGGTATCTAGATCTATATTTGAGCTTAAAAACTTGTTAAAGTTGTGTTGTGAACAAAGACCTAGACTAAAATTTGTGAACTTGTTATGGAGGTTGGAGTGCACATTGAAGGTGTTGTTATTGTTGTTCTTGAAAAGTTTTTGTGTTCTTGTTGTTCTTCATCACTTCTCTTATCTTGACCAACTTAAAGTAGTTAATAGATCTAGAAAAGGTGAAGACAAAGTTGGAAAACTTATTGCTGAAAAGACTAGCTCACATCACTCTTGACTTGACAACAACTTTTTCAACCACGGTACTTGTTTCAAGGAGCCTTGTTTTGTGGAAACTAGTACAAGTCTAATCTCACCTTTTTGAGTTGAATTTGAAAAGAGTTACAAGACATGTGTTTTTCCCTCCAAATACTAATTGTTTTCCATTCCAAAAGTATAAGCACTAAAAATTCAGAGAATGGTGATTAAAACTTGTGTGGCCCCGTGACCAATTAGGGGGTGACACATCATAAATTACTGTTCACACAACAAATTTTAAGCTCAAATTTGATCTTCTAGTTTCTTTTGTTGATTCCAATACAAACTTACAAGCTAGTAACCACTTACTAGATTGTGTGTTGGTTTGAAACCGTTCTTTGTGTTTACGTCCTTGTGTATTTTTTTTCTATTTTGGAGTCATTTAAAACATTGGAATTCACCACTCAAAACCTCACGGAGTACAACCAAGCATACAACACTTGTGAGATTAAGTGTAGGGAATCCGAGAACAAAGAAATACAGAGGGAGTGTGAGGACTATTCTTTTATAACTAACCCATTTTTTATTTTGTAGTAAAACTTCTTAGCAAAACTCAATTAAGCTGGATGAGATTGGAGGCAAATATCAAGATGGAAAGGATGCCAAGGTGCAAAATGAAGACGTTGGCCAAGACTTGAAATTGTTTTGTTCTCAATTTCTTCTTATTTTGTGGACTATTTTAGAGATATTTTCATTTGGCTAGTGCCATGAATTTGAGGTCAAATTCCTCTCAAGATAGAGAGAATGATACAAGCACGATTATAAAGATGAACATTTTTGAGTATTTTTGATGTAACCTTAGAGGTGTACGAGTTGAAGTGTTAAAAAGGGCTCCAAAGCGCCACTAAAAACTCTCCATGGGTGCCTATTTGCCTAGTTGGTCATTAAAGGGACTTTTTTTCGTTTTATCTTTTTATTTCTAAAGTACTATAAATAGAACAATATAGGGTTTTAGTTCATTAGTTTTTGTTAGATATTGTTAAAAAAACACATCTCTTGAGAGAGAGGGTCTCTATGCCTAAACTAGGACATGAGCAAATGTGGATTCACTTGTGATTGTGTATTGCTTAGAAACATTGGTGCTTGAGTGGTGGAATCCCTCTTGTGTCACGTAAGAGTGTGGTGTTGCTATTGCAAGTCTTAGGGGTCCTTAGATTTAATACATCTGTGGGTTCTTAACCATGTAATAGTGTATGTCTCATATCCTATCTTTACATATCATGTACTAGTTGTGTGGTTTTGTGAACTATTTTGTTCTTGTTGTTCTTGTAATCTTGTGAGCGTTGGATTGTTGCTATTGTAGTGTTGTTCCTCTCGTTATTGTTGTTTATCTCCTGTTGTTGTTAGTGATTTTGGTGTCATTTACACCTTGTTTCTTGATATTATTGGAACCAAGATTTAGTGTTTATTGAGCTCTCGGGTTACCTTTTGTTTGTGGACTATTTTTGGCTTATTTTTGATACGTACAAAATTTGTACTGCATCAAAGTTGGGCTTTGTGAAAAGAAATGATAAAAATTTAGGTCTCTTGAGCAAATTGGTGATCATAATTCAGTGGTGGATTACAAACAGAAGGTGCCTAATTTTAAGCTAGTGGTGACAAGTCGGCTCTATCCCACCCTCCTTGCATATTCTATGGTAAGAGTTATCATGGTCTGTTCAAGAAGGGGAGAAATAGATCGGGCAGAGGCGGTATGAGTGCCCCTCTCTAGTAGCTTTTAGGGTGAACAAGGCCCCTATTGCTACTCCCACCTACTATCGTACCAAAGGTTTCCATGTTTGGTTTCTCTTCAATTCCTGGCATAGACGTTGGTTGAAATAGTTTGTATACACTTGCTACTCACTAGGATTTTGAGGCATCTCCTGATGTTGTCGTGGGTATGCTTATACTTTTCTCATATGATGCATATTATTTTCTTAATCTAGGGCTTACACTTTCTTATGTTACCCCATATATGGTTGTGCATCTTGATTGTGGTTCCGAGAGTGTATCGGTTTCTTTTGCTATCTATACACTGATAGAAGACTCTGTGATTGCTAAACGAGTCTATACGGGGTGTGTGGTATCTATTGGTTGTGGAGATACTCTTATAAACTTCATAGAGTTGGGCATTGTCAATTTTGATGTTATTTTGGGGATAGATTGGATAAATTCGTGTTATGCTTCCTTCAATTTTTTGACCATTAAGGTCCTATTCAAATTTCTAAATGAGCCAGTCATTGTATGGATAGGTGGTTTCTTAGTGCCCAAGGGAAGTTTCATTTCTTATATAAGAGCCCAAAAGTTTATTTCAAAAAGGTGTTTGTATCTTTTGGTTTGAGTTAAAGATTCTAACTCATAAAGGCATTCTCTAGAATCCATTCCCATGGTTAATGAGTTTTCCGAGCTATTTCCTGATGATTTTCACAGTGTTTCTCCTGATAGAGAATATGATTTTGGGATTGATCTTGTTCCAAACACTTATTTGATTTCTACCACTCCTTATAGAATGGCTTTGACAAAGCTAAAGGAGCGATTAAAGAACCTCTTAGATAAAGGTTTTATTTATCCTAGTGTGTCTCCTTAGGGTGCTCCTATATTATCTGTGCGCAAGAAGGATGGTTCCCTTCATATCTACATTAAATATCATCAGTTGAACAAAGTGACCATAAAGAATAAATATCCTCTTCCGATGATAGATGATTTGTTTTATCTAAATTAGGGTGCGAAGTGTTTCTCTAAGATTGACCTTAGATTAGGTTATCATCATCTTAAAATTAGGGATAGGAATATCCCTAAGACTGCCTTTAAAACCCGATATGGTCACTATGAGTTTCTTGTCATATCTTTTGGGTTGACCAATGCCCCAGTGGAATTCATCGACTTGATGAATAGGTTGTTCTGTCCATTCTTGGACATATTTGTCATTGTCTTCATATATGACACCTAAATCTATTCTAAGAGTAAGGTTGATCATATTTATCACCTCTGCGCCATGATACAGACTTTGAAAGATCATTGTTTGTATGTTAATTTCTACAAGTGTGAGTTTTATTTAAAAGCCATTGATTTTCTTGGTCATGTTATCTTTAGTGAAGGGATTATGGTTAATCCCCAAAATGTTGCGGCAGTTAAAAATTGGTGTAAACCTATGACCCCAACCAATATTCAAAGCTTCTTAGGTCTAGCCGATTACTATAAAAGCTTTGTGGAGATTTTTTGACCATAGATTCCCCATTGACCAAGTTGACTCAGAAGAAGGTCAAGTTCTTGTGGTCAGATGCATGTGAGGGTAGTTTTGAAAAGTTGATATATAAATTGACTTCAACTGCAATTTTTACCTTGGCTAAAGGTAATGATGGTTTTAAGCTATATTATGATGCTTTAGTAATTTGTCTTGGTTTTATGTCAATACAACATGGTAGTATGGTGGCCTATGTTTTGAGGTAATTGAAAGTTCATGAGAGGAACTATCATACTCATGACTTAGTGTTGTTAGTCATGGTTTTTGCATTAAATATTTGGCAATATTATCTTTATAGGGTTTATATTGATATCTTTTCTGATAATAAGAGTCTTTACTATGTGTTTACTCAAGGTGTGTTGAACCTTAGGAAAATGTGATGGATTAAATTGTTGAAATACTATGATATGAGTCTTCATTACCATCTTGGTAAGGATAATGTAGTCATTGATGCTATTAGTAGATTATCCATAGAATGTTTGGCCTATATGGATGAGGACAAACAGGAATTACTAAAGGACATTCACTGTTTGGCTAATCTTGAAGTTTGACTTATCGACTGAGAGGATGGTGGTGTAATTGAGCATTCGTTATCTCAGTCATCTCTTGTTGATCGATAAAGGAAAAACAAGCATTGGACCCCAACTTGTTGAAGACCAAGAGTAATGTGGGTCAACATAAAATTGTAGCCTTTGTGATTGGTGGTGATGGCTTCTTGATATACCAAGGAAGGCTATGTGTTCTCAACATCTATGGATTGAGGGAAAGGGTCATGGTCGAGGCTCATAAATTCTAGTATGCTATTCACCTCGATTCCGCAAGGATGTATCATGACCTTAGAGAGTTATATTAGTGGACTAATATGAAACGTGATGTTTAAAGTTATGTGGTCAAGTGTATGGTGTGCCAACAAGTGAAGGGTGAGCATATGAGGCTTGGTGGTTTGTACTAAGAAACTGTGTTTCCCAAATGTAAGTGGGTGGAAATTAAAAAGGATTTCATTTCTGGATTTCCTCGATCTCAGAATCAATGTGATACTATTTGGGTCATTATTAGTAGAATGACCAAGTTCGCTCACTTTTTGCCCGTGAGAACAAATTAGTTGGCGGAAGATTATGCCAAGTTGTATCTTGCAGATATCATGAAATTTATAGTGCTCCTATTTCGATTATCTTGGATCGTGGAAGTCTATTTTTATCTCGCTGTTGGATGTCATTCCAAAATGGATTGGGTACTAGAGTGTGCCTTAGTACGCTTTCCACCCACAAATAGATGGGCAAACGGAGAGAACCATCCAAACATTGAAGGATATATTGTGGACTTGTGTGATTGATTATGGTGGTAGTTGGTATTACAACTTGCCTTTGATCAAGTTCACCTATAATAACAGTTACCACTCTAGCATTGGAATGGCCCTTTTTGAGGCATTGTATTGTAGGAGATGTTGATCTCCCATTAGGTTGTAAAAAGGTGGCGAGGGTAAGTTGTTTGTCCCTAATTTAGTTCACCAAGCCTTAGGGAAGGTGAAGGTAATTCGTGATGGATTGAAAACTGCTCATTGTCTTAAAAATTCTTATACGGATATGAGGCATAGGGACTTAGAGTTTAGTATTGGTAATTGGGTATTCTTGAATGTTTCTCCCTTGAACAGAGTGATGCAGTTTTGCAAAATAAAATGAAGCTTTGTTCCTGGTATATTGGTCCCTACTCGATTGTGAGGAGGGTTGGCAATGTTGCCTATGAGTTAGAGTTAACTTTTAGCATGAACTCCATTCAGCTAGATTTTCATATTTCTATGTTACAGAAATGTGTGGATGATCCTTTGTAGGTTGTTCCCTTGAAAGTGAGCTGGTTACAGATGAAAGAAGTGGCTTTGGTGAAGGTTCTATGGAGGAACAAAATATCTGAGGAAGCTACTTGGGAAGTTAAAGAGGGCATGAAGTCCAAGTATATCGATTTGTTTCCCATTTTGAAAACTTGTGATGAAGGTATGTATTAATTTTCTTACCTTCATTTATGTCTTGATACTTCATGGGTTGAAGTCCCAAATATTTTGAATTGGGTTATGCCTTATTTAGACAATGGGTTAAAGTCCCCATGATTTTAATCAACCTAGTTCATGTTAGTCTATGGGTTCAAGTCCCTAATGCCACAAAATTATGTATGTCCTTGTTGTAATGGGTTTAAGTCCCTAGTGCTCTGAGTTGATTCATGCCTTTATAGATAATGGGTTCTAGTCCCTAATCCTTTTATTGAGTAAGTTTATTCGATAAGTCAATGGGTTAAAGTCCCTAAGTTGTGAAATGAGTAAGCGTTGACAAGTAAGGGGTTTAAGTCCATAAGTTTTGAAATGAACAAGTTCCAGATAAATGAAGGGGTTGAGTCGCAGAGCCAATGAAATCAATAGTTGATCGATGATAGTCATTATATGTGTTGTATCCTTGTTGTATGGTTTATTCTTAATTATTTAAAGGTTGGTTTGATGTATATTAATGTGTTAACTTGTGGTTTTGCTTTCCTTACATATCATTTACTGATAATGATCAAATTAGGGGAGAATTTAAACTCCTAGACTTTGAACCGTTGAAAACAATTCCCGCATTTGATGTTTCTAAGCTAGGTACTACTAGGGGCATGAGTCATATATCTTGGATTTGAGTTGTATCATCCTCTCCCTCCCATCTTGTACCCTAGCCAGTGTGGTGAGGGTCACTCACTATCCTAGGTACGTGTGATCCTTGAACCAATCGTACCATAAAGTATGATTCATAACAACACCAATTGTATTAAGTGAAGTATTAGCTAGGAGTGGACTATTGTTAGTACAGTTGATGGATACGGTTTAGGGCATGACTGATACCCTTTCGATATAACTCAATGGTGTATAGTCATACCCAAACTAGTGTTGTTGACCTAGGAGAATCCCAGGGTATGAGTACGGGTCCCACTCATACCCTAGGGTACGATTGTCTCAAGAGATTCGTACCCAACATCATGGCTAATTCTCAACTTCTTATTTAGGACCTAATGGTGATTTCGTACACCCAAAACCCTAAGTCTCCTCACTATATAAGTGTATATGGCCTACTAAAACACATTTTGAGTGGATCAAACATCCAAAATTCTTTTTCAAACTCATTTGTGAAGAGTTGAAGGCTAGGGTTTCAAGGGTGACATTCTATAGGCAAACTGAAGTCAAGATTCTTGGTGAATCAAGCTGTCTAAGGCATGTTACTCTTTCCCTAACATAATATCTCAAAAACCATGTATTTTACACTTGGATTAGTAAGTGTACATGGAGATTTTGAAATTAAAAAATAAGGGTTTTAATGACTTGTGATGAATAATGTTTACCCTTATTTGTACTTGTGTTGATGCTTGATATTGGTAATTTTTTGCACATTTAGGTTCTTGTTGTTTATGGTTAAACATGGGGATCTTGAGTAACCCTAATGATAATGCTTTCTACTTTGAAATTGGCCTTGATAAAGGCATGCACACAAGGTATTTGTGAGATTGTCTAAGTGAATTGGCTAGTCACATGTTGATGATGTTTTGAACTAATGTAATAGCCCAATAAGTATGAATAGTTGATAAATAATATTGTAAGGGTATTATGATCTATGTATTGTAAAGTTTATGATCTGTTTGGTTGATGGCTAATGAGGGGTTAAAGTCTATAGATATAAAAATGAACTCAATTGTATGTTGAACTAAAGTGTTGTGAGAATGTGTTATAAGATTGCTAGTGCAATTTGTATAGTTTGTCAGGGTATTGATGACCATAAATTGAATTGTGATGAATTAAATTAAGGTATTGTCTATTTAATTGTTGTGAAACAAAGTCTCTCATGGGGACTATATGGTCATGTTTAGTATTGAATTGTCTAAATGGGTTAAAGTCCTTAAGTGGAAATTGAATAGATGATGATGTATCGACAAATGGTTGGAGTCCTAATGTTTACTAGTGATAGTCGTAATCGCTTGAGGTTCAAATACATGGCCTAATGAAAGGGCCTGAGGTTAAAGTTCCTTTCATAATGAAATTATTTGTGGTTAAAGTCCCTTGCATAATGAGGTCTCTTAATGTTGAAGTGCCTCTCCAAATGAAATAGCTTGGGTTAGATTCTGCAATCTAATACGACATAAGGTTAGAGTCCCTTGCCTAATGTGTGGACATGTCGTTAGAGTCTTTTGCCTTAATGAATGTGCATGTGTGGTTAGATTCCCTTGCTTAATAAGAGTATGCATGGTTAATATTCTTCATGTAATTAATATTTGAATGTGGTTGAAATCCCAAACATAAGAAGAATTGTTTGAATCTAAGTATGGAATATTAGAGTCCACGTTAAGTCTCATGATTGAGTGCTTAGAGAATTTTTTTAAGACATGTTTAACTGTTTGGCATGTGATATACCTATATGTATGGGTAAGGTCATGAATATGGTTTGATATGATATATTGACTTGTTGATTGATGATGTTATTTTATCATTATGCTTGATTACATGCAAGAACTTTAACCACTAACTTTGTCCGAACGTTATGTCCCTTTGGAACATAGGGGCCAGAGCATTATCTTCTCTTCCTGCATGGTGATTAGGTGATTGAAGTGATTTGTGCATTTAATTTTTAGTGGTGAGGTTCCTTTCTTTGGAAGACATTCATTCTTAGTCTCATATCTTTAGGCATAGTCTTATTCTGACTTGGTTTAGCTATTTTCGAGAGCTTATCCCAACTTATAAATTTCTAAACATCAGTTCTTACTATGGTATTGTGGATGACATGGACTTGGGTGTCATGGCTATTGGATTAATCTAATAGAGTGTTAGAAAAGTTTATGTTTTGACTTATAGTATGTTTCCACTATCTTATCTTATTGTTGAGATTTATCTGATCCTTGTGATTTATATTGATGATTAGGTTAGGTAATCGGGGTGACCTCTGGTTCATGTGGGCTTAAGGTGCCCATACGACATGGCTCGGTTTTGGGTCATGTTAAGAAATGTCGTGAAAATTTCCATAAAGAGCTTAAGGAAGATATTTCATATTTGACCCAGAAAGAGGAACCGCATGCTACTGCGATCAAGCAACATGAACAAAAATTTGATCAGATATCAGTGACAATGAATCAACATCAATCTGGTACTCTTCCAAGTAATATTATACAGAATTCAAAAAAGACAGTCACAATTTGTCCATTACCACTCAAAGTGGTTGACAACCATTGATCCTCCTATGTGTGTAGTTGATAAATATGGGAATCATGTGGTTGATATATATGAGGCACCTAAAGTAGAATCTAAAAAGTTGGTGACTAATAGTGAGTCATCACAAAAATTGATGGGTGCTGGTAAAAGTTTTAAGAAGGATAAGGAAATGAGATGGTAGTTGAGCCTGCATTGAAGACTGTTCCACTACCGCCCCCACATTTTCCTCCAAGGTTAAAGAAAAATTAAGTGGAAAGAAAGTATCAGAAGTTCTTATCGATGTAGAAGGAACTGTCTATTAATATTCCTCTTGTAGAAGCATTTGAGAAAATTCTTGGCTATGCTAAGTTAATGAAGGATTTGATTACTAGAAAAAAGATATTGAATTTTGATCCTATTGATAATCTGCATCTTAAAGTGTCAGTGCTTCCCAATCATTGGCTGAGACGAAGAACGACCCTAGGTCATTTACTGCTCTATGTGCCATTGGGACATTCAATATCTCTGCAGCTTTATGTGATTTGGGATCTAGTATCAATCTAATGTCATTGGTAGTGTACAAGTAATTTGGGTTTGTGGTACCCAAACCTACATCCATGAGATTATTATCGACTGACCAAACTGTGAAGAAACTAATTGGTATTTTGTGTGATATTTTGGTGAAGGTTACATCCTTTGTATTTCCTATTTATTCCATGATCCTTGTCTATTAGGTGGACTTCCCTAGCTATTATGTCCTTATTATATTTTGAAGGCCTTCCCTAGCTATGAGTATGGCCTTGGTTGACTTGGAGATGGGTAGGTAAAGTTCAGACTCAATGATGAGCAAGTTAATTTTAATGTGGATGAATCTATGTGATAGCTGAATGATATGAGAGTGGTGTCCATTATTGATACCATTGATGATGATGTAGTGATTGCGCTTGTTATAGAGAGATTTTGGGTTAAGGCATTAGTAGCGGTTAGCATGATCTTTGATAGTGATTGCATTCATGAGTATGATGAGATGATGAGCACATTGTATGGTAGAGGTTCTTATTATTATGCTACAAAGAAGAGGGATATTTATTTGAATAACATAACCACTCCTTCTATTGTGACAATCTATTAAGGAGCCACGATCTTGGAATTGAAAATCCTCCCATCTCACTTTCCTTATGCATTTTTAGGGGACATAAATATCTTGTAGGTCATTATTGTATCTGATTTATTGGATAAAAAACTTGTACAATGATTTTAGGGTTGAAGAGGTTAAAGTGGGTCATCGGATGGACTATTGTAAACATTGTGGGGATTTCACCTTGTATTTAAACTTATACGATACAACTTAAACTAGAATGTATACCCAACATCCAGCATCAGCATCGGTTGAATCTTCCTATCTAAGAGGTAGTGAAGAAAGAGATCATTAAGTTGTTAGATGCTGGAGTGGTGTACCCCATTGTGGAGAGAGAGTAGGTCAACCTAATTTAATGTGTATTGAACAAGGTTGGAATCAAGGAGGTTCCAAATAAGAAGAATAAATTGTTGACTATTAGACTAGTTACTGGATGGAGAGGAAGCATGGATTACAAGAAGTTGAATACTTGTACGCAAAAAGATATTTTCTCTATGCCATTAATGGATTTGATGCTTGACAGACTACCCGGCAGGGGTTGGTAATATTTTGTTAATGGGTACTAAAGATACAATAATAATTCTATTGCTCTTGAGGATCAGGAAAAGAAGACTTTCACTTACCCTAATGGGACTTTCCAAGAGGACGTCATTGTACTATGCAATGATCCTGCCAAATTTCAATGGTAAATGATGTTTATATTTTTTTATATGGTGGAGGACACTATAAAGGTTTTAATAGATGACATTTTGGTAGTTGGGGACTCCTTTGATGATTGTTTGGACCATTTGGATAACATACTCTGAAGATGTGAGAACTGTTATTTGGTGCTAAATTGGGGAAAATGCCATTTTATGGTAAAGAAAGGTATTGTTCTTAGTCACAAAACTCAAATTAGGGTATTTAGGCAGATAGAGAAAAGATTGAGGTTATTGAATAATTTCCTCCTCTAATATCTTAGGCTTTTTAGGCGTTGTTAGCTTTAAAAGGATGTTCAACAAAGACTTTACTAAAATTTCTAATCCTCTATGCAATATTTTATAGAAGGTCATAAAATTTGTATTTGATTATGCATATTTCAAGGCCTATGAGTACCCTCAAGAAGTAGTTGTTCTCAACTACCATGATTGTGTACCCTAATTGGTCTTTATTAATTGAGGTTATGGCGATGTTAGAATAGTGGCCTTCGATTTTGTTGTAGGCCAAAGACCTGAGAGAATCCTTCACCCAATCTATTATGCCAAAAAAGCATTAAACCCAATAGAAAAAGAACTATAAAGTCACTGAGAAGGAGTTACTTTTGGTGGTTTTTCACTTTGAGAAATTCTAGTCCTATTTGTTAGGGACAAAAGTCATAGTTAACATATATCACAGATCTTGAGGTATCTAATGTCGAAGAAGGATTCTAAACCAAGATTGATACATTAGTTCCTCTTGTTGGAAGAATTTGACTTTGAGGTGAAAGATTAGAAGGGTATAGAGAGCCAGGCTCATTATCACTTATCCTGCCTTGATGAAGAGGCAACACGATAGATAGGGAATGAGATTGACATTAATGATACTTTTAAAGATAAGTGAGTCTTGGCAGAACCTTAACACTTAATACCACAGTTCACTGATTTTGATAATTTTTTGGAAAGTGATCTTGTTATGGAAGATTTGTCATTCCAGCAAAAAAGCAGTTTATCCATAAGATAAGGAAATTTTTCTAGGATGAGCCTTATTTCTTTGGTATTTGTATGGATAGTGTTATTCATAAATATATTCCTGAGGTGGAGATGATGATCATCCTTGAAGCTTATCTTCCGTCGCTAATTGGGTATAATCATAGTGGTACCCACAATGCCCACAAAATTTTATAGTTTTTGTATTATGGGCCAACTATCTACAAGGTTGCTCATGAAATTACTCTAGCCTATGACTAGTGTTAGTGACAATCCAATATCTGATGGAAACACGAACTCCCCATGACACCTATCTTTGAATTAGAGTTATTTGATGTATGGGGAATTAATTTAAAGTGTCAACTTCTGAACTTCTATTGGATAAAGTACATTGTAGCAGAAGTCAAGTGTGTTTTGAAATAGCTAAAGGCAGTTGCGCTTCAAAAAAATAAGTGTCAAAGAGTCACTGCATTGTTTAAAAAGAACATATTTTCCTTGTTTGGCACTATCTATGCGATTATTAGTGATTTTGGCTCTCACTTCTGCAATTTTATTTTTAAGGCGTTACTCGAAATATATGGTTTGAAGCATAAGGTGTAAACACCCTACCATCTGCAAATGAGTGGGCAGTTTGAGATCTCCAATTAATGGAAAGTTTAAATCTAAGTGGTATGGAAAATTTACTACGGTTAGGGTGTTTCGACATGGTGCTATTGAGCTAAAACAAGATGGTGAAACACCATCCTAGGTGAATAGGCAATGTGTCAAACACTATTTTGGTTATGCAGATAAGGTGAAAGTGGTTATTGATATAATCCTTAGCAAAGTCTGAGTAGCCAAGGCAACCGAGGTGTGCCGTGACATTATATTAGGATGTTCATGAAAGACAACCCATGGGTTTGATGGTGATGTTTGAGTAACCAACATAGCCATATCACGTCGCAACGTCAAATCAAGGATTGGGTGGAAGTCAACCCACTATTTTAGTGTTTACATTGTCTTTTTTATGTAGGTGTAAAACACGAGGAACTACCTAGGACATGGTGACCCATTGAAACATTCAGAAAATTATAGGTAAGAGGACTTATTAACAAACTTATGGAGATCACAAGTCCACTTGAGCCAGGTAAATGATGCAATAACTGCCAGAGTGAAAATTTGGAGATTTTTGGGGTCTCTGAAATTTTACATACCAACCCATTTACGGGGGTCATAAGTACCACTTACGACCTCATAAGTGATATCACAAGTGTGAGAACAAAAACTAAGTGGGAAAGAATTTTTTTTGCCACTTATGACCTAGAACTTATGGGTAGTAAGTGGAACTTATGGCCTGTAAGTGGCACCATAAGAGATAGAAATTTCTTGATCAAAATTTCAAAAATTTGTGATGGATGGAAGTGGATCCGACCCAGACCGGTCTACCAATGCTTTTAAATGCCTAAATTTAACATTTATGACCTATATTGTAAGAATTTGTAACAACCTCCAAAATTCAAACTTTTCAACTCCCTTCTTAACTCTATTAAAGGCCAAAATTCTTCATTATCCCATCTCTTGCATGCTTAAGAACATTTAAAGGGTGCGCTTTTCTTCACTTCTAAAATTTTTTGCTTCCATCTCTCGCAATCAAGGTAAATTTTTTGGCTCCTAATAGTATTTTATTATTCTTTAACAATGATTAGATAGTTGGTACTTGAATATGCTTGAAAATTGTGTGAAACTCAATAATTTTATTTATAGGAGCCTGGAATAATCAAAAAGTTGAAATCGATGCATTGTTCTTGAATAAATGATATGTGATCATTCCCTTAATGGAAGTAAAGTTTAAAAGACTGATAAAAATCCAATATTGTGTGTGCCTTACCTATTTTTATAAACTTGATCAATATTCTTGTGTTAAAAATGGGATTTGATTGGGCTAAATACACCATATTGGATGTAAATTTTAGAAAAATTAATGTACCCTCAGAAGGGTACGAACGATGACACATACAGTCCACGTAAGTAGTAGGTATGGGTCGTAAGTGCCTTTATTGGTGTGAGATTCTAAGGCCCTAAAACTTTAGGGATTTGTCTAGCAATTACGAAGACCCCTTATAGGATGTATGTGGCCTCTACGATGCTTAGGTGGCCTTCATTAGTTCCCTAACATGAAAGTTATCTGTTTGTTTTAAATATTGCGTACCTTCCTTAACCTTTAGGCACTAAAATTTGATTTTCATGTACTATGGCACCCAAGGATAACTCAATTAAACGAGTGTAGTCAAGGCATTTGGATGAGTCCCCTGAGCACAGTGGCTCGGTGGAGGAGTACCCTGTAGCCCTAGACAAATCAGAGGCTACATGGACTAGAAGACAGAGACAATTTATAGCTGCAGCCATTGTTGCAACCACTTTGAGCATCTAGGGGACCCATCCTACCCCTATATAAAATAATCCTTGCACTCAACTTATATCTAAATAGGTTGGGGCCCAAACGACCATATTCAAACCAGTTCCTAGGTATAGGATAAAGTCAGATAGGGCTTTACCATTGCACTCTTCCTAGTCTGAAGAGGGAAAGCATGCTTATAAGTATGGGTGTAAGGGGGAGTAGTAAGAGATCAGACAAGAGGTTAAGTCTTAATCAATCTCTTATTCGTCTAAGAATAAAGAAGCAAAGGACCCCACAGTTTGAGGAGCAGTTAGAGGATGAGTTAGCTTTTGGTAATCAATAAGTATCAATAGTACCCCAGTTGGAGGATGGTATGACTCAATCACCATATTAGGTATCATCATATTTAGCACCTAACATAGATCTCCATTCATAAGATCCTCAGCCTTCTATTCCACTATTCGTTATCACTGCATTCATCTCTATAAATATCTCGATGGTACCTGTAGCTGAGATAAAACTAAGGTAGTATGTAGAGGGGATGTACTAGATTTATGAGAGGGATAACTTTATCAATGGGTGGGTAGGACTAAGAGGACTATTTAGTCTAAAAAGAGGATTGAGTCATCTGGACGTGCAGTTTCACCTGATATGCGAGCCTTTTTTAAGTGATACCAATTGGAGTGGATGAATTTACCCTATGGATCCTACAATACAATAATTTTTTTGACCATACCTATTAGTGGTAATGGCGTAGTTCAGCCTTATTAATAGAACTCATTTGTGAGGGGTGTTCAGGTTGATATTTTTGCGGCGGTTATTCATCGAGTTCTCTTTGTGCTTGACAATGTAGCTCTACCGTCTAGAGCAGAGTGTGACTTTCTGTTGAGATTATCATGAGATGAACATGGAATAAGAGATACTAATTCTAGACAACAGAGGTTAGGTTTGGTAAGATGGATCTCCAACAATATTATATACTTCGTTTATAACGCCCCTGGATTGAGGGTAAGTGTAAGATTAAAAATATAGTGATGAATTTTTCGTCTATGTTTTTTGGAAAGTGGTATGCATTCAGTTGTGTTAAATTGTATCAGACAACCATTTGAAATGGGATAGATATACATTTGTTGTATGTTTTCTAGTAGGATATGAGTTGACTTTGGGGCGCTGATCCGATATGAGATAAATGAGTGGGCATTTGGGAACATGACTGCACTTTGTTTGCCTTGCTTGATCCAAAGGTTATGTGATGACGCAAGTATGTTTGAAATTTTGAATGTGGATAATAGACAAGCAGTGATGAGCATTTCACAAACGAGCATGATCAAGGATCTGGCAAACTCAATCCTTACCCAAAGAGTTTAGGCAACTCCGACTATGATTTTGGCTTTTTATGAGGGGCCTCCGACTCTGGCAGAGCCTCCTTGTTAGCTGTACATAGATGCTGATGATGTCGGTGTTGATGTTGATATGAGTGAGCATAGAAATGTGGCCAAGGTTTTAATAGAGTGGGAGGAGGACCAAGTTATTTCTATTTTAGCCCAACCCTCTTCTTCTAAGCCGTTTAGAGCATCTATTGTGCCTTCTATACTTAATACCACTACCATAGATATTGCTACTAGATTCATTATAGTACCCCATGAGTTCTTATGAAGATTAGTAGAGTGACAAGATACGCCTACCGCCTGCCTCACTGATGTAGAGTCTGAGCTAGCTTCATTTTATATGCAGATTCAGCCTTGGGTACAGACGACACTGTAAAGTGGTAAAACTCAGATATGGGTTGTGATTTAGGCTAAGATGTTTGAGTTCACAAGTGAGTTGCATGCCTAGATTGATGATTTTGAGGGTCGAGTTAGTATGCAGTTTATAGATGTACAAGCTCCAGATGTGTCTACGATTAGGAAGGAAGTGGACACGCTACATATAGAGGTATAAATTTTTACTAAGAGCTAGGTTTGGAAATCCCTCCTATTGTTCCTTTAATCCCTTATCTCATGCCTTTGTATGGCCTGAGATGCTTTAATTTATTTATGGAGGAGGAGATGATCCCGATGGTTGGGACTGAGAGAGTTAGACCAGTGGATCTACATGACTGTATTATTCCCTTTGATCAGGCCTTAAAAAAGGCTGCACATGAGTCACTGATGTCCAGAGAACACAATGCGGCGGGATGAGATGAGATTACAATGGGTGGATCTTCTAGTAGTGACCTGCCACCACCACCAGCTCCACTAGTTGAGATACCCCCAGATGGGGATGGGCATTTGACAAATGCCTAGTATATCCTAGGTATACGCCATTCCCTTGATTTTTATTGTAGTCACACACTAGAGATAGTGTATCATATTTTTGTTGGGGCCGGAAGTATACCACAACCTCCATTATTTTTTTTTGTGCTACTTTTTTCTTCATTCGTGTTATCATAGTATAACAATCATGTCTTAGAGATATTGTGTTGAATTGTATTTTTTTGGTTTTGTGTTGTTTTTGTTTAGCTAGGAGGAAAATAAATACCTAAGGGCAGTTGATGTATTTTTGTATTAATTATGCTTAAGTGTGTTCCAAAAATTATACCCCTCTGAATTTTTTTCTGAAATGCGTCATATATTTAAATATATGTGACTACTCCGAATCATATTGTTGCACTAGGATTAGAGACATAATAATCATAGCTAGAATTTTCCTGAATCAAATTGGTAGTAGTTTTTTATAAAACCTTGAGCCATGTGTGTGTGTCAGATGCTTAATCTAGAACTTGTCTGGTCAATCTTGCTTAAGTTTTAGGATAGTTGCTTAGGAAATGATGATACGTCATTCATAAATTATTCAACTTTTGGACTAAATAAACTTTCAAATGTTAATAGGAATCTCTTGAGCCCTATTTTGAGTCTATATAGAGTATTTTTCTATTTTTCACCTTTCACTTTCCTATTTTGGTAAAAATGAAACTATTTCCGTTGTGGTGCTCCTTGGACAATGTGCACCTAAACTCAAACAAATCGCCTAAGTTGAGGGTGACTATAATAGGGGTGCATGGCTAGAGGTTGTATAAAGTAGGGCATAAATAAAAAAAATGATTGGTTTGGTATGATAAAAAAGAAATGAAAAAATTTGAATAAGGAGAAACCTCGAAAAAGAAAAAGAAAGAACAAAAATAAACTGCACCCAAACTAAATAAGTAAATAACATGAAAAAAAGGGAGAAATAAGGGTTTAATAAATGAAAAAATTGGTTGCTAAGTCAAACCCTAACGTAATTGTAGTGCCAATGAGGCACAGTCACTAAATTCCTAAATGTACCATAACAAGCCCCAAGCCTATGTTACAAATCGAGTGATGTGCTATAGTGATCCTAGTCAGATTGTCCAAAAACTAGCGTAAAGAAAATAAGGGCAATCCTACGGTATTTTCTGCACATTGTGGAACATCTTTTGAGACTGTGAATGTCTTATGAGTGTCCCTACTTTAACATTCTTTTTTTTACTGAGTAAGTGGGACTTCTTTGTTGTGAGGGTACATGATTTGTGTTACAAGCTGCTTATTCCTTTGGGCAGCGTAATATGTACATATTCTTTATTATTTTTTACTAATGTAATGTCATAGCTTTATTTCTCGGTGTCATATTATTTTGTTTCATTGATTCACACGGTTGGTTTTTAAAAGTAAGAAGGGCTGATGTATTTGAGCTGAATTTGACATTGACTGCCATTGGTATCTTAGATTTCTCTTAGTTAAGCATCATTTTGTTTTGTTGTGTTTTTGTTGTCTTAGTACATACAAACATTTTACGTTGAGCGTGTTGATGTACCATGGTTTCATGGAACTTTCAAATCTTAAAAATAGAAAATATGCAAGTACTTAGGATCATTTTGGTATATATGATGTGTTTTGGTTTCTATTTTATAGGGATCTTGGTTTTGGATAGTAAATAGAATAAAGGGAGTTGAAAGTTGTAGAAACCATCACCTATGAGGTCACCTATGTGGAGTAAGTGCTACTTACTCCATCGTAAGTAGCTTCTTAGGTCTCAGAAGATGAAGCTTCAAAGGATTTGACAGTGAAAAGTTGAACCTATTACCTATGAGGGGTAACTTACGACCCATAGGTACTAGTGCAAGGTGCAGATATTTGAGGTTCAGAGAAGCAGCAAGACCAATGATTTTCTAGTACCTACGAGGCTATAACTTTTGAGGAATAAGTACAACCTACGCATCGTTGGTACCATAATAAGAGAAGTTTAGCAGCATGATGGGATTTTGAAGTCATCATCTACCTACAATGGCCACCTATGTAGCATAGCCGCCACTTATAGCTCGTAATTTTTATCGTAAGTTGACGCTGAATTAGTTTTACCTTTATGTTTTGGTATAGATTTATAGGGTTTTTATGTACACTATTAATAATATTTTGACATTTTTTGTCAGGTTACTCACTCATACTATTCACAAACATATATTTTATTTTTAGATTGACTTTTGATCTTGGAATCCCTTTGTTCTTGGTTTTTGGTTAACTAATAGATTTGAGACTTTGGGTTTTTTCGTCATTGTTTTGAGATTACTTCTTTGCTTTATTAATTGAATTCCATGGCATTTCTTTCAATTATAATCGGAAAATCCCTTATCTATGGGTGTGGGAACTCTAACAGAATAACAAAGTAGGGGGAGTGTGAGGTTCTTCTAGACTATTTTTTAAGCTTCCATTGTGATCTTCATTAGTTTAATTATTTTTTAGTGGTGTACAACACTAAGAACTTTCCTATATTCGAGAGTGGCCTTCATAAGAGAGATTGAGTTAGGGAAAGGGGATTAGAACAGTGATTCGAGGCTATCAACCGCCATCTAAAAACTTTCATACCCAATAGGTGAAATTTAAAATAGGATCAAAGACAAAGGTTAGTATGGCGACACCCTGAGACTCACAAGGTGAACAGTGAGATTGATCAAAGCGTTCATAAGAGAGTTGTAATCCTTAGCATGTAAGATTTTTCATGTGTGACAATGATATAGTTGTATTAAGCATGTGAAACCTATGGAGTTAAGAGGCTAGGGGAACACATTCCTAGTGTTCATCTCAGATTAATTACAACCCAAGGCATTCAATAATTGTTACTTTTCACTCTTTACTACAAACCCCACCGCTCATTTACTTTTCTGCACTTCCGGCTTCTTCAGCAAGTTCAATAGACAGGTTTGACCTATTCCCTGTGGGATCGACCATAACCTAGTTGGGTTACCATAATTTGATAGTGGCCATATTTTATCTTCTTTGATGGTATAGTTTGGGAGACATCTATGAGGTTAAAATGGTCAAATCACCCCAAACTGAATTTTTCACATAAATCACCAAAAATCAGGTCATTATACTATCCGCCACTAATAATTTAGTTTGTCCTAAAACTAAAGGAAAAAGAAAATTCCTAAGTCAGCAAAAAGACGGGGATAGGAACAATGCATATCAGACTCGACCTCATAATTAACCTCATCTATAGGCAGATGTCTCCACTGGAATATCTCTAGACCTCAACAGTCTACTATCATTAGTCAAGATGAGGACTAAATCCTCCACAAAAGATAACCTCTAATCTAACTTAAACAAATCCCAACAAATGACAAAAAACTCATTTGGAATGTAATAGCAAGCATGAAAATATGTAAAATTTGATAAACAACTGATATGTCTAGGTGCAAGGCCAACACAATAGCCACATCACCAATAGTTCGAAGAATCTCAAATAGCCTAGTATACTTAGGGCTAAAGATATCCTTTTTTAAAAAGCTCATCACACCCTTCTTGGGTGAAACTCAAAGGAAAATACGATCACCAACACCAAAATTCAACGCATGAAGTCTACAATTTTCATAGCACTTCTGCCTACCCTGAGCCACTCGATGTCTATATGGAATGAACCGGAACCTATCCAAAAACTCATGAAAAAGGTTCATACCTTGTAGTCTAATCTTAAACACCTCAAACGAACCTACTTGAGAGTGGTAACCCCTACCATACAAGTCCATAAAAGTACCAATATCAAAATTAAAATTGTAGCTATTATTATATGCAAACTCTGCCAATGCTAGACATTGCTCCCACTTACCACCAAAGTACACCACAAAGAGTGCAACATATCCTCTGAAACTTGAATAGTTCACTCTGGTTTCCCATTAATATTGGGGTGAAATGTTGTACTATGATGATCTAAAGTACCCAACTTATCCTGAAAGGTCTTCCAAAAGTGAAATATGAACATTGAACCTCGATCTTAGATAAAAGACTTTGGCATACTATAAAGAGACATAATCTCGCAAATATAGATATGAGCAAACCTATCAGCACTGAAAGAAACCTGAACATTAATATAGTAAGTATATTTGGTCAATCAATCTATGATAAACCAAACAATATCAGATCTACGAGAAGTATGAAGCAATCCAATAAAAAAGTCCATAGTGATCCATCTCCTTTTCAGTCGGGAATGGGTAACCTCTGAAGCACATTACCCAGTCTTAAATGCTCAGTATTCACCTATAGGTAATATAAGAAACTAGCTATAAAATGTACTATGTCCTTCCACACACTGCCCCACCAATAATGTTTACCCAAATCACGATACATCTTAGTCACTCAGGGATATATAGAATACTTGAAACAATGAGCCTCCTTCAAAATCAATCTAATCTAATCACCCACTCTCAGTATACAAACTTGGCATCTAATTGACAAATTACCATTTGAATCAGGTGAGGACTCCTTAGAACTACCACTTGACGCCTTATCCTAAATCAATTTCAAACAAACATCCTCAAACTAAGGATCTCCAATTTGCTCCATCCAAGAAGACCTAGCCTCCACAGATGCAAAAACACACTGAAGTATTTATATAGCAAGCCTAAAGATCTTGTTAGCTAAAGACTAAACCTCTAAGGACAAATACCTCTCTTTGATTAATAGATGTGTGAAGTAACCTATTTTAGTCGACTTTCGTCTTAAGATATCTACAACCATAATAGCCTTTCCCGGATGAAAGAGAATAGATAAGTCATAATCCTAAAGCAACTAAAGTATGCGGCGCTGCCTCATAGTAAGATCTTTCTGGTGAAGAGATACTGAAGGCTATGAAGATCCGAGAAAATATAAAAATGGAATCCATTCAAGTAGTGCCTCTATAACTTCAAAGCAAAAGCAACTGCACACAACCCCAAAACATGGGTTAGGTAATTTCTCTTATGAGGCTTCAACTAAAGAAACATATGAAAATACGTTACCCTCCTGCATCAAAACCATGCTTAACCCATACCATGAGGCATTACAAATGACAGTAAAAGCCACACCCTCCTTGTGCAAGCTCAAGATAAGAGTTGTTGTCAATAATTCTTTCAGTATTTTAAAGATCTCCTTACAAGCATTAGACCATTGAAAGGAAACCTTCTTCTGAGTCAAATAGGTCAATGGAGTTTCCATAAATGAAAACCCTCAACATCACACTGATAGTAACCTACTAAAACAATAAAACTAAGAACCTCAATGGGAGAAGTAAGTCTTGTGCAAATTACAAACTCTTGCAATCTTACCTACTTGACCATAATACCATTCTTGGGAACCATATAACCAAACAACAAGAAAAACCCTCACCAAAACTCATACATAGAGAACTTAGTATACAACTTATCATCCTTTTAATCTTTGGAGAAAAATTTGCAAATGCTCCTCATGATTGGCCTTTTTCTAGGAATAAACCAAGCTATCATCTATAAATACAATAACAAAAGAGTAGAGATATAGTTGAAATACATGGTTTATCAACACCATGAATGCAACTGCAGTATTGGTAAACCCAAAGCACATGATCTAAGATTAATTATGATTGTATCGTGTACGAAAACTTATCATTAGATTATCTGAAGTTCTAATCATTAAATGGCGATACCCGAACCTCAAATTAATCATAGAAAACACCAAAGCACCCTAAAGCTAATCAAATAAATCATAAATACGAGAAAGAGGATAGTTATTCTTAATCATCACCTTGTTCAACTATCATAATCAATACATATATGCATAAACCTATCTCTTTTTTGTACAAATAAGATAGACACACTGCATTGTGATACACTAAGTCAGATAAATTATTTTTCTAAAGACACCTACAAACTATCCTTAAATTTCTTCAAAATATTTGGGGCCATCTAATATGGTGGAATAGAAATGGTCTTGGTGCCTAGGTCTATATCACTGGCAAAGTCAATATCATGATTCATAGGAATACATGGAAAATCCATAGGGAATATATCCATAAACTCATGGACAATGTGAACATAATCCAAAAAAGAGATAGAGCAACACTTGTATCACAAATATAAGCCAATTCAAAGAAACATACCCTCTCACCCAAATAATGAGTCTGAATATAAGATATAACTCTCTTGTGGCCAAAATAAAACATACCCTTCTAAGCTATCATTGGCACACCCGATGGAGCTAAAGTCATAGTCTTAGCATAACAATATAGGATAACATGGTAAGGAGACAACAAATCCATATCTAAAATAACATCAAATTTAACCACATCTACAATAACAACAACAAGAACATACCCAGTGTGTTCCCATCTAGAAATTCAATCACCTCTATAAAAACAAAATCTACCCAATATAACACCCAGTAAAACTCACAATCACAGATTGATACACCCAATCCACTACTAAAAAATCTTATGCAGGGTAGATATATGAATAGTCATGGTAAAAGGATCACTAGTAGAATAAAAACCCAAAGAAAAATATACAGACACATAGGAAAAAGACAATCCTAGATCAAATAACACAGATGCAGGTGTAAAAAAATAGGGATGATACCTGTGATGACAGCATAGAAATCCTCTTTCTCTAGTATGGTAGTATAGCATAGGACTATCCATGACCATCGACTAGCTGAATAACTCTCGGCGAACACAACAGGATCTACTACCTATGCCTCGTGCACCCCTGGTAGAACCCCTACCTCTCACAGTTAAAATAAAAGTTCCCCTATACATATATTAAGGACAGTCCTTATCCAGATAACCAATCTCATCACATACAAAGAACCCCTTATATCCCGACTCAATAAGAGCAGTCACTACTGGATCAAAATGGCCACTAAAAACAAATAAATCAAAATACCCACTACCTAAACTATTCAAGGTTTCCTGCACAGGCCTACCATGATATCCAAAGAAACCTTTAAAATCCCTACATTGAGAAGTGTGACCTCTGATCTTTTCCATATGACACATCTTCTAGAAACCCCCCTGAGATGCTTAAAGAATGCTTTCATTTTTCTAAACATAATCTACTATAACCTTAAATTAAGATCTATACACAACTATATTAGTCATAGAAATCTAAAGAGAAATATCCATCCCCTTCACAAACTTCTAATTTTTTAAAATTCATTAGCAATACTGGTATTGAAATATCTAAGAATATCTAGACAGGGAATGAAAGTATACCTCATACTCTACTCCTTCCCCACAACACCACTGAATATAAGGAGAACCAAATGAGTGAACCTCTATAACCTCTTCTGATCCTCAGAAGACATAACTATACTCACAATAAGAGAAAGCATGGTCAATCTGGAAAGTTAACATCCTACCTAAGGAGGCAGCATAAATAATAGTTGAATTCCTAACCTCATAAGACCATACTTAATTGCAAGTGTTGAAGGAGGTACAACACTCAATATTTGTAGAGTACTAAAAGAATAATTAGGTACTAATAGAGGGTCCTTAATCAGAACAAGAGGAATATAATAAGAAAAATCTAGCATAGATGGAGTTCTATTACTAAAAATAGGATAAACACCAAGAGTACCCAAAGAAGCACCTTATAAATGGGTCAACAAGCGAACTAATAAACCTTCCAAGACATGGGTAGAAGAACTTGATTGAAAAAAATAGGGCCCATATCCCTAATATCCTAAGCCCAAGGATAAGTGGAGAGTACCCTAAAGCTACTCCTAGATAGGGCAGATCCTCATGCTCGTCCAGTACCTCGAGCTCGTTCATGACTTGCAATTCACCCTTTAGACTTTTCTTAATCCTCTATTGAAGGCTCCTTTTCTCTAACCTAATGAGATATAGTTAGCACCATCTATGTAAAAAAAGTTGAGTAAGACATAGAACCCAAGGTATAAAGGAAATCTTTATAATAAGGAACTACATATGGGATATTTGCTAAAAACATCATTATAGCCTATCAAAGATAGATATAGATG
The DNA here is from genome assembly GCF_002878395.1 of Capsicum annuum. Lineage (NCBI taxonomy): Eukaryota > Viridiplantae > Streptophyta > Magnoliopsida > Solanales > Solanaceae > Capsicum > Capsicum annuum. The sequence goes on along the minus strand of NC_061120.1, from coordinate 119,580,886 downwards.
TCTACATAATAATCCACGTGACATTATTATTCATCTCATTCTTACACTATTGAGAAGTATAAACTTAGTTGTTTTGATAGAATTTTTTCATAACCCAAAAATAAAGGGTCATGATGGCATCTGTCGCGATAATCTTTCACAAGTCTATCATCCAAATTAATAAAAAGCAAAAATAACGTTAATGTCTAAGGAACTTCTCTTAGAATAAAGCTAGACCATACACATATATAGTGAAAGTAGAAATACAATGTCACTAATGCTATACCAAATCCCCAAACCTGGTGTCATTGTGTAAGAACATAACTTATACATCTTGAGCTCAAAATATGTAATGTATCAAAAAAGGAACAACTCTATCTCTGAATATAAATAAAAACATAATCTAAATAAGGAAAGGAAGTAGTCAACTCTGGATGCATAAATCAACCGCTACCTTAAAAACATCCAAATACGACCTGAATTAACCATTGTGAGGCACACTCAAACCTGGATCAATACCAAAAGCATGTTTTAGTGGTGAGTATGGTACGCTTAAACTAAGTAGGTATCATAGGCTGACTGAGCAAAGTAAAAAATAAAGCATACAAAATACACACTAAGGGCACATTACCTACAACTAAGAAAATGTCCTAAATGATAGCCCATAATAACTATACTAATAGTTCTAAGTTACTCAGACTCACCATAGAAATACGAGAGAGAGAAACAAGTAAATGAATATCATATATACGAATATAAAGGAAGAAGTAAACATAGTTAGGTATCACATTAAGAAAAGATAATACATTGTATAAAAATACAAGGTAAATACAAATTTAATGGATATGATGATGATAATGATGTTGATTATGATGATGATGATAATGATAGAGATTATTACACAACCTTTGTATATAGCTACAAAGCTAAATCTTCCAACATAGAATCCATGAGCTATTTTTCAACCCATATACAACCAATATCCATAACTTATCTCCATCATATTCATTAGTAGAGGTTTGTAAAGATGTTATATTTTCTATATGAATAAGCCAATATTTCTAGTATTTCTTATATTTTCATGGTGGTAACAATGTTTCATGAAAGAATATGATATCAGTATATAGTGCTCGCAACTGACCAGAATAAGAAATTTCCGTATTCAACCAATATGCCAACCTAGTGAGCCAAAATTCACTCATTAATCCAAGCATTCATGAATTCAATATAATGTATATTCTAATAGAATAAAGTACATTAAAAGTCACCAATATCACCACATCAGGATTTTTTATAAAATAAGACTACAACTAATTTCCACACACACAATGTCAATAATGTCATGTAGGACCATTCATAGTTACTCAACGCAATTAATATTCCAAAACCTCCAAATAGCATTAATATATAGGTCCCCACATAGGCATAACTTAATAATATAGACATTTTCATGATTAGTTCCCATATACTTAATATGATTTTGTCCCTCCCAATATTAACTTACCAGCCTAGTCTAAAGAATGTTAAGCCTTAACTTAACCCAAATACTGAAAACTAGTCAAAAGGCCTTTAATCATAATCCTTACTCCCACAAACAGAATCATAATAAACTAAAACATAGAAATATAGAATCTATATATCAAAAGAAAGTCAAAAATAACCATATTGCTAATTTTTAGTTGGGATCAAAATGAACCCACAAAATGACTTTTCCAAAAAGAAGGGTAGAATAAAAATTTTATTTTTGAAATAGCTTTCCCATACTCCTACTAGTCTATAGTTAAAAACCCAAGAAAAAATATGTTAAAAGTGAGGACTAAATCAATGAAAAACATTTTTAAGCTTTATTAGTAAAACCTCAAAAATCCACTTTAAAATAAAGAATTGGAGTTATTTGAAGATTAAATTTAGAGAAAAGTGATAATTATGAGATTATAAAGTCACCAAAGTCAAAATAGGTTGAAATTGGGGTTTAAATTGGAGACATAAAATTTTTAGGTCTTTTGGGCTAAAATCCCCAATTTTGTACATTTAAATTTGGATTTAAACATGATTTAAATGATGAAATTGAAGGAAACTAATTGATAGGTGTTTAGGACCTTGCCCAAGATTAGAAAATTAAGATATTATTAAAATAAAAAATCCCAAGCTCTAAGTCAAAAAAATATTGAAGAAATGACAAAAGGATTATTTATATCCAGGGCCACTAGTTCCGCTACAGCGGTCAAGTGGCTAATTTAGTGGTCACAAATTTAGCATTCTATTACCTTTTTAGTAGTATTCGCAAGGCGTTCTAGTCTGCTATAACGGGCAAGGGCCCCTTTATCTCCATTCGCTAAAGTTGACAAAGGCGGCTTTAGTGCCCAACGCTAAATTGAAAAGGAGTCATAAAAGAACCCTTTCTTCTAGGGAAGATGGAAACTAAAGTGATTGCATGTCACTTTTGTTCAAGCTGCTAAAACAGTCAAAGTGGTTCTTCAGCAGCTGCACCAGCTGAGGTGAACCAGTTGTGGATATTTGAAAATATCCAAGTCTCCATCGACTACTCGAGTTTCATTTAGAATATCTATAACACAAACAAACTATGCCACCCTATAAAGTTCAAAGTTCTGAAGTTAATAGAAATATGATATATTCAAAAAAAATTATTTTCACAAAGTTGACCCTCGAAACCCAATTTCACAACTTTTAAATTAAGGTCAAAATATGTTATAAAAGCTGTAAAACATAACAAAACATGTTACCACCCTAAATTTTTCATTTTGAATCTACTAGCACAGTTCATTTTTTCATCTAATCTACATATCAATAAATGTTGACCAAAATCAACATAGCGATTCTCAAGACGACAAAAACCATAATACTATATAAATCACATTGAAATTAATTAAGAGTCATGTAAATTATCTCCACACATTATAAATACCATAAAGCAACCACCTGGAGGGTTAAAATGATCAAATCAAACAAAAATGAATATTTCACATAAATCAGAAAAATTAGGTCATTATATAGTCGTCGCCGCTGATGTGACACTTATGATGCATTGATTTAAGAGATTAGGTGAGCTCCTGGAGTTGGAGTTACACTTTTTCCTTCTATTATCCATATCTAATCTTTTATTTTTAAAGACAAATTGTATTTGACTATTTTAGTTCTTATATTTTATTTGTAGTAATTATTGTACCAATATTACTAGGTTGTTGGATGATTATTGATATTTGATATATATTAGACTATTATGATAGTTTTATCACTATTTTTGATCTTCAAATGTTAATTTCTAGCTTTTAGTCCCTTTTTCACCAAGTTAGACCATTGTCTATATCTTTAAGCTATGGTTTGGCTTACCTACTAGTAGTATGAAGTCGATGCCATCATGACTCATAAAATTGGGTCATGAAATGATAATTGGTATTAGATCCTAGGTTCTCCAGTATTGTTGGTATAAAAGCAAGTGTTTGGTAAAGTACCACATATCATAATAATAACATCTATTTCATATCTTTGAGAAAATAGGAAATTCTTATCTATTTCTTATCTTTGAGAAGATATAGTAAATTATAAGAAGTTCTTCACATCTTTTACTTATTTCGTGCTAATAGTACGAGATGGTTTCCAAATCATTCCATTATTTATACTCTTTTGCCAATGTCTAGGAAATCTGTTATCGCTATAAAAAATACAGGTCCCGAAACCAACCTGTGGATATTATTGCTATTTATTAATGACCAATAGGTTATTCATAGCCTAGTTATATATACCCAACTAAGGGCCAGGATAGGAGGCCTTCACCAAACCATATTCCTACTCCCGAGCAAGAGATTCTTCTACCCTAGCCAACTACAGCCTACGGTCTAGCCTAGGATCTATTGAGATTATTTCATATTCAGTGCTCAGGGATTCTTTGGTTTAACATTTGTGACTGGTCAGTGGTTCACTTTTTTATGGTGTATAGTCTATGAATTAGACTGGTATAAAGTCGATCGAGCAGCTTGTAGCTGCGGCTCTCAGAGTTGAGGTCCCTCCTGCACCGATAGTTACCCAGTTGGAAGTTACTCGACCGGTAGTTTCCAAGACTTGTATGTCTATTGAGGAGAAGAAGATATAGTGTAGATTATTGAGATTGACTCTACCTACGTTTATAAGTGCACCAGGCAAGGATGCGTATTAGTTTATGATTGCTTGTGTGGATAGGCTCTATAATATAGGCCAAGTTGAGACTCGTGGTGTGTATTACACTACCTTTTAGTCCAACTTGGAAACTTAACATTGGTGGAGAGCTTATCTCTATTCCATGCTACCTAGATCTCTCCTATTTATATGGACTTAGTTATCTAGGGTCTTTTTGGAGAAGTATATGCCTTGTAACCTTAGAGATAGTTAGATAGATTATTTATTCAGGTTGTAGAAGGGATCTAGGACTATTTTGGTGTTTGAGGCTTAATTTAATGATTTGGATAGGCACGTTGCATCAATTTTGACTTCTACTTAAGAGAGAATTGGTTACTTTATTCGAGGATTGGGTCCTTTACTTTGTATTTCTACATAGAGTTTGGTTGATGTGGCTAGGTCATTTTTTGAGGTTTCTAATCATGCTAAGGTTATGAAGGATATATATCACCATACCTAAAGGGGATGCAATAAGAGATTATGATATAAGGTAAGTTTTAATTAGAGTCATAATGGATCACGATTCAAAGGTAGTAGTTCTATGGGTAGGTACCCTCTATATTACCTGTATTACTAATAGTATTAGTTTAGCAGGTCCATTCAGGCTACACTTTAAATTACTGATGAAGGCTAGTCTAGTTTTACTAATCGTCCTGGCCAGGGTAGTGGTCTGTCTTTGAGATGTTCATCTTCTTGTTATTCTAGTTGTGGTGGTTATTTTTTTAGTCAAATCTTTTCTCTTAAGTGGAACACTTGGGGCATGTTCTGGTTATGGAGATTTTGGTTATTTCTTAAGAAAGTACCCCAGTCGTGGAATAGTTCTTTCTTTAAGTCAAAGCATTCCTCTAACTAGAGCGGTGCATCCCCCAACTATAGGTGGAATACATGGTAGTAGGGGTAGTCCCCAGGGTACTTGTGTAGGCTCACAAGAAGGTGGGATAAGACATTGATTAGGAGCCCTATCAAGTATTAGGTGTGGTCAGTAATATGCCATACATGATAGACTTGAGGATGAGTTTTCAGATTCTATTATTACAGGTAAAATCTTAGTGTGTTGTTACTTGGATATTTCTTTATTTGATTCAAGATCCACTTATTCTTATGTGTGTGTTTATTATGCCTTAAATTTATAGTTATCTTGGTATTAATTATTTATGCAATTATATGTATCTACTCCCTTGGGTTAATCATTAGTATTAGATTGGGTTAAAATATCATCTGTTTTGACTATTCTAGAGTTTGATAATCAGGCAGATCTTACTATATTAGACATTATGGATTTTTATGTGATTTGAGTCATGGATCTGTTATCCACTATCATACAGTCCTAGTTTATTTTGCCAAGACAATTACCTTTGCCATACCCGGTTAACCCCCAATTGTGTCCCAGAGAATTATAAGCTGCGAGCTCATGGGGATTATTTCATATATATGGGCTATGAGACTTATTGCAAGGGGTTCCAAGTATTATCTTTCTTATTCATAATGTTTGTGTGGAGAGTCCATTGCTTAACTCTATTTCTATAGTTAGTGATTTTCTTGATATTTTCCCTACTGATTTCTTTAGTCTTCCTCTTAAGCATGATGTGGAGTTTATTATTGATCTGGAGTGAGGCGCCCGACGTATTTCTATGGAACCTTAATATATTGATCCTATTTAGCTTAAAGAGCTAAATTCTTAATTTTAATCCCTTCTTTATAAGGGTTTCATTAAACTGAGTGTGTCTCCTTAGGGAGAACCTTTGCTGTTTGTGAAGAAGAAGGATTGTTCCATGAAGATATGTATTGAAAATAGGCATCTCAATAAGGTAATAATGGAGATTTGATATCCTATGCCTCGCATTAATTATTTATTTAACCAACTTCAGAGAGTAGCCATTATTCTCTAAGATTTATTTGAGGTTAGGTTACTAGGGGATTCAGGGTTTGTATATCCCAAAAATAACTTTTTTGATCCTTTTTGGTGATTATGAGTTCCTTGTGATGTTTTGTGGATTTACTAATGCCCCAACCGTGTTTATGGATCTGATGAACCGTATGTTTAGGCCTTATTTTTATTCATTTGTGATTGTGTTCATCAACGACATTTGTGTGTAATCAAGTTGTAGGGAGGAGTATATACAACATTTCAGGATAGTGGTCCAGACATTAAGATATCATATATTTTATGCAAAATTCTCTAAGTGTTAGTTTTGTCTTGAGTCGGTGTCATTCCTTAGGCATATGGTGTCTAAAAATAGGATAATGGTAGACCTAGCAAAGATTAAATTTATTCGGTAATGGGCAAGGTTTGTATCTCTGTTAGTCGTTTATATTTATTTTGTTTGTCCGCTTACTATAAATGGTTCATTAAGAGTTTTATTACTATTACTACACCAACGATTAGAAAGACTCGAAAAGAGTTTCCTTTCTGATTTTCTAATAAGTGTGGGTCGAGCTTTAGAAAGCTTAAGGGATCTCTCACTTTATCTGCTATCATTGCTCTTCTTGTTGAGGGTGAGGGATAAACTATGTATTATGATGCTTTTGGTATTGGTTTGGGTAATGTGTTGATACAATAGAACTTAGTTATTTCTTATACGTCAAGATAGTTAAAGATAAATAAGCATAACTACCACACTCCTGATTTGGAGTTGGTGGCAGTAGTATTCATGATTATGATTTAGAGGTATTTTTTTATGGTGTGCATTTTGTGATCTTCGTGGATCACTACATTCTTCAGTATTTTGTAACCTAGAGAGACATTAATTCAATTCAACATAGATGGATAAAGTTTCTTATGGAATATGATATCTCAATCTTGTATAATCTAGGCAAGGCGAATATAGTAGTAGACACCTTGATCCGAAAGGTTTTGAGTATGGGTAGCTTGGCTTGTATTTTAGTTTCTATAAGGTTTTTGGCATGAGACATTCAATCTTTATCTAACTTAATGGTGCAATTTGAAATTTCTAACCCTAGGAAGATTCTTGCTAGTGTTGAAATGAGGTTTATGCTAGTTGAGTAGGTTTGAGGTCATCAATTTATGTATAAAAGATTTTGTATCATTCATGATTCGGTGTTGACTGCTGAGTCCAAGAGAACAACCATAGATATTGAGGGTGTTTTAATGTTTGAAAGCCACATTTGTGTTTTGAGGGTTGATGACTTGATTCAGTCAATTTTGTATGAGGTTCAAAGGTCTATATTTTTTATTCACTAACGTTTAAGTAAGTTGTATAGAGATTTGAGGAAGCATTATCGATGGAGTGGTATAAATAGAGATATGGTGGACTATGTAGCTCGTTGCCAATGTTGCTAGTAGGTGCAGGCAAAGCATCATGGACTTTGTGACTTGATTCAGATTTTGCCCACTCTTGAGTGGAAATGGGAACAAATTTCCTTGGTCTTTGTTAGTTGTTTACCTTATTTTCCTGTGGCTCTAATGGTATATAAGTCAATATAGATTGGATGACCACGTCGGTATCTTTTATTCCTATTTAGGTATTCTTTAACACCTAAAGATTAGCCCCTATCTATGTTAGTAAGATAGTTTGTTTGTATGGTATACCTATATCTATTATTTCAAATTCGGGCAATATTTTTACTTCTAGATTTCAGAGTCCCTTTCAGAAGGTTCAAGGGACTCAAGTGGATCTTATTATACCCTCCATCCTCAGACTAATAGGTAGTCAGAGTGGAATAGTTAGGGTACAATAATAGCTTTTTTTTAGTATGGAGATGGCACCTTTTTAGGTTTTGTATGGTTGGAGGTTTTGTTCTCTAATTGGATAGTTTGAGACTTTGTGGTTATACCTTATGGTACTTACTTGATTCAAGAGCTATTCAATAGAGTAAGGGTGATTCAAGATAGGTCGAGGGCAGCTCCACATAGATAGAAGGTTTATACGGATCATATATTTCAAGCCTTGAGATTTATAGTTGGTGACCAGGCATCGCTTTGTGTATCTCCCATGAATTGTGTGATTAGGCTCCAAGAAAGACAAGCTCAGCCACATATATATTTTACACCCTTTAAGATTTATCGCACAGTTTATGGTGCAGATTATGAGTTAGTCTTACCCCTAGATTTTGTTGATGCCCATTTGGTTTTTTATGTTTTATGATTCAGCGATAATTCCTAAACCATGCCATGTGAATAGATAAGACTCCATTTAGTTCGATTAGCAATTGACCTTAGTGGAGGAGCCTATGCTCATATGTGCTCGTGATGTCAGGTAGTTGCGCACTAGAAAGATTCCAGTAGTTAAGGTTTTGTGGATGCACCATCTAGTAGAGGAGACTACTTAGGAGATCAAGAGCGAGATCCAAAGCTAGTATCCTTGCCTATTTGAGATTTCAGGTACATCCTAATCGCTTACTTTTGAGGATAGAAGTTATTTTAATAGTGGATATTATAATGACCCTTTAATTTAATTTTTGTATTTCCATTCATTTTTTCTATTAAGAATTTTCTCATAGCTACCCCAAGTAATTTATCACTTACAGGTACTAACAAATAAATTACCGGTCTATCCATTTTATTTCTGGATTCAATTCTAGATTTTGAAATCTTCATTGGTTCAAATTGCCTATCGGGTAAAATCTTTAGCTAAACAAACTCATTTGCCATTTCTTCCAGTTCCAACAACTCTAAATGTTGACTCTAGGTTAGGTGGTCTCAAGGCTTTCAAACTCATTTTGGGCTATAGGCCAAAAGTTAAGAAAAATGGCACATAGCTGCGGGACAAAAATTTTCATCAAAAAGACCTTGGATTGAAATTTAAACTCTGCCATTGAGTTCAAAGTGTTGTATTTTATAGGCTAGGATAGTCCATCTATGCATACAAGATTTTAGATAAATCCCAAGTAGTTGGCGTAGACTTTGAAAAATTCTAAGTCTCAGTTACTGCTAGTGCACCGCTTAAGCGCCCTTTTGGGCCACTTAATCGAAGGGGACGCTAAATTTGTCTGCCTGTTACTTATGGTACAAGCTCAGCATAACCAAGGTTCGCTTAATCATAACCCCTATAGCTTAAGCGGTGGCTGCTAAAGTAGAAAGTAAACACTTAAGTCGTACCCTTAAAGATACTAGATGTCACTTAAGAGACATTAAGTCACTCCCAAGGTCCTGTAAAGTGGTACCCAAATACCTGTTAGCCTGATTTTCCCTTTTCTTATGTATTCTCAAGAATATTGATCCCTAAAAGTGGGAAAAATTAGGATAATCATTTGGTGGTAATTTTGGAGCTTGGATAAGGTTAATTTACATGTTTTTTATTCAAATTGTTAAGCTTCCATTAAATTTTTGATTTAATACATCATTTTTTCTTAAATCCCTAAAAGCTTTATACTTAGTTGTAACACCATATGAGCTCAAAATTCACCCATTTTTAGGGTAAATGTTCGTTGAGCATAGACGGATGTTGTGTTTATTTTGAAAGTTTGATTTTAGAATTCACCTATTGTTCTTGTTTTGATGAGTGATTAGTTGTAAATTTACCACTCATTTTCATTAAACATTCATACGCACTACTCTGATTTCAATGTCTAAGTGAGAAATTTTTGTGGTTAAATGTACTAGTTCCCATATTTTACAGGTATACAAATATTGGGATATAAAGAGGCAAAATGAGTTGAAAAAGGATCAAAGTGGGAAGAGAAGTGCAAAAGCTGGAAAAACAGTGCAGACTAGGCCTCAGGTACAACGATCGTGGTAAGTCAAGAAGTCAGCAGGCTGAGGTCACTTGAAGAATTCAGTGATCGCAGAGTCGCGATCATGGAAGATTCAAATGCGATTGCGAGATAGTGGGGTTTTCTGCCAAGGGAAAAGTTTTAAAAGCACATAGCTGACCCCAAATTCCCATTTAAAAGCCCAAAAACCTCATTTTTTATGGATCTATAATTCCATAGCCCTACCAGTCATACTTAGTTTTAGGTTTTTCCAATTACTTGGAGATTAGAGACTATTTTGCACTAATTTTGAAATAAGGAGAAACTGGATGAGCTAAAAGTGTAGATTTTGCTTTTTCTATTGAATATTCATTTGATTCAAAGTGTGTTCTGTCCTCTCTTTATTTTTTTATGAATAACTTTGATGGATATCTTGGTATAGTTTTTTTCACTATCCTTATGATGTGCTAGATCTATCTCTTAGGATTATGCTAGATTAGGGTGTATATAGCTGTAGGATTTGATTTGTTTGCGCATTTACTAGTTTGTGATATGGGTCCTACTATTTCTTGAATAAATTGGTTGGAATTTGTGGGTGAAAGCCCCAAATACACAAATGGGTTTGAAGGATAAAAATCCCAAACTCTTGAAATCTCACACTATCCTTGAAATAGAGGTTTGGATAAACTTTAGAAACCCACCTCATCCTTGAAAAAAAGATGTGGGACCCAAAGCAATAGTAGATAATTTATAGGTATGTGTTTCCAATTTTTCAATATCTTAGAGATAAGGGTGATTAGGAGGTTGACTATACCATGGGTATCATCCTAGAATTAGGGATAACCAATTAAGGTATTGGGTGGTATCATTTGATAGACTTGTCAGGTACTCAAAATGGTCAATGTGTGACATATTTGAGGTTTTGTTGAAAATCTAGCCTCAAAGACCTTAAACCTTTCCTACCACATCATCAATGATTAGAATCTGCATCGAATTATCATGCTCTTATGCATAGCTTGCCCCTAGGAAAGCATAGTCCTATGATCCATTTTAATTTATCATTCTCTAATTATTCTTAATCTTGAATTAGTCCCTTAGAAGCCTAGGAGTTGCCTTTACATTTAACAAGATTTAAAACCCCCTAAACCATTTTGTACCATAGGTTTGAACCTATCAACCAACTATTATTTCAGACTTACTCAATCTTCAAAAACATTGTTCCTTATGGATTCGTCCCTGAATCTTAGTGAGATAAATTTATTGATAATGAAAGCCTTGCACTTGAATTGATGTGTAAGTTATGAATTATTAAAAATGGCATCGTTGCCAAGGAATAATTTCACGTATTTAGTAAGTTTGAAATTTTAGCTTACTTGCTTTGAGTCAAACTTATAAATATTTGTTTGTAAATTTATTTTGTTCCATTTGTTAGATAGGTTTTATTTTTTTTTCTTGTCACTATGGCATCTCAGGACTCCAATAATTTTGGTAGTTGGAAATCATATCTTGATGATCCATGTCTAAATTGTGATGGACCCCACTTTCCATGAGACTTTAGATATGCTTCCTGGAAAGAGATATGTGCACCATCTCGATTCTATTAGGAGTATGGATGATCTTTATGTGGTGGTCATAATGGACATTGGAGCTATTGTTCAAATAAACATTCCCCTCTTTATACTAACCTAATTGCTAGTTCTTCTTATGATAGTGATAGGTCTCATGATGAGAAAAAGAAAGAACAACATGCAAAGGAAAATGGGATTGAAGTAATGCTTCAACTTATCTTGGATCGGGTAGAAACAACGAAGAATAGCAAAAAATCATGCATCAAGACATGGGGGAATGTAAAGAGTACATCGAAAGAATAGAGAAAGTCGGTATGGAGGATAATTTTTCAAATACCATGGGTACGCCCACTCTTCCAAATGATCTCAAAGATGATGAATCCTATGTGATTTCCCAACCAACCAAACTGATCATGAGAGATGATTCCAAGATTGAGTAAATAGAACTAAAGTCGAAAGAACAAGCCAAACAAATCCTTTGTGAAGGCTCTAGTCATTTTTGAATTGAGAATGTCGAGAAGGATGCGACTCAGAAATTCGGAAGAAGACCATATTCAAACCAATTTTCAACATTATGCTTGGTGGATGTGATGAAATTCAAACCACCCAAAAAAATAATGAATTTTGGAGATGAGGAAGAAAATCCCTACATTTTGGAGTTTGTCATCCCAAAAGGGCGAAATGAAGCCAATAACTTGAAGGCCAATAAATGCAAAATTTGGTGTGCAATAAGTTAATTTTTTATGCTCTCACCAATACCTAATGAGCCTACTACAAATTTTTATGCATAGTTCGCTAAAAGGTTTAAATCTTCAAAGTGGACAAATAGAGAATATTATTGTGTCATCATATTTGTCTAACATGCCTTAAAGATGTAATGACTGAAAATTGGGAAGGAAATTTAAATACTCTTAGTGGAGGGACAAAGGAAGATTAAAAAAGGTGTCGTGTTGTGATGATAAATCAAACGTTGGATGGGAGGCAACTCATTATTTTGATATTTTTATTTATATGTTTTTGGAATAATTCACATAATTTTCATACCTTGCAGGTCCTTTAGGCAGATTGGAAGCCAAAAAATAAAGGGAAAACCAAGTTTAGAAATGTGGCAGCCTTAAGTGATCCATCATTCCATAACCCTCCCATCCTTAGTTTTAGTATTTTAGCAATTTCTTGGAGCTTGGTGCCTAATTTTTACTAATTTTAACTAGGGAGAAATTAGAGGATCTTGATGTGTTGATTTAGGTTTGTCTATTGAATATTCATTTGTGTCTAAATTTGGTTTCTCCTCTCTTTATTTTCTTATGCATAACTTTTATGGACATCCCTGTATAATTTTTTTCATTATCCTTATGATATGCTATATCTACTTCTTTGGATAAATCTAGATTACGGAGTAAATATTTGTGGGGTTAGATTTGTTTGTGCATTTACTAGTTTGTGATGTGAGTTTTACTATTGCATGAATAAATTGATTGGGATTTGTGGGTGAAAGCCACAAATACCCAAATAGGTTTGATGGATAAAAATCCCAAAATCTTAAAATCTAACGCCATCCTTGAAAGATGGTTTTAGGTGCACTTTAGGAACCCACCTCATCCTTGGAAGAGAGATATGGGAACCAAAGCAATAGTAGACAATTTATAGGTATGCCTTGCCAATTTTTCACTATCTTAGACATAAGAGTGATTAGGAGGTTGACTATACCATGGGTATCATCCTAGAAATAGGGATACCCAATTGAGGTATTGGATTGCATTATTTGACTAACTTTTTTGGTACTCAAATGGGTCAATCAGTGAAAACTTTGAGGTTTTTTTTAAAACTAGCCTCAAAGCCCTTAAACCTAGCTACCATATCATCAATGATTAGAATCTGAATCGAATTATCATCTTCCAATGTATAGATTTCCCCTTGGAAAGTGTAGTTCCCAGATCCATTTTAATTGTCACACTCTAATTATTATTAGTCTCGAATTAGTTCCTTAGAAGACCAAAAGTTGCCTTTACATTCAACAAGATTTAAAACCCCCTAAACAATTTTGTACCACAGATTTGACCCTAGTAAGAAATAATTATTTCGGACTTACTCAATTTGCACTCACATTGTTCCTCGTAGATTCGACCCTAACTCCTAGTTTGATAAACTTATTGACAACGGCCACCTTGCACTTAAATTTATGTGTAATTTGCGCGTTATCAAAAACTGTGCCATTGTCGGGGAACAATGTGACGTATAAAGTACATTTGAAATTTTAGCTTACTTGCTTTGAGTCAAACTAATAAATATTTTTTTGTAAATTTATCATGTTCTATTTGTTAGATAGATTTTTATTTCTGCTTTCTTCTCACTAAGGCATCTCAGGACTACTATGATTTTTGTAGTTGGAACATGCAACTCATGCATTATGACTTGGAGGTATGTAAAGAGGAAATCAAAAGGATAGAGGAAGTGGATATGGATGCTAATTTTTCAAATACCATGGGTATGCCCATTTTTTCAAATGATCTCAAAGTTGATGAATCTTTGGTGATTTCCCTACAAACCAAACCGACCATAAGAAATGATTCAAAGATTGAGGAAATGGTACTAGAGTCGACAGAACAAGCCAAGGAAATCCTTTTTGAATGCTCTAGTCCATTTTTAGTGGAGAATGTCGAGAAGGCTGCAACTCCAATATTAGGAAGGAGACCTCACTCAAATCAGTTTTCAACTTTATGCTTTGTGAATGTGATGTAAGTCTAACCACCCAAGCAAATAATGAATTTTGGAGATTAGGAGAAAAATCCCCACATTTTGAAGTATGTCATCCCAAAAGGGAAAAATGAAGCCCCTCACTTGAAGGCCAATAAATGCAAATTTCGGTTTGTAACAAGTGAATTTTTTAAGCTCTCACCAATACCAAATTAGCCTATTAGAAAATTTGATGTGAATTTTGGTAAAAGGTTTAAATCTTTAAAATGGCGAGATAGAGAATATCTCATTGTGTCCTCACATTTTCCCAACACACCTCAAAGAAGAAATGATCAAAAATTGTACAGGAAATTTAAATACTCTTAGTGGAGACACAAATAAGGCTAAAAAGGGTGTCGTGTTACGACAATAAATCAAGTGCTTGATGGGAGGCAACCCATAATTTTAATATTTTAATTTATATGTTTTTCGAATAATTCACATAATTTTTATGCCATGCATCTGACACCTCGTACATTGCATGTATTTTTCCTATTTATATGTAACTTGGTATAACCTTGTGGTATAGGTAATAGATGAGATTTAATATGCAAGTATTAATGGTGTAGATAAAATTATAGATCTTGCCCGTACATTTTTATGTGACATGATCAAGTTAAAATTAATACAACTATTTAAAATTGGGATCGGAAGCTAGTATTTGAATCTAAAGTTTAAGGTGACCAAGTGTCTATAAGTTGAAGGTTAGATTAAAGGGGTTAGGAGCTGGAAAATGAATAAGATATTGAGTTTCTTGGTTGACTTAATTAAGCTAGTAGGTGAGTCACCTGTTTAAGCTATTTGGACCAAATTAATGGACCCATGGCTTTGGACCAGGGCCTATACTAATGTAATCATTTGGGCCAAATTGAACAAAAGAGGAAGAATATAGAGAAATGTACCAGTACTTAAATCTGCAAAAGGTCCAAGTTAATTGATCCCAAAATAAGAATTTAAGTAGGTGCATCACCTACTTTGGAATTTTGAGCATCTTGAACCCTTAAGTAGGTGCATCACCTACTTGGACTAATTTGTGGCTGGAAATGAGGTCAATAATAAGGCCTCAATATAAGATCAATATAGCTTCCCATTTTTCTCATTTTAACCACAATATTCCCTTTTAAATTTCAGCTTTCTCCTTTTCTTAATAATGATTATATCAGCAGCCCTAAAAATTTTTCTAGGATTTTTAAAGGAACCCTCATCTTTTCAAGCTAAGGTAAGTGAAAACACTCAAGTTTTAGCTGAATTATCTCATGGTAGATTGGGAATTCATTCTATAGGTGTCTAATTATTAATACATGGTAGTATATAGAACAGGTACCTATTCACTTTTTCTTTGTTATTAAGAGATCTCTTTTCTTCTTTGGTTTAAAGTGTGAAGGAAAGTGAAAGCTGAAGTTCATGAGGAGTTCAAATTTAAGTATAAGTAGCAGAATTAATGTAAGGTGACTACTCCATTTTGTTTTCCTTATATATGAATTTGAGAGAGAATTATGAATTTGTTGTTATTTAGAACTCAAGAGAAGATGAGTTGAATAAGTGATTGCTACAACAAAACGGATTTGAAACTATTTTATGAACTATTTTGTATGTATATGTTATGGGCGGCTAGGTTGATGTTAGAGAAAGGTGTGATTAGTTTGTAATGAAATATAGAAGAAAGGAGTGGTGGTACACTACCGAACTAATTATTGCATTTGTTTACTTCCCAATCTATTTTGCATATTGTTTTAAAAATGTAATAAAGCCGAGGTGGTTTCGGTGTAACGTATAATGACCATTATGGTATGTTGCTGTAATTGGAGGAGAAAAGTGTTAAAATAACACCCTTGATTGATAGATTAATGGCGTACTACCCAGATACTATTTTGGGTGATGTTAAGTAACATAAATGTGTTGTTTGGTTGCTAATACAAGTTTACCATGTATTCTATTATAGATAAGTAATCTAAAAGGCGGGAACTCAAGGCAGGTTAGTTTTTGAGTTAGATAACCATTTATGTAGGGCATACTCCATTTTGTACTGTTTGGCATAAAATCGAACAGTTGTTCCATCAAGTAAGTTTCCAAGGTTATCCTGTAACAAGTGACACATAATAGCAGCGTAATATATCCTATGAACCTCAATAAATGCTTATTATTAAACCCAAACACCTATCTTCACTAGAAAATTTCAGAAGTTCTCCGTTAATTCAAATAAGACCCATGTGTTATTTATAGCTCCTAAACCCTTTATTTGTGTGCCAACAGCTCCCTACCTCATTTTTGTTTCATTAAGTGTCCATTTATATGTCTCTTATACTAGATTATTGGTTCAAGGTACCACAATGTTATGACTACCAATGAACAATCTCTAAGGCTGAATAAACTAAGTTACACAAATTTGTAAAACGAGTGGCAGCTCAGGGACATAATCCAAGCATGGGCCGATCTCGATACCTTTATGTGTGGGTGGCTGTTCAAGGGAAATATCCTAACATGGGCTGATCCCAATGTTCATAAGTTGGTGGTAGCTCAGAGGCGTAAACTTATCATGGGTCGATTCCAATTAATCTACTTACCACTGATCAGTTGGTCATTTGCATTATATGGCTTACAAAGATTATGAAGTAAGAAAGGTAAAAATGGAGAAAAGAATGTAATTTATGTAGTCCCACAAGTATATGTAAAGGTGGTCTACTAGTGCTACTTATACACTTGTATCTGATTTCTATTGAACTCTCGTATCATTTGTTGTTACCTTTAGCCTTACATATTCAATACATATTTTCGTACTGACGTCTCTCACGAGGGACCTGTATTTCATCCTATAGGCACAGGTGCTGCAACTAATTCACCTCGCTAGTAGGAGCATAGGCTATTCAGTGACTATTGGTGAGCTCTATATTTATTTGGGGCTTTTCAAGTTTGTTCCATATAGTTTGGATTATGTAGTAGTCAAGAGTAGGGAGGGGGTTTGTCCCGACCCTAACTAAATTTTTTGTATATTTTAGAGGCTTTGTAGACTAATGTAAAGTTAAACATAGTAGAGTCTTATCATTTTGATAAAGTGGCCCCAACGGCCAAGTGTTGTATATATAATTTTATGCTTGCCAATGTAGATATTCTCATTTATACATGATATCATGTTTGTCAGAACCTTTGGTTGTCATAGTTACATTCATGAGAAGTACAAGGTAGTGGAGTGATTTTCTCGGGCCTTTATGGCTACGGTGCCTGTCCGCCCCAATAGGATTTGAGGCTTGACAAAAGTCATATCAGAGCAGGTTGTCCTAGGGAGTCTACAAAGTAGTGTCTACGTAGAGTCTTACTTATAGGCGTGTTGTGCACCAACAAGATGATAGGGGCATTTAGGGGTTGTTTCTTTTTTTTTTTCACATCTTAGATCATGCAATAGAGCCCAAGTCGTAGGTGAAGTCATATTTAACCACTAAACCTATTTTTTTCACATTATAGTAAGGATACCGGTTACAAAAAGGACTAAGAATATAGGTAAGCGAGTAGACATGGATACTGGAGAAGGGACAAGAAAGTCACCACCTTGACAAGCTAATCAAAGTGAGGCTCAAGCTATGTTTGTATCACAAACTTCTTCTGCTCCTCCATCTCCAGAAGAACTAAGAAGTAGAAGAACCGTATCCTCAGAACCATCTATTAATGCTACTAACCAAGATCTAAGGAATGCGGTGCATTTATTGGCTTATATAGTTACTGGACTAGCTCAAGGACAAGCCATTCCAACAACATGTTCTAGTGGTGCAGATAGGACAGCTAGCCTATGGCCGCAAGATTTTCTTAAGTAGGATCCTCCCACATTCACCGGATCAGATATTAATGAGGACCCACTAGACTTTATTGATCAAATCCAAAGGCGATAGATATCATGCATGTATCAGGTAAAGAGACAGTTGAGCTAGCAGCTTATATATTCAAAGGAAAGGCTATATTTTGGTATGAAGATTAGAAATAATCTAGGGGTATCGCTGCACCTTCACCTACATGGAAAGAGTTTAAAGAGGAATTTCTTGATCATTACCTTCCATTTGAGATTCAAGAAGCATGTGCAAATCAGTTCCTGAATCTTTGCCAAGGGAATATAAGCGTGAGAGAGTACAGTCTCCGATTTAACTCCTAGGCTAGGTATGCTCCTAAAGTTGTAGCTATTATGGATGATAGATTTCATCGATATATGTATAGGTTAGATCCTTATATGGTTAGAGATTATACTATTACTGCTTTGAACAAAGACAAGGATATATCAAGGATACAAGCTTTTGCACAAAAAAGAGAGGATCGGAGGCAAATAAAAAGAACACAAGAATTGGAAAGAGGGTATTCTGAGAGGGCTAGATCTACGGGGCTATTAATAGGGTCCCAAGGAGAGTTTCAGTCTTGGTTTTCTAACAAACCACATAGGCCATTATTTTCTTATCTTGTAACTAGTGCTCTACCAATATTTCAAGGGTCCATAAGCAATCAGTTTAGTTAAAGAAGTGAGATTCGGTGTTCATGGACAGCGGGGTATCAAGAGCATGGGAGTATGAGCCAATCAGTTTAGGCAAAGAAGTGAGAGTCAGAGTCACTAGTTTTCCTTGTACATCTCAAAAGTTTTATTCCATATGGGTGATAGTTGATAGGCTTACCCAATTCGCACACTTCCTACCAGATAGGACCACTTATACAGTTGAAGACTATGCCAAATTATATATCACAGGGATAGTAAAACTACATGTAGTACCAATCTCTATTATATCAGATCGAGTAGCTCAATTTACTACAAATTTTTGGAAGTCTTTCTAGAGAAATTTGGGGACACAAGTGAATCTAAGTAAAACTTTTCACCCTCCTATAGATGGACAAGAAGAACATACTATTCAAACACTTTAAGATATGCTACGATATTGGGTATTGGATTTTAAAGGTTGTTAAGATGATCATTTACCTCTTATCAAGTTTTCCTATAATAATAGCTATCATTCAATTATCAAAATGGCACCATATGAAGCTTTGCATGGACGAAAGTGTAGATCACCAATGGATGGTTTGAAGTGGGTGAAACTGCCTTGTTCGGGCCAAATCTTGTTCATTAAGCCGTGGAAAAGGTTAAAGTGATCCAACAGCAGCTGGAAACAGCCCAAAGTCGATACAAGTCATCTACAGAGGTTAGAAGAAATGGGCTAGAGTTTGTTATGGGAGATTGGGTATTCTTAAAGGTGTCACCAATAAAGGGGGTTATGAGATTTGGTAAGAAAGGAAAATTAAGTCCACGTTATATAGTCCCATACAAGATTACTCAAAGGTTTGGCCAAGTTGTTTATGAATTAGAGCTACCCTAAGAACTCTCAATAGTTCATCTAGTATTTTACGTCTCAATGCTTCGAATGTGCATGGGTGATCAATCTCATATTACTCCTACTAAATATGTACAAGTTATGGAATATCTTACCTATGAAGAAATATCTATTGCTATCCTAGATCGACAAGTAAAAAAGTTAAGGAATAAATAAAAATGCTTTGGAGAAACAAACAATTAGAATAGATAACATGGGAAGCTAAAAAAGCGATAAAATCTAAGTACCCTCATTTGTTCAAATACGAAGAAAAAGTCCAAGAGGATGAATTTGAGAAATAAGAAGTATAATATATAAGTGCTACCTGATAATAGGGATATTTCTTAGGATTGAACTTTTTTTGGTTGGAATTTTATGCTAATATACGAGGATGAATGTTTCTAAGGAGGGGACAATGTGACACCCCGTACTTTGCATGTACTTTCCCTATATATATGTAACTTGGTATAGCTTTGTGGTATAGGTAACAGATAAGATTTGTTATGCAAGTATTAATGATGTTGATGAAATTATAGATGCTGCCCATATATCTTTATATGACACGATAAAGTTAACATCGATACAACTATTTAAACATGGGATCATAAGCTAGTATTTGATTCTAATGTTTAAGGTGACCAAGTGTGTATTATTTGAAGGTTAGATTAAAGAGGTTAGCAGTTGGAAATAGAATAAAATATTGAGGTACTTTCTCGACTTAATTAAGCTAGTAGGTGAGTGACCTACTTAAGCTATTTGGACAAAATTAATGGACCCATGGCTTTGGACCAGATTTGGGCATATACTAATGTAGTCATTTGGGCCAAATTGAACAAAAGAGGAAGAAAATGGAGAAAAGGCCCAACAGTTAAATTTGCCAAAGGCCAAGGTTAATTGAGCCCAAAATAAGAATTTAAGCAAGTAGGTGCATCACCTACTTTGAAATTTTGAGCAACTTGAACCCTTAAATAGGTGCATCACCTTCTTGGAATAATTTATGGCTAGAAATGATGTCAATAATAAGGGCTCAATATAAGATCAATAAAGCTGGACATTTTTCTCATTTTAACCATAATATTCCCTTTTAAATTTCAGGTTTCTCCCTTTCTTAACAAGGATAATATTAGTAGCCCTAAAATTACTTCTAGTATTCTTGAAGAGACTCTCATCTTTGCAAGCTAAGGTAAGTGAAAAAAACTCAAGTTTTGGCTGAATTATCTCATGGTAGATTGGGAATTCATGCTATAGATGTCTAATTATAAATACATGGCAGAATATAGAGAAACTACTTGCTCACTTTTTCTTTGTTATTAAGAGATCTATTTCCTTTAAAGTTTGAAGGAACGTGAAAGTTGAAGTTCTTGAGGAGTTCAAATTTAAGTATAAGTTCCAGAATTAAGGTAAGGTGACTGCACCATTTTTTTCTCCTTATATATGAATTTGAGAGGGAGTTATGAATGTGTTGTTATTAAGAACTCAAGAGATGATGAGTTCAATAAGTGATTGCTACAATAAAAGGGTTTTGGGACTATTTTTTGGACTATTTTGTATGTATATGATATGGGCTTCCAGGTTGATATTGGAGAAAGTCGTGATTAGTTTGTAATGAAATATAGAATAAAGTTATGGTGGTACACCACCGAATGAATTATTGCATTTATTTACTGCCCAATCTATTTTGCATATTATTTTGAATGTGTAATAAAGCCGAGCTGTTTTCGGTAAAACTTATAAGGACTTGTATGGTATGTGGGTGTAATTGGAGGAGAAAAAGATTAAAATAACACCCTTTATTGATAGATTAATGGCTTACTGTCCGGTTACTATTTTGGGTGAATATAAGTAGCCTAAATGTGCTGTTGGTTGCTAATACTAGTTTACCATGTATTTTATTGTATATAAGTAATCAAAAAGACAGGAATTCGAGTTGGGTTAGTTTCGGAGTTAGATAGTGTGATGCGATGGAAAAAGTTTCTGTTAAGATCTCGGACGAAAATGTGTTGAATTCTTTTCTTTATTATGATTAATAATTTTTCTGTGTGTAATTTCTGGATATGTGACCCGTCATCGCGTAGATCATCGAATAATCCTTCCAATGTTATGTGGATCATAAAAAATGGACACTCGAGCGATGATTTGTGATCGTTCTAATCTAACCGTGAATAGTTCTAAACAGTAAATGTGCAGGAAAAAAATATTGAGGCCAGGTGAATTTTAGGGTCAAATTCAAATGATCATAACTCCTTGTACATAATGATCTGGGTGAGATACTATATATCAACAGAAAGCTTTGAAAGTCCTCTTTCTAATGAAATTGCTCCATCTAATATGGCTATTAGAGAAAAATGTTATGGTCGATCTACTTCAGCCTATCAAAACAGTCCACTAAAGGACAGATTTGACATTATTTGATTTTTAAGGGTATTTTGGTCATTCCCACTCCAATCCATCCTGGTAAACCATGGATTTAAGTCCGTTAGGAGCATTCAATAGCTTATTTTCCTCTAAAATTTCCTAAGGCTCAAACCCCAACTTTACTACTCCAAATTTCATCCTTCTATGTCTCTTGATTGAACCGTAGAAATTTCAAATTGATTCAAGATTCGAGTTGATCATGGTAAGGTCTTCGAGAAGAACCCTTTATTTTCCTGAATAAAGTTTCCGAGTCAGAAGTTCATAGTCATCTTATATTTTTAGATATGTGGGGCTTTGAACAAGATTAACCTTTTGATCTTGTGCCCGGTATTTTTGTTGAATTACATTGACATGAGATTTTACATGTTTTACCATGAATTGGAAATATGTTTTTATATCTTATATTATTATCCATCAGCTATAGGATTATATCATCCAATATGTGTATGATGTTGAGATGAAATTATGTCCAAAAAGTATTTGATTATGAGAGTATGATGATTTAATTTGTCAAGCCTTGATTTATACTATCATTCCACTATTTCCTTATTATGAATTTATAATTGATATTGGAAATTTTATATCCCTACTATAGGTTGATGTCTCAAGTACCTTTAAATGAGAGTTGGATGGAAAATTGAGAAATGTTTATATTGAAGTTGCAACGAGTCTTGGTAGTTTCTGGATGGTTTTGATGTGTTAAATTATTGAAAATATTATGTATTGAGTCTTCATATCCTTGTCCAAATATCGAGTCGGTTATGGTTCAATGCATTGATACCTTGTTGATGTTGAGGAAGATTAAAATACTTTGAGTTAAAATATGTTGATTTAGGAATCCACAAATTGATATGATTTGATAAATGAGAAAGAGATTTGATTGGGTCTTTATGATAGACCCTTGTAATGTTGTGGTGGATTTCCTAACGCGTTCTGAGCTTGTAGGGGAGTAGTACTTAGCACCAAGAGATAAATTTGGTATTTCCCCAAACCTATGTGCCACCTTAGGGTTATTTGATGATAATATTATTGGCCAGAGAGCGCGATTGTGATTATTGCAGTTTTAAGGTCGTAGTCCCTTGAAAAGAGTATGATGCTCTAGCCAACGGGGGTTTCAAACATTGATATTCCATGTAGCTCAAGTGGGCTTGTCGGTTATAGGAAACTCCCCTGTCCATAAGAGTCATATTTATTGAAATACCGAGTCACTCCGAGTTTTGATGTGGTAAGTCAAGTTGCCTATGATGATCTATAATGATTTATGAGGTTTTTCTCCTACATTTCCTATCTAAGATTTTATGAGTTGTATGATTCAATGTCATTCAATCCAGGTCTGTCATTATGGTCCGTATGTATGTGTTTATGAAATTTATGATATTATTTATATTTTGCATGCGCCTCCACATACTAAATACGTATCTTGTGCTGACCCACATATTTCTCTATGGGCTACATTCTTACCATAATGTAGGTTCAGGTACTCAGCCGCAGCCGCGACAGTGATATCCGAGTGCCGCATCTACGTTCCTTCAGTAGTGACTCCTCATGGTTCAAGGACCAAGTTGGTAGTTTTAGTGCTTTGTTTTGTAATCCCTTTGGTCTGTTGAGTCAGTTGGGGGTTTGTCCCAATGGCTCGTTGATTTTGCTGTGTAGAGGCTATGTCAAACTAGTGTATTGTTTTGTTGATTTGTGTATAGACATTTCATATATGTACAGTCTAACGATATTCTGTGCCATGTGCGATGTGATATGATATGTACTTATATATATATCCTTAGCATAGCGTGTATGTTGTTGTGTTGGAACTCAAGGGTAGTGTTTTGGCTTAAAGGGCTAGCTTGAGGCTACGTGTAGCCTTGGGCACCATGTGGCATCTCGGGATGATATTTCAGGGTGTTACAAACTTGGTATCAGCGCCTAAGGTTGTGAAGAGTCCTTGGGAGTATGACAAGCCGCGTTACGTAGAGTTTTGAGCATCGGTGTATAGCGCGCCACACCTATGATCAAGAGGCTGCAGGGCATTATAGGAAAAGTATTTTTTTTCTTTCTACAAGAGTCTGTCATGCTTACAACTATTTTCTTCTGCTGTTAATTCATTCATTCTTATGACAGAAAAAGCCTCTACGTCGAGCTCGTGGAAACAACAACCAATCTCAACCCGTTGATTCATTACATGAGACTGTATCCTATGCTAAATTTTGGGCCACTTTTCAAATGCTAGCTCAGGCAGTTTCCGCCAATACTCATGCCAACACTCCACCTCAGTAGGAAAATAATTCGGCAGCAGCACAAATTTATGACTTTATGCACATGAATCTGCCAGAGTTTTATGGATCAAAGGCAGGTGAGGACCCGCAGATGTATGTTGATGAAATAAAGAAAATTACACAGATAATGTACTTGACCGAGGAAGAAAGTATAGAGCTGAATTCTTATCAGTTGGAGGATATTACCTATGATTGGGTGAAGATGTGGAGTAAGGATAGAGAGGAAGATACCGCTCTGGTGACATGGCAATTGTTCCAAGATACATTCTTGGATAGATTCTTTCCTCTTAAGTTATGGGAAGCTAAGATAGAGGAGTTTATGAATTTAGGACAAGGCTTCATGTCCGTTAAGGAGTATTGTCTTAAGTTTAATCAGCTATCAAAGTACGCTCCCAATATGATGGCTGACTCAACGACTAATATGAGAAAATTTCTTACTGGGGTGTCAAGTTGTGTGGTGAAAGAATGTAGATCTGCTATGGTCAACAGGGAGATTGATCTTCCTAGGTTAATGATTCACGCCCAACATATTGAGTCAGACAAGATAAAGGAAAGAGAAAGAGTAAGAGGGATTAAGAAAGTCAGATCAGAGCAACATGGGTCTAGTCAGACTAGATTCTCCGGAGGGAGTCGTCCTCAGTTTCAGAGTCATCCATTTATACCTGTACCTTCCTCAGCTAGTGCTCCCGTATCTTGGGGCAGGCAGGAGCTTGAGAATATGTCAGTACCTTCCAGGTCTCAAGATATTGTAAGCAACCGGCCTCATCTTCCTTTGTGTGCTAAGTGTGGTAAAGACTATTTTGGGGAGTGTTATATGGGGCAGTGAGGCTGTTTTGGTTGTGGCAAGTTGGGCCACATACTTAGAGACCTCCAGTATACCAGACAGCGGAGTCATGATGCCCGTCCCGAGAGTCAGGCTACCAGTGCCCCACCTCCCGCAGCCCATCTAGTTCTTCCTCAGGGTGCTTCATCTAGTACTGCTGGCGGTCAACGCCAGAATTATTTCTATGTTATACCATCTCGTCAGGAGCAGGAGGACTCTCCCAATATTGTCACTAGTATGCTCTCTGTTTTCTACTTTGATGTCTATGTGTTGATGGACCCCGGTTCAAGTTTCTCTTATGTGACACCTCTGGTTGCTGTAAATAATGAAACAGATCCTAAACTAATTTTTGAGCCTCTTTTGGTTTTTACTCCGATAGGAGAGTCTATCATTGCTAAGCGAGTGTCTAACAAATGTCCCATTACTATCTTTCATTGGGTTATGTATGTTGAGTTGATTGAGCTAGATATGGTTGACTTTGATATTAGTCTGGGTATGGATTGGATTCACTCATGCTATGCATCTATTGATTTTCATGCCCGTGTGGTCAAGTTTCAGTTTCCTAATGAACCTATCCTCAAATGGTCCAGGAGTTTTGTAATTTCTAAGGGTTGTTTCATATCCTATCTCAAAGCTAAGAAGTTGATTTCCAAAGGTTGCATCCACTATTTGGTTCGGGTTAAAGACACTAAGTCCGAAACCCCGACTATTCAGTCAATTAATGTTGTTAATGAGTTTCTTGATATCTTTCTGGAAGATCTCCCTGGAGTACTTCTTGATAGAGACATAGAGTTCGGGATTGACCTTCTTCCCGATACTCAGCCTATTTCCATTCCTTCATATCGTATGGCTCCCGTGGAACTTAAATAGCTGAAGAAGCAATTAAAAGATCTTTTAGACAAAAGCTTTATCAGACCTAGTGTGTCCCCGTGGGGTGCACCTGTCCTGTTTGTGCATAAGAAAGATGATTCTTTATGGATGTGTATTGATAACCAGCAGCTTAATAGGGTTAGTATCAAGAATAAATATCCGCTTCCTTGAATTGATGATTTATTTGATCAATTACAAGGTGCGAGCTACTTTTTGAAGGTAAACCTCAGATCTGGTTATCACCAACTTAAGGTTAGGGAATGTGATATCCCCAAGACAGCCTTCCAAACCCGGTATGATTATTTTAAATTTCTAGTGATGCCTTTCGGGTTAACTAATGCTCTAGCAACTTTCATGGATCTTATGAACCATGTATTTCAGCCATATCTGGATTTATTTGTAATAGTGTTCCTTGATGATATTCTTATTTACTCTCGAAGTGAGGATAATCATGCAGATTATCTCTGAATCATGTTGGAAACTCTATCATCTCATCGGTTGTATGCTTAGTTCAATAAGTGTGAGTTCTGGCTGAACTTTGTAGCCTTCTTGGGTTATGTTGTTTCTTCTGAAGATATTAGAGTTGATCCTCAAAAGATAGAGGCTATAAAGAGTTAGCCTAGACCTATTTCTCCTTCTGATATCCGAAGTTTCTTGGGTCTAGCTGGTTCTTATCATTATTTTGTTGAAGGGTTTTCATCTATTGTGTCTTCTATGACCTATTTGACCCAAAAGAAAGTGAAGTTCCTGTGGTCCGAATCTTGTAAGAAGAGTTTTCAGGAGTTGAAGACTCGACTCACTTCAGCCATTGTGTTGACTTTGCCTGACGGTGTTGATGGTTTTGTGGTGTATTGTGATGCTTCAAGAGTCGATTTTGGTTGTGTATTAATGCAAAAGGGCAAGGTTATAGCTTATGCTTCCAGGCAGCTAAAGCCTCACGAGAAGAATTATCCTACTTATGACCTTGAATTAGCTGCCATGGTTTTTCCTTTGAAAATCTGGAGACATTATTTGTATGGTGTCCATGTCGACGTCTTCACGGACCATAAGAGCTTGCAATATATATTCACCCAAAAAGAGTTGAATCTTAGGCAGAGACAATGGTTAGAACTGTTGAAAGATTATGATATGAGCATTCTATATCATCCGAGCAAGGCCAATGTAGTAGCAGATGCCCTTAGTTGGATGTCCATGGGTAGCATAGCACATGTGGAGATTGGTAAGAAGGATTTGGCCCGTGAGGTACATCGTTTAGCTAGATTCGGGGTTAGGTTGTTTGGTGATGTTGAGGGTAGTATAAAAGTGCAAAGCGATTCCAAATCCTCTTTAGTTTCAGAAGTAAAGGAGAAGCAAGGCAGGGATCCTACCTTGGTCAGGTTAAAAGAGTCAGTTAAAGACCAAAAGGTGGAGGTTTTCTCCCAAGGAAGAGATGGCATTTTGAGACTCTAAGAAAGATTATGTGTTCCTGATGTTGATAACTTGAAGCAGAGGATTATGGCAGAAGTGCATGATATGCGATACTCCATCTATCCTGGTGCTACCAAGATGTACCATGATATGCAGGAAATCTATTGGTGGAATGGTATGAAGAGGAACATAGCAGAATTTGTGGCAAAGTGTTCCACGTGTCAACAGGTTAAAATAGAGCATCAAAGGCCCAGTGGCATGATGCAAGAGTTTAGCATTCCTACTTGGAAGTGGGAAGAAGTAAATATGGACCTTATAGTTGGTTTGCCTCCTTCTCATCACCATCATGAGTAAATTTGGGTTGTCATAGATCGGCTGACGAAATCAGCTCATTTCTTGCATGTGCATTCATCGTGTACAGCTGAAGATTATGCTAGAATATATATTTGGGAACTCATCATACTTCATGGAATCCCTTTGGCTATTATTTCTGACAGAGGTACTCCGTTTACCTCTCAGTTTTGAAAATCTTTCTAGAAGGGTCTCAGTACCCAAATTTGTTTAAGTTCTGGTTTCCACCCGCAAAGAGATTGTCAGGCCGAGCGGACCAGTTAGACTTTAGAAGATATGTTGAGGGCTTGTGTGCTTGATTTTAAAGGTAGTTGGGATGAGCACTTATCATTAATTGAGTTTTCTTACAATAACAGTTTTTATGCTACTATTGGAATGGCCTCGTTTGAAGCTTTGTATGGTAGAAGGTGTAGATCACCCATTGGTTGGTTTGAAGTTTGTGAGGCTGCCGCGACTGGACCAGATGTGGTGTTCGAGGCCATGGAAAATGTTATGTTAATTTAGGGAAGGTTGAAAACCGCCCAAAGTCGTCAAAAATCATATGCAGATGTAAGGAGGAAAGACCTTGAATTTGATGTTGGTGATTTAGTGTACTTGAAAGTTTTACCCATGAAAGGGGTGAAGAGATTTAAGAAGAAAGGGAAACTAAGTCCCCATTACATTGGTCCATATAAAATTGTGGATCGCATTAGGAAGGTAGCGTATAAGGTTGAATTGCCCGCGGAGTTATCTAACGTCCATCCGGTTTCCCATGTTTCTATGCTTAAGAAGTATATTGGTTGTTCTGTTGTGATTGATCCTTCCGAAAGCTAGGGTATTCAAGATAGTCTTTCATAAGAAGAGATTCCGGTTGAGGTTTTTGACTTTCAAGTTCATAGGCTAAGAAACAAGGAAGTTCCTTTGGTTAAAGTGCTTCGGCAAAATCAATCCGTAGAGAGTGCTACTTGGCAAGCCAAAGCGTATATGTGCGCCAAATATCCCCACCTCTTTCCTATGAATCCTGAGCATGTCAAAAGTATCGTTCTCTTTTGATTTAATCCTTATGCTATGTTTATCTTGTCTTGTATATTTTCTACGATATCCAAAAAAATCTTGAATGGAGTATATGCTTGGGCAAGATGATTTTTCTCTATATACTCATTTTCATAGTATTCTTCACCTACCTATCAACATTCGAGGATGAATGTTTTCAAGGGGTAGATGATGTGATGCCCCGGAAAAATTTTTTGTTAAGATCTCGGCTGAAAATGTGTTGAATTCTATTCTTTATTGCGATTAATAATTTTTCTTTAAGGAATTTTTGGGTATGAGACCCTTCATCGCGTAGAGAATCAAATAAGCTTTCCAACAATATGTGGATCATCCAAAATGGACACTCGAGCGATGATTTATGATCATTCTGATCTAACCATAAATAGTGGCGAATAGTAAATATGCCGCAAAAAAATACTAAGGCCAAGCGAATTTTAGGGTCAACTTCAAACCACCATAACTCCTTGAACATAATGATCTCGGTGAGCCACTACATATCAACAGAAATCTCTGAAAGTCCTCTTTCCAATGAAATTCGTTTCATCTAATTTTTCCATCAGAGCAAAACATTATGATCGATCTACTTCAGCCTATCAAAACAGTCCACCAAAGGACAGATTTGACATTATTTGATTTTTAAGGGTATTTTGGTCATTCCCACTCCAATCCATCCTGGTAAACCATGGATTTAAGTCCGTTAGGAGCATTCAATAGCTTATTTTCCTCTAAAATTTCCTAAGGCTCAAACCCCAACTTTACTACTCCAAATTTCATCCTTCTATGTCTCTTGATTGAACCGTAGAAATTTCAAATTGATTTGGGATTCGAGTTGATCATGTTAACATGAGATTTTAAATGTTTTACCATGAATTAGAAATATAGTTTTATATCTTATATTATTGTCCATGAGCTATGGTATTGTGTCATCCTATAGGTGTATGATGTTGAGATGGAATTATGTCCAAAAAGTATTTAATTATGAGAGTATGATGATTTAATTTTTTAAGCCTTGATTTATACTATCATTTCACTATTTCCTTATTATGAATTTATAATTGATATTGGAAATTCTATAACTACTATGCATTGATGTCTCAAGTACCTTTAAATGATAGTTGGATGACAAATTGATAAATGTTGATATTGAAGTTACAATGAGTCTTCGTATTTTTCAGATGGTTTTGATGAGTTAAATTGTTGAAAATATTATGTATTGAGTCTTCATATCCTTGTCCAAATTTTGAGTCATTTATGGTTCAATGCATTGATACCTTGTTGATATTGAGAAAGATTAAAATATTTTGAGCTAAAATATGTTGAGTTTGGATCCATAAATTGATATGATTTGATAAATGAGAAAGAGATTTGATTTGGTCTTTATGATAGACCCTTGTAATTTTTTGGTGGATTTCCTAATGTGTTCTGACCTTGTTGAGGAGAAGTACTTAGCACCGAGAGGGAAAGTTTGTATTTCCCCAAACCTATGTGCCACCGTAGGGTTGTTTGATGATGATATTATTGGCCGGAGAGACCGATTGTGATTATTGCAGTTTTAAGGTCGTACTCCCTGGAAAAGAGTATGAAGCTCCCACCAATGGGGGTTTCAAATATTAGTATTCCACGTATCTCACGTGGGGTTGTCGGTTATAGGAAACTTCCCTGTCCATAAGAGTCTTGTTTATTGAAATACCGAGTCACTCTGTGTTTCGATGTGGTAAGTCAAGTTGTCTATGATGATCTATAATGATTTATGAAGTTTTTCTCATACATTTCCTATCTAAGATGTTATGAGTTGCGTGATTCAATGTCACCCAAGCTAGGTGTGTCATTATGGTCCGTATGTACGTTTTTATGAAATTTATGATATTATTTATATTTTGCAGACTAGTATATTGTTGGGTTGGTTTGTGTATAGACATTCCATATATGTACAGTATAACAATATTCCATGCCATGTGCGATGTGATATGATATGTACTTATATATATATCCCTAGCGTAGCATCTATGTTGTTGTGTTGGAATCCAAGGGTAGTGTTTTGGCTTAAAGGGTTAGGTTGAGGCTACGTGTATCCTTAGGCACCGTGTGGCATCTCGAGATGATATTTCGGGGTGTTACAGATAGCCAGGTATGTAAGGCACACTCCATTTTGTACTCTTTGGCGTGAAATCAAACATTTGGTCAATCAAGTTTCCAAGGTTATCCTATAACAAGTGACACATAATAGCAACATATTGTATCCCATGAATCGAATGACCTTGTTTGACTCTCTAACTTGGTAAACTCAATGCATGCTTATTATTAAACCTGAAAAACTATCTTCAATAGAAAATTTCAGAAGTTCTTTGTTAATTCAAATAATAGCCATGTGTTATTTTCAGCTTCTAAACACTAAATTTGCGTGCCAACCACTCCCCACCTCATTGTTGTTGCATTAAGTGTCCATTTATATGTCTCTTATACTAGATTATTTTTTCAAGGTACCACAATGTTATGACCACAAAAGTAACTTTCTGAAAGGCAAAATAAACTAAGTAATGCAAATCTTTAAAATGAGTGGCAGCTCAGGGTCATAACCCAAGCATGGGCTGATATCGATACCTTTATATGTGGGTGGCAGATCAGTGCCAATAGTCTAGCATGGGCCGATCCCAGTGTTCATATGTGGGTGGCAGCTCATGGGTAGAAGTGTAGCATAGGACGATCCCAATTTATCTACTTACCACTGATCAGCTGGTTATTTGCATTATATAGCTCACAAAGATTACGAATTAAGAAAGGTAAAAATGAAAAATAGAATGTAATGTACGTAGTCCCACAAGTATATGTACAGGTGGTCTACTAGTTATACTTATACACTTGTATTTGATTTCTATTAAGCTCTCATATCATCTGTTGTTACCTTTAAACTTACATATTCAACAAATATTTTTGTACTGAAGTCCCTCATGAGGGACCTGTATTTAATGCTGCAGGCACAGGTGCTTCATCTAATAAACCTCTCTAGTAGGGAACATGGTATTCAATGACTATTGGTGAGCTGCAGGTTGATTTAGGGCTTTTTGATTCGGTTCTATATATTTTGGATTGTGTAGTAGTAAGTGTAGGGTGGCAGTTTGTCCCGACCCTAACTAAAGTCTATGTATCTTTTAGAGGCTTTGTAGATAAATGTAAAGTTAAACATGGTAGTGTCATGTCTCTTAGATGTGGTGGCCCCGACGTCCAAGTATTGTATATATAATTTTGTGTTTGGCAATGTAGATATTCTCATCAATGCATGATATCATGTTTGTTAGAACCTTTGGTTGTCACAGTTACATGCATGGAATTACAAGGTTATTGATAGGTTCTCTCAGGCCTTTACGACTATGGGTGCCTGTCTGCCCCAATAAGATTTGAGGTGTGACATTACAGGTGCTTTAGGAAGATTAGAAGATAGAAAATAGGAAAAACCAAGTTTAGAAATATTACAGCCATGCAGCAAAATAGGGGAAAACCTGAGATTGCAGCCTGAGGATCGCTATAACGATACCAAAATCATACCACTCATGATGCCATCACACCTCTTTGTCTAGTATTCAGCATCGTTAATCAATGAGGTTTCACCGAGCCCTTTTACCCTTCTTTTTCTTTTTAGTTATGTTGTGAGGTCACTATATGTCCTTTAGTTGGGGTGTCATGGTCCCGCCCTTGTCTGAAAGTACATATTGGTTTGCAGTTCTTAAATTTAGTTTACGCAAAGTATTGAAATTTTGTGAATTGATTGTTTTCATTTTTAGTTTTCCTTTACTTTTAATAATGATGGTGGACGAGTCTTTCTCGATGATTGAATGAATGAAAACATTATTAAGGGAAAAGCATCGTGAATGGTTTTTGATCCAAAGATGCAGGGAAAGTTTGAGTACACGTAGCATGAAGTCTATAAATTCAAGGGAAATCTGAATACCGTGGAATTGTGGATTTAAGATTGCCCTCTTACTATTGGCAAAGTCTAAGTATCCATAAGGTTGGGTTACCCATATGAAGAAAATATTTGAGATCAAGACATGGGTTGTTGTCATGGCTATAAAACTGTGCATGGTGCAAATTCAAAGCAAACACCCCCTCTGTCCAAACTTTCAAACATCAAAGGCATAGACGTGAGAAACATTATAGCAATTCTTTTTATCTCTTTTTTAGACTCCAAATTTTTGACTTGTGAAAATTGGTAGATACTTTATTTTGTCTTAAGTGAAAGGGGAAATTTATCCTTCTTAGAGAGTTTGCATGCCTTGTGTGGTGAGCTTATTTTTCTAAATTTCATGTGTCCTTGTACCATTTAGAACATTCCCCAGTAGTCTCTGACGTCTAATTTTGATTTTATTTTGTAGGGGAGATAATCTTAGGCAAACTGTGCGACATTGGAAATCTACTTTAGCCTAAAAATCCTACCCATACATAGATGTTACCCCTAGTTACCAACTTTGAGTCATTGGATCAGTCTTTGGAAAATATATACCAAGTCGCGAGCCTTTAAATTCTTATCCCACATTTGAACCCTATCTTTGTTGGACTTAAAAATATAATTGAGGCTAAAATCCTATGTTGGGGGTAGTTAAGATTGGAAGAGGTAACTTTGTGCCACGAGAATAAAAGTTAGTTCCTAAGAGCTAAAATTTGTTAACAAATGAATAGAAAAATGAAGGGAACCAGTAAAGGAAAGAAAAGTATGAAATGCACAAGGCAAAGAAGCGAAAAGAAAATGCTTTCCTAAAGATGAGTGAATCAAGGTAGTAAAAGTAGGCATGCTTAAAGAGTGAAAACAATAGAAGTGGCCCATGGTAAAAAGTTGGATAAAAAAAGTGTATAATGTAGATGTTCAAGGAGGCTATAGTCACTTTCTTCCTAAATTTTATCCTACCCTACCCAAAACCCTATGTTACAAGCTCAAAAATCCCTTTGAGATCTCAACCAAGTGCATTCATAATAGTAATGATTAAAAATAGAAGCAAGCCTATGGAATGGTACTTTTTAAAATCGAGAGTTCCTGAGAGAGAGAAAGAGTTTCATACTTCAATTCCTTGTTATATATTTGATAACTTGGTGTGTGGAATTTTCCTTCTTGTGAGGAGTCATGTAAAAAATTGTGGTGGGTGATTTCATTATCTCCCGAAAAATGAGGCAAAAGGAGTATAATGTAGTTTAGGTCAAAGAGGAGTCATTTCTTGAGTATTAGTGATTGTTGTATGATTGCCCTTTAAGTCTATTGCATCCTTAAAAATAGGTATTATGTTTAGGGGTATCGCAAAAATAGTCTGGTCCATGTTTGAAGAGCTATTTGGTTTATCTAATTTGGGCATAAATGTACATTGTCTCATGATAAAAGGTTGTCTTATTTGAGGACAAGCAAAACTTTAGGTTGAGGGTGTTAATGTGGGGTGAATTTACCACTCATTCGCAATAAACATCCATGAACACTACTATGATTTGAATTTCTAAGTGAGAAAAATCTGTGGTTAAATACACTAATTCTCCTATTTTATAGTTATACAAATATTGAGACAAGAAAATGTAAAATGAGCTGAAAAGGATCAAAGTGGGAACAGAAGTGCAAAAGTTTGAAAGCATTTGAAAACTGGGCCTCATGTACCATGATCGCAGATTGGACACCATGATCATGGTAAGTCAAGAAATCAACAGGTTGCGATCACTTGAAAAATTCAGCAATCGTGGCAGATTCACACACGATCGCAGGATTATGAGGTTTTCAACCAAAGGCAAAGTTGTAAAAGAACATAGCCGACCCTAAATTCCCTTTTAAAAGTTCAAAATGCTCATTTTTTAGGGATCCATCATTCTATAACCCTCTCATCCTTAGTTTTAGGATCTTGGAGCTTAGTACCTAATTTGTACTAATTTTTAACTATGGAGAAATTAGAGGAGCTTGAAGTGTAGATTTGTCTTTGCCTATTGAAGATTCATTTAAGTCTAAATGTGGTTTGTCATATATTTATTTTCTTATATATAACTTTGACGGATATCTTAGTATGTTAGTTTTCATTATCCTTTTGATGTGCTAGATCTATCTCTTGATATTATGATAAATTATGATGTAAATAAGTGTGGGATTTGATTTGTTTGTGCATTTACTAGTTTGTGATGTGAGTTTTACTATTGCATGAATAAATTAGTTAGGATTTGTGGGTGAAAGACCCAAATATTCAAATGGGTTTGATGGATGAAAATCCCAAACTCTTAAAAGCTCACACCATCCTTGAAAGAGGGGTTTGGGTGCACTTTATGAACCCACCTCATCTTTTAAAGAAGGATGTGGGACCAAGGAAATTGTAGATAATTTATTGGTATGTCTTGTAAATTAGTCACTATCTTAGACTTAAGGGTGATCAGGAAGTTGACTATACCATGGGTATCATCCTAGAAATAGGGATACCCTATTAAGGTAATGGGTGGCTTTATTTGAAACTCTTGTTAGGTACTCGAAAGGGTCAATGAGTTCCATCTTTGAGGTTTTGTTGAGAAACTAGCCTCAAATACATTAAACCTAGCCTACCACATAATTAACGATTAGATTTTGTATTGAATTATAATGTTCCCATGCATAGCTTCACCCTAAGAAAGAATAGTCCCAAGATCAAATTTATTTTATCGTACTCTAATTATTCTTAGTCTTGAGTAAGTCTCCTAGAAGCCCGAGATTTTTCTTCACGTT
The DNA here is from genome assembly GCF_002878395.1 of Capsicum annuum. Classification (NCBI taxonomy): domain Eukaryota; kingdom Viridiplantae; phylum Streptophyta; class Magnoliopsida; order Solanales; family Solanaceae; genus Capsicum; species Capsicum annuum. The sequence continues at coordinate 119,545,574 of NC_061120.1, read as the reverse complement.
CAACAAGATTGAAAACCCCCTAAACTATTTTGTACTATAGATTTGACCCTAGTAAGCAACTATTATTTTAGACTTGCTCAATCTCCACTCATCTTGTTCCACGTGAATTCGACCTCGACTCCTAGTTGGGTAAATTTATTGACAACGACCGCCTTGCAGTTAAATTGATGTACAGCATGAGTGTTATCAATGAGTATATTGTTATTTTGATAGCGTGGTATCTTACGAAAGTTTTTTGAAAGGGAAATCAGTGGTTTAGCATATTTGTTGAGACTTTCTTTGACGTTCAGGTAAAATAATCAAGATATTGGAAGTGATTCTGGTATTGGAAGCATTGTTGATATGATTAGTCTTATTTGGACTATTTTGGCTATCCGTTAATCGTAATCTAGGTTGAATTGCCTTAGTTGTTCACATTTTAGAATGAATTTCTATCATAGAGGTAATTATTTCTTATATAACATCTAGAAATTAATTTAGATATGTTTGGCTAGCCTGGGGTAGAATTTGCCTAAAGTAGATTTTAAGGATTAGAAGAAGGCCCCTTTGGCCCACCTTAGTCCAAAACTTGTGTTAGATTTTGTAGAATTATTTGCATATATCAAACCCTTATTAATGATCCTTTTTGTACTTTAGGAGATTGGATACCTAATGAGTATGTTAGTTTTATATTGGAAATTTGTGCTAATTCCAGCTAAAATTCTGTGGTTTATTTGTATAGTTTACTTATATAGTTTATTGATATGAATTATGGATATGGTTTGTTGGTATGATTTATGGATATGATCTATTTCTATGATTTTTAGTTCAACTCCAACTATTAATATTGATATTGATTATATGATTTCTGGTTCAAGTTCATTAATTGATGATGACATTGATACTATTAGTTTTGGTTAAAGTGTATTATGATGTTGATACAATTGAGGATGGTAGGATGATGATATAAGTGTCGGTTTGAGTCCAATATTGGAAGGTTTGAATGATATGACACGGTAAGGAATGTTTGATGGTTATAGTTGATATTTTGTAGTGATATAGATCATCAGTTATTTATTTTCTTTAGATTATACCCTTCAGGCTTATAGGGGCCCACGTTGGGTTACTTACTTTTTTGTACTTATTAGCTTATGGGACAAAATTTAGTAGTTATAATTGTGTGGTCATTATGTTACTTTTTAAAACTTATCTTATTTATTTATGCACAGCAGTATTTGCGCTTATTTCTAGATTTGCCCTATTACCTTAGTTCATTTATCTTGTATCTTATCATATTTGTCTCATGATTTGTCTCAGTTGGGCCATGATGCCTAGTGAGTACCCATGGTTTTTGTACTCATACTCTACTTCTGTCCTTTTTTGTTGCAAATTTGAGTACTAGTAGCCGTGGCTGATGTAATGCTCATTCGCGCTTGATTTCAGAGATTGGGTAAGCTCTTGGAGTTGGAGTTGCCCTTTTTTCTTCTATTATCCATATCTAGTCTTAAATTTTCTGAAATGGATTGTATTTGATTATTTTGGTACTTATATTTTATTTGTAATAGCTCATATACCGATATTACTTGGTCATTGGATGATTTTTGTTCTTTGATCTATATATTAGTCTATTATTATCGTTATATCAATGTTTGTAGTCTTTAAATAATGATTTTCATCTTTTATGCCATTTTCCACCAACTTAGCCAATTACTTATTGCCCTGGCTATGGTTTAGCTTACCTAGATGTGGGATTGAGTAGGTTCTATCATGACTCATAAATTTTGTGATGACATGACTAGCATGGGTAGCTTGGCGTATTTATCACTAAGGAGAGGCCTTAGGCCTTGGAGGTTTAGTTTATTGCTAACTAGATAGTTAAGCTTGATATTTTGACACCTGGGTATGTTTTCACTTTTGTTAAGTCTAGGTATTCCTAGATAAATCATGTTTTGGCCCATCAGTTTGGTAATGTTGGGTTGAGAGTTATTTGGGATAAGGTGTTAAGTGGAGAGGCTAAGAAAGCCTTGCTTAATCTTGATGATATTTTAAGAATTGTGGGCCAATTTTTTATGTTAAGGGTAGGTGATTAGACTAAATTAATCTGGATGAGGCTCATTATTCAAGATATTCCATCCATCCAAAAGTGACAAAGATTTATCGTGAATTTAGACAACACTACTAGTGGATCGATGTGAGGAAGAACATAGCAGATTTTGTAGCTCATTGCCTATGCTGCTAGTAGGTAAAAGATGAGCATTTATGACTCTATGGTTTTCTTAGGAGTAATCCATTCTGGATTCAAAATGGGGACATATCAGTATAGACATCATAACTTAGTTTCCTTGTACTTCTCATGGTTCTGATTGTGTTTGGTTTATCATGGATCAATTAACCAAATTTTACTATTTAACTCTTGATCAAATTTTTCAGTTCTTATAGGGTCATATTAATATATGTGAGATAGTTTATCTTCTTGTTGTGTCAGTGTCAATTAACTTTGATTGAGGTTAAGTTTTCACATCTCTTTTTTTAAAAACATTTAAGGAAGAGTTGGGTACTCGAGTTGATCCGAGTACAAATTTTCAACTCCAGACTAACGGTCAGTTGGAGTACGTATCTAGGTTTTAGAAGATACTCTCTATGATTGTGTGATAGATTTTGGAGGTTAGTGGGAGAAGAACCTAGCTTTGGTAGAGTTTACTATAATAATATCTATAATTCTAGTATTGAGATAGCTCCACTTGAGGCTTTGTATGTTAGGCATTGTACCTCTCTAGTTAGTTAGTTTAAGGTTTCTAAGATTAGACCTCAAGGTAAAGACTTGATTTGTGAGTCTTTCATATATTTTGAGTCATTCAGGATATACTTTAAGCTACTCAAAGTAGACAGAATTGCTACGAGGATCATAGACTTTGTGCCTTGCGATTTTGTGTTGGTGATTGAGTATTCCTTCAAATGTCACCTAAGAAAGGAAAGATATTGTTTTGGTAGTGGGGTAGTCTTATCCATAGGTTTATTGAACTTTTGGAGATTATTTAGACTATTGGGGATATGGCTTATGAGTTTGCATTGCCCCCAGATTTATCAGCTCTTCATCACTTTTTTTCAGGTTTTAATTCTTTGGTGTTACATTTCAAATGAGTGTCATGTCATTCATTGGGATTCAGTACAGTTAAACAAGAGGTTGTCTATTATTAAGGAGCCCATTTCCATTCTAAATATGGATGTTAGATGGTTATATTTAGAGATATTCCTATAGTTAAGATCCATTAGAGACATCTACCTATAAATGACTCTACTTGGGAGGTTGAGTCTGATATTCATGGTAGTTATCCCTAGCTTTTTGTTTATATAGGTATTTATCATGCCTATAGTTTGAAGAAGAACTAGATTCTTAGTGGTAGTTGATATAATGACTAGATTTTTTATTCTTTATGAGAATTATTCATTTCTTTATGAATTTACCATTTTACCCTTCGTAGCTATTGCATTGTGGTAATTATGAGGTGTGGGATGATTGTCACTATTCGCAATGCATTTAGTGTGATTTGTCAAATATTGTGGTATTTTGTTATTATAAAGGACTTATAGTTGACTTCGGCAAACATTTATTGATTTGTGCATCGGATGGCAAAACATACTGCACTAGTAGATCTAAAATATCGACTTTAGGTCGGTAAGATTGTTGGTTTGATTTTACAGTAGTTAGTTTGATTTTACAGCTTTGATATCTCATTTCGACAATCGGTTCAAAAAGTTTTGAAATTGGGTTTTGGGGGTCAACTGTGTGAAAATGATATTATTTTGAAAATTCATATCTCCAATAAGTTTGGAGCATCGAAGTTTGTGTAGTATCATAGTTTGTTTGCATTCACAAAAGTTTAGAAGAATATCAAGGTGTTCTGGAGACATGTAATTTTTCATGTCTCCAATTGATGCACCAATCATCTTGTGCATTGCTTATGCGACACTTTAGATTCTTAAGCAACTTGTTATAAATGCCAAAGTGTCTCTTAAGCGACACAAGGCTTGTCTTAGTGATTTTTTCTTAAGCTATAGTCTAGTCGATTACTCGAAATGTTGAGCATCGCAAGAGTGACGCTTGATCACTAAAGAGACAGCCACTTAAGTGACCTGCTGGTGACTTAAGCAGCGCCTGGGTGGATTATATCCCTTATTTTTGTGATTTTTCACCTTTTCAAACATAAAGCTAGGGATTTTGAGTTTTTAGGTAATTTCTTCAATTTGCCAGCTTGGGCAAGGTCCAAACTCCTATTTAAATTTGTTTTCTTTGATTCTTATCATTTAAAACTTGTTAAAACTTAAATTCAAAGGTGAAATCAGGGGATTTTGGCTCGAAAGGTCTAAAATAAGCAATTTCTCAATTTAACACCTAATTCCAATTCATTTTCTGTTGGGTTCTCTTCTTTGAGTTCATTTAATCTTTGATAATATATTATTGAACTAAAATTATAGTACTACCCCACTAAATTTACAAGATTATAACTCTACTTTTAGAACCAAAACTAAAATGAAATACATCAACTTGTACTGACTGTCTATGAAGCCTCTAGTACTGATTATAGGTAGCAGGGTCACGACTCCCGTTTATCCCAACTCAATACGTCCAAATAAAGAAAATAGAATACTTCTCGAACTGTACAACTATCTCAAGTCCTTGAATCAAAAGGACTCATCACCTGCTGACTGGATGCTGTGAACTAGCTGGATCTGAAGATGTACACTATACCTTGTACCTACATTACGAGAAAATGCAGCCCAACACACGGGCTGTGTGTGAGTCAGTACCATGGAAATGTACCGAGCATATGGGGTTGCAATGCATATATAAAATAATATCTTAATAGCACCACATTTTAAAAAATCATGCATGCTGATATAAATGACTCACTTAGCTCGAATTAAATCATCAAAGTTATGGATGAATAATACATGTAAAGTAAGACAAGTGAGTCATTACAATAAGTTCTAAATTCACTTTCCGCTCGGTTTCAAACTCGTAAAGTAATCAAGTCTTAAAACATCTCTCTTTAGAGCATACATTTCAATCTTTCAGAAACAAGTAACTTTTTCAGAAATCATATTTTTCAAACCATACACACTTCTCTTAGATAAAGTAGAGACACACTATAGAAGTTTTTCATAACCAACATAAACCAAGTGAGCTATATGGAGTCCAACATTCTACCCACGTTAAGGAGAGTCACCCTTTTCCTTGCCATCAGAGTTGGACCTTAAATTATAAATCGAAGCACTAGTGATCACCATAAAAATCAGCCTCAATTCTGGCTCCTACGGGGGTATGCAGTTCTAGGGAAGTACCAAACCCGCTATACCTCCCGCTCAGTGCTAAAGACTACTCCCAGACTTAGCTCAGATCTTTTTAAAAGAAAATCCACCATAAAATAGTTCAACAATTCACAACGGGAGCCATCGAGCTACCCCTTTCATAATGAATCAATAAAAGTGGATTTCTTTTCTTATCTCGGGTTCAAAATCAACCCTTTTTTATGATCAAAAGGTCAAAGCTTCTTTATCTTTTCAAATCATTCAAATTCAAGGTGTTATAACAAATGTTTTCATAGAAAAAAAAAACAATCTCAAATAGAGTCCAAAACTAATGTCTCAATATCACATTACAACTTATCAAGATTCAAGCTTTACATCATAAACACATATATTTCTTCAAAATTTGGAATTTTCAGCTTTGAGCACAAAATATCATTGGTCTTATATAACTCCACTTTTAAAATATCGAAAATTTCATAATCTCATGAGAATCAATATAGGATGTAAATTCATGCTTCAAATTCATAATAAAACATATAAAATTCATAACTTCTTAAAAGAAAAACATTTTTGGTCACAAGAATGAAATGGTGTCCTTGTTGAAAACCCCACATACCTTGAAATTGATGCTTTGAATGAACTCTTAACTTTGGATTGCTATTCTTGAGATTAATAGATGCTTCTTGTAGACCTCAAAATAGGGAATTCAAATCTTAAAGAATTATTGAACAACTACGATTAAATCTTGAGATATCTTGATATTTAGGTTAAAACCCTTAAGAGTGTTCTTGACCAGTTTTTGATGAAAGTGAAAGGATTCTGGATAATTGGGGTTAAATCCCATGTTAGAGACATATATAGGGGTTTTTTTGGCATTTGGAAGTGAGGTATGCAATGCACAACCCATGGCAGACCTTAAGGTGTGCGTTACACACCTTACAGAGGTCTCGTAAGTGTGCCTCGCACTCACAATCGCACACATTTGATTGGTCCGTGCATTGCCCATCGCACACCCTTACTGCCTCTCACGAAAATGAGCATAACGTTTCGCTCGGGTATTGGATTATGGCAAAATTGGTATTGTTGGAAAGCTAATTCAATTATCTACAATATGTTAAGATATATAAACGTTTGAAGTTGACCCTTGTAGAATCAAATGTCAAACTTTGGATGAATCAATTGATCAAAGCTCAACTTTGTTCTAGGTCATTGCTATGAACATTTTTCACCTATAAACTACTCCATAGACTAGGATAATGATCATGAAACTTTTATTCACATTAGAATAACTTGGATTAGAGCTTAAATGTGTAGGAATAACAATTAGAATTATAGCACGAGAATACGGGGTATTACAACTCCCCTCTATTTTATCAATCAATGATCATGATGACTCAACTCCAGTGCCACCACTAAAACAATTTCACACATGGACAAATAAGTTTCTAATCACTCCCCTCATTATACAGTGGAATAGTGAAAGATGCAATAGACTTTGGTGAGCGACCATGTAACAACTACTAACACTCTAAAAATAACTTGCATGTTATACCCTCATTTACCTCATTGCGTGGAAGATGAAAAAATCACCCACCACAACTAGCTCGTATGCCTTCTCACAAGAAATAAAAATTTAACACACCTTGGTACTAATCATGAAATGAGAAACTTTAAGTTCAAGACCTCACTCTCTAATGAAGCTCTCCACATTAACAACCACTATACCATAGGCTTTCCCTAATTTTCAATCGCTACTACAAAGAAGGTAAGTAGTTGGATATCTCAAAGGACTTTCTATGCTTGTAATGTAGGGTTGGGGTAGGGTAAGATATCATTTTGGAAACACATGGCTACACCCTTCCTTGAATTTCTACATCATATTTTTCAAAGTTTTTTCTTTTTCTATATAACTATAGGCCACTCTCATTGCTTTCTTTCTTTTAGAATGCCTACTTTTTTCTTCTTTTTCTCACCCAACTTCTTTTATCTTATATTCTTGCAATGTTAAAGATCTTTTATCTTGTTGGTTCCTTTCCTCTTCCATTCCCTTCTTTTCAAAACCTATGCACATTAGGCATACACTAACTCTTTGTGTCACCAAACTTTCTTTCCTCAATATTTTCCACCCTCAAATTAGGCTTTTTTCTCAAATTACATTCTCAAGTTCAATAATGGTAAGGTTCAAAAGAGGGATGTAAAGACTGGTTCATGTCTTGTAATGTGTTTGCCAATAAAAGGCCCAAAGGTACAAAGTGGGTATGGGGGATTAAACTTATTCAAGGATAGGCTTTTTAAGCTTAAAGTGGGAACCAACTTCTATATTAGATCTAAAAGACTATAGGGGCAAGTTCTAGATAGCACAAGTACACAAGAGATCTAGACAATCAATGTTATACACATAGCATGTGAGTACCATCAAGATGTTTCAATCATTCTACCCACTCAAGATAAAGTTGGCGTATTCATTAAATTTCCAATATTAATTCTTGGAGTCATAAAAATAAGGAAAATATCATTACAAAGTGGCTCACGTCTATGCCTTTGAATTTTGTAAAAAAAATGAACAGAGAGGGTTTTTTTCCTTTGTATTTGCACCATGCATAATTTGCTAATTATGGTAACAACTCAAGCCATAGTCTCACACTATGAATCATAGCGTGTGATAACTACCCATATGGTTACTCAAACTTTGCCAATAGATATGGATGTGATCCCAAATCATCAATGCTACAAGTGCTCAGACTTTTCTTGTATTTTATAGCTTCATTGTCACGGGTACTAATACATCACCTGCACTTACTGATAGAAGCCTAATCACGATGGGAAGACTCATCAAGTGTAATTCAAACTAAAATATCCAACTAACAAAAACAAATACCTAGTCCGTACAAATGTGGGCACCATTAGAGTGACTGAATATTACAACTCAAATAAAATTAAAGGTAAGAATTATCCAAAAGAGTAGAGAAGTATGCAGAAATATCAATAATAAAGGCCCAAATGTTAAGAATAGGGAAACACCCCCAACTAATGAGGTAGTAGTGTCCTCACTACATAAATAATCAAGGGTAGAAGAGATAAGGGTGCTCTTTAAACTGCACCAAGGACTGCTATCACTCATAAACCCTGTATTATCACTATCCTCCTCAAGATATAACTACTAGATTAGGGCCTCATCATCACTATCCACTCAAGAAGTATGAATTCTACATCGAGGCTTCAGAACCTTTCATATACCCTTCACCTCTTTCTATATCTTGGTAACTAACTGGTCCTTCTTTTTCTACCTAATGATAATCTTGTCATATGCGCTCTGAAGTTCTTGGTGTGATGCCGCCAAAGAGAAGTAGGCTTTATCAAGTCGATCAATAGTAGCTTTTTGGTTCTTTTGGTCCTCTTTGAACATATAATAATTGGCATGTGACACATAAGTGATGGGTTGTAGAGGGATTTCCTGGCCATTCCGGCAAGCTGACACCAAATCTTTAATGGTTACAATATTAACTCCAATCTCTTCAAGAGGTCCCATGGTGTATAATGCTTAGGTTCACTACATATTGGCTCTTCCAAGTTGATTTTTCTTTTGCCCAGTTCTCCCTCTCCTCAAATCCTTAAGGGGTAGATGGGGGTACTAGGATGCACCCATATATCACTAGCATATTATTCTACCCCTACTCTCTTGCACAGCTCAGTAATTAAAGAAGGTGTAAAAGAAATTTGTAGCACCATGGTTTTTTAAATGATCTATTTTATTGACCACAAGTTGACCAACATCCAAAGGGATGTCGTCTAGAATACAAGAAACCATCTGAGCATACAATTCGAGGATTACCATCATGTGGGTGCAAGGAGACACTCAACTACAAAAGATGTAAAAACATATCCGAGCGTCGAAAGTGAAGTAATTCATAGAGATATTGCTTTTAGGTTTGTTCCACAAAACATCCTTTCTAGGGCATAGCCATTATACCAACAAATTCCTTGATTTACACCTCTTCACATTGAATTCACCCATGTCTTCCTACTTGAGCTCATAAATATCATTGATTTTCTTAGCCCCAACTTTCACCGGCTTCCCCCGTACCTTTACAATCATATTGAGTGGGTCTAAGAAATATACCTCACTGATATTTGCATAAAACTCACAGATCCATTGCTCATTTGAAAGGAATAGATCCAGGGAAAAATATATTCACCCTATGGCTTCAAGTTTGTCATGAAAAGTTGGTATCTTCTCTGGTACATTCTCTACACAAATTCCTCTTTCTAATAACAACTTTGTCTTTGAAAGACCATAATAGTAGTGAGTGTCCCATTCGAGTGCCATAAATCTGATGTGATCAAACTTGTCCATGAGGTTTCCCTAAAAGCACTAAACACACATTATATCTTTTAACGTCAGTTGAATCATTCAAGTTGTGCTAGATTGATCTTTAAAGTTTATTGGACTAGGTTCTTGGGATTGATTGGCTAAAAATTTGTAGTACAGGATTTTTGATATGGTAGGAACTTGCCCTCAGTTACCGCAATGGCAGAATTAGAGCCCTGTCTGCGTAACTATGGTTATGGTCTATGACCGCGATCATGATATCTGAGGCTGGTTCAAAGTCAGCTCTTCATGTTCAACTTTCCCCCCAATTTAAAACTACTAGCATATTCCACAATATGGGTGCAAATAAAGGTCATGTAAATAGCCCTACCAGTGTATGTGACTATGCCCGCCATATGTAAATTCCACTATTAAAAGTTCATTTGAGCAATTTATCAAAGACAAGGTGTGAATATCATATTTGTCTACCATACACACTATTGGGTAATTAGGGTTTCCTCACTTGTGGGCAATTCTTAATCAAGCAACCAACACAACAACAATAAGTATGACAACATGTAAAGCATAATAGTTAAAACTTTAGGCCCTTACTTAATCATGAACTTAATGGCCTATTTTCCAATATAAAAATAAGGGCTCATGCCAACCACCAGAGTTATGATTCAAGAGGGATTTGCATAGAGGCTAATTGAGAGGTTATAACGTGGCCAATAAGGTAACTTATATTTGAAAGTAAAATCTTGAATAGGGAGTGCGAGGGAAATAAAGGAAACTACTTGTTAAATGACTAAACTAATCATGACTGCGGTCTAAGGCTGCAACCACGGGAACCCATGTAGCCACGATCATGCATGATGGATGTGATCGTGGTAATTGAGAGCAGGTTTTGCTCCCTTATTTTCCCCTGTTTGGCATTTTACTCAATTTTCCCAGAATTTACCTGCTCATATTTTCAAAGTAAACTTTCACACTTTACCCTTTTCAAAACATATTCAATGCAATATAAAATTCCATAAATGGATAGGTTATTTAAATGCAAAAGACAACATCTAGACTACGAGAACATAACATAAAAGGATACGAGCCATTGTTGTGGCATTTGTCGGTTGCTTTCCAACTAGCGCCTTAGTTATTATTATGGCATGACAAGTTTCTTATTTTAATCACACGGTGGGTCCTCAAACCACTCATCTTTCACAGTATAATTTTCAACATCCACGATGGATACTACTTAGAGCTCTGCGGTTTGCTTCTTTGACTTTTAAATTTTGAATTATACCTCATCTTCTTCCACCCAAAATTTCATTTCTCGTAACCCAAGATCTACAATGTCGCTCCCGCTAGATAATAAATGGTGACCGAGAATGATAGACACCTCTTTGTCCATCTCTAAATCCAATACAACAAAATCCACTAGGAGAATAAATTTATCCACCTTCATGATGACATCAAACAATATACCGACCTACCTTTTTATGGACTGGTCTTCCATCAAAAGTTATATTGAGGTTGGTATAGGAGTGTCCAAACCAAGTTTCTTATAGATGACATACATCATTAGGTTGATGCTTGTACTAAGGTCATAAAGATCTTTTGCAAACTTTGCTATCCATGATATCACTACATCCATGAGTAATTTCAATGGTATCACCCTCAATGAGCTTTTTCTTGAACATTAACTTCTGCATTAACTTAGCGTATCCAAGAATCTCTAGAATCGCCTCAAGAAGAGGCATATTTATGGAAAGATTTTTAAGTTTTGCCATAAATTTTCTCAACATGTCACTCTCTTCCTTTTTATACAACCATTTAGGGAATAGAGGAGAGACACGGATAGTCGGCTTTGTTTCTCCTTGTGGATTTTCAAATTCGACCACTTCCTTTTTGATTTCATCTATCTCTTTCTCAACATTTGATTTTCTTGTTTGAGGTGTCACCTTCTTTGCCTTGGCCTTGGCATATTTTCACTTATTTCTCCTCTAAGGGTCTCTTCAAGTGCTTTCCCACTTCTAGTGACAATTGCTAGGACTTGTGCTTCATTCGTTGGGTTAGCAATTGTGTCACTCAAAAGTCCACCTCTATCACTTGCATTTAGTTGCATGAAGATTTTCTCTACTTGGATCTCTAATTATTTGATGGAGGTTGAGTGAGACACCACTATTTAGGATAGTACAATGAAATCACCCTTTAACGCATGAACTATTTTGTCTGTACCTTTAACTCTACTCAAGATTTATTCTAAAACATTTTTGGTCTTTAACTTTTTAGGGTCAATGACATTTGATTCCTTGGCCTTAGCCCTATCATTAGGAGGAATGTAGTAGTCATAGTCATGTTCTCTATCTCTCTAATCTCTATCTTGATCTTGATCTATCAAAACAGTATTCCCACCTTACCTTTGATAGGTGGGGAGGGAACCACCTGAGTTATTTGCCAAGTCTCAAATTTTTTCATCCAACTTCTTTACCCTATCATCATCTTCATAAGGCTTTGATGTTACAACATTTACTGCTTTTATGGGTACTGCCATAACATGTTTTGTTAGAAGCTCAAGTTGGTTTATTATCTTGGTCATGTTCTCCTCCTTCTCTTCTCCTTGTTTTCTTTGCTCATGGGTCACCACAGAGGTAGTACAAGGTTTTTTAGGAACATTGGCATCATGGGTATGCCACCCTCAGTTTTGTTTGGATACTTCACCTATCAATTAGAATGCCATAAGATGATGTAATTAGATAATAGTGTCACCCGATGTATTATCCACAACCCTTTTGATCAATGGGTCAAGAGCTCTATCAAAAATATCAAAGAGCATCTTATACGGGACCTCATGATATGGGCATTGGGTTAGTTTTCCATTAAAGCTCTCCCTTTCTTCAAACAATGGTTCTTCATTCAGTTTTTAGAAATTTACAATCTAATCCTACTTTTGAAGCATTTTTATGATGGGAAGTATTGATCAAGGAATACCGTGGTGAGCTCCTCCCAAGAGGTGATTGAGGCGGGTGGAAGTGAGCAGAGCCATAAAACTGCCTCTTCCGTTAGTGATAATAGGAAGAGTCAAAGTAGGATGGATTCTTGCATAATATGCACTATGTTAAATGTCGCACATACTTCAACAAATTTTTTTGAATGAATATTTAGGTCCTCATATTCTTAACCCCCATATAATCCTTTTATTTGCAACATGTGAAGTGTAACGCTAGTCACATGAAACATACTATTTTATTGGTTAGTGGGATGCGGATAGCAGTTGTTTGCCCCACTTCATTCAATTGGTCTTCATCTTCTAGTGGAGCATCAAATGGGCCAAAATTACTTGCATTATTGTTCATATCTCCATTCACACTTTGATCACCTATAAAATAGTCAAAAATAACAAATAAAGTGAATTGCCCTACTTTGAGTATTCCCAAGTAAAAATAGCACTACACAAGTAAAATATGTATTTCACTCCCCGACAACAGAGACATTTTGATAATGCTTAACTCACTTGAATATTGAGGGATGAGGCGGTTGTTATCAAGTAGATATTTAGTGCATAGTATGAGTTAGTTGAATTGAGGAAGAGATCGTAGATAGTTGTCAAAGAAGAAGAACTGGGGAATTCTTATTAAACAATTGTTGCTTCTTATCCTAAGACTTCAGGTGATTGTCATTTTTAGGCTAGTAGTGATCCTAAGGTATAGGGTGTCTAGTCTCAAGTTAGTGGAGCTCATTCAGTTGCAAGTTATCCTTCTTATCAATTTTGTGGGCAGCTTAACTGTGCTTATTGTATGAGTGAAGAAAGTTGAGTATCAATTGTTGTTATCTTGTTCATCTCAAATAAATTATCTAGTAGAAAAAGTTGCCACTGGAGTTAATACGGTTCAGGTCACCACTTCATCAGCTATCGTACCTAAGGGTGCAATTTCAGGTACCGTCACTAGCCAAAATTATCTCTATGGACTTGCTACTCGTCAGGAGTCTGAGGAAGCACAAGATATTAATATTTGTGTATTACAACTTTTCTCTTGTGATGTTTATTATTTTATCAATTCAAATTCTAACCTTTTTTATGTGACCCCGTATGTGGCTGTACACTTCTATTTTTGTTTTAAAAATATTTCCAACCCATTTTCTCTCTCTACCTCAGTGGGGGATTCTATTATTGCTAAAAAATCTGTATGGTTTGAGTGGTGTCTATCTATCATAGAGAGATATTGGTGGATTGGATAGAACTTTATATGGTAGATTCGATGTAATCTTAGGGTAAATTGGCTTTATTCATGCTATGTTTCTCTAGATAGTAGGACTCAAAAAGGTTTATTTTTATTTCTCTAACGAACCTATAATTGAATAGGAGAGTAAATTCATTGTGCTGAAAGGGAGGTTTATTTCATATCTAAGAGCTTAGAAAATAATCTCCAAAGGGTGTCTGTATTATTTAGTTCTAAATAAGGATTCTAACTTTGAGGGTCCCTCTATGCCATTTTTCGTAGTGGTTAATGAGTTTCCTAAAGTTTTTCTAATGATCTTCCTACAATTCCTCCTTATAGGGAAATAGAATTTTAGATTGATCTTCTATCAAATAACCATCCCATTTATATTCCTCCCTATTGGATTGCTTCGACTAAATTAAAAGATCTAAAGGATTTTTTCAATGAGGGTTTCATTCGTCAAAGTATGTATCCATGGGATGCTACCATGATTTTTGTGTGAAAGAAAGATGGGTCTCTTTAAATGTGTATAAACTATCATTAGTGAAAAAGGTGACAGTGTAAAATAAGCACCCGATCCTAGGATTGATGATCTTTTTTACCAGATTCAAGGTGGTAGGTGTTTCTCTAAGATTGAACTTCATTCGAGCAACCATTATCTAAAAATTAGAGTGGTTGATATTCCCAAAACAACTTTTCAAAATTTGTATTGTCATTTTAAGTTTTTTGTTATGTAATTTAGATTTACTAATGCTCTACCTACATTCATGGATCTTATGAATCAGGTGTTCAGGCAGTTTTTGGACTTGTTTTTGATAGTTTTCATTTATGACATCTTGGTGTACTCTTAGAGTGAGGAGGATCATGCTAGTCACCTTTAAACTTTTTTGTAGAGACTCTGAAGGACTAGATATTGTATGGAAAGTTTCTATGTGTCGATTTTGGATAAGTATTATGACCTTTCTATGGAATGTTTTTTAGTAAGGGGATCAAGGTGGATTCAAGAAAAGTTGAGGTGGTTAAGAAGGGTCCTATGCCAATGACTTCTATCGATATTAGGAGCTTCTTAGGCTTGGCTAGGTATTATAGGAGGTTTGTAAAGAGTTTTTCTTCTATTGCTGCTCCATTTACCATGTTGACACATAAGAACATTATCGTCTTTTAGTATAACACTTGCAAAGTTAGTATTGAGAAATTGAAGGATAAGGTCACATCTGCTATGATTTTAACCCTGTTTGAGGGTACTGGGGGGTGTTTTGATATTATGATACGTCCTGTATTGCATTGGGTTTTGTTTTAATACAGCATGGTAAGGTAGTGGCCTATGCTTCCAAGAAACTTAAGGTTCATGAGAGGAATTATCTGACATAATCTAGAGTTTGAAAGAGTGGTCATTTATTGGAAGATCTATTACTATTATCATTATAGGGTACATAAGGATATATGTTCAGACCATAAGAGCTTCAAGTACGTGTTGACATAAAAGGAATATAATCTTAGGCAAAGGAGGTGGCTTGAATTTCTTAAGGATTATGACATGAGCCTTACCTATAATCTAGGTAAAGCTAATATTATTATTCATGATCTTAGCAGTCTATTCATGGGGAGCTTAACTTATTTTGATCAGGAGAAGAAAGGGTTATTAAAGGATTTTCATAGGTTGGCCAACTTGGGAGTCCATATGTTGGACTCCGAGGATGGAGTAGTAATTATTCAAGAAGTTGCTAAATCATCTATTGGTGTTAAGGTAAAGGAGAAGAAAGATTTAGATCCCATACTTATGAATATTATGGTATATATGTGTTAGTAAAATGGTATGGTTTTCAATATTGTGGGATATAACATACTTAGTTATCAAGGAAGGTTGTGTGTTCCTGATGTCGATGGATTTTGTAGGAAACAATTTTGACTGAGGGACATGTGTCTAGATATACAGTTCATTCTCGTTGAACTAAGATATACCATGATGTAAAGTAAAACTATTTGTGGGATAATATAAAGAGATATGTGGCAACCTTTATGGCTAAGCGTATGGTTTGCTACCGGGTTAAGGATGGGAATTTGAGTCCTTATGGCATCTCTCAAGAGATATAGTTGCCCATGTAGAAGTGGTAGATGATTAATATGGATTTTATTGTTGATCTTCCACGACCTCGCAATCAGTCTGATTCTATTTGGGTTATCATAGATAGAATGACTAAGTCCGCTGACTTCTTGACTATGTAACTAACTACTCAAGAGAGAACTATGCTAAGCTTATCATTAAGGAGATAGTCAAGTTTCATGGATCAGTTGTGTTCATCATTTGAGATCGTGGTATGCAGTTTTCTTGTCCCTTTTGGAATTTGTATTAGAAAGGTTTTGGTACTCACATGAAACTTAACTCCGCTTTCCAACCTTTAATTATTGGATAAGTAAAACAAACTATTAAAACTTTTAAGGATATTGTAAGGGCCTGTGTGATTGAGTTTAAAGGTAGTTGGGTTAATTATTTACCTTTGATTAAATTTGGTTTCAATAATAGTTACCACTCTCATATTCAAATGGCTAATTTTGAGGATCTTTATGGTTGAAGGTATAGATCTTCTATTAGGAGCTTTGAGTTTGGTAAAACTAGGTTGTTTAGTCCTGACTTGGTTCACCAAGAAATGAAGAAGGTGAAAGTGATTAGGGAAAGGCTTAAGAAACCTTAAAGTATGAAACATGTTGAGTTTCGACCATAAGAAAATTTTTTGAGTTCTTTTTTCTGGACATTATACGAGTTAGGGTACTTCTCGTATGACAGTGTACGACTAGGTTGGGTTTAGCTGTGTGATGACTAGTTTGGGTTTGTTGGTTTCTGGCAAATGTATGATCAGAGCATACTGGTCATATGTTATAGTACGAAGGTAAGGTGTCAATCGTAGGTTGCCCTAAGTTTAGTTTATGTGATTTTATTTTTTTCTAGGGTTTGATTTCATGGTACCAATCATATGGTTGGGTATGGTTTATGTTTTATGATCACATGTTGGACAGTGTTGGGGTCTAATCAAAGGTCTAGGGTACGGGTGAATGATACCACTCATATGGTAGGGTACAACTGTTATGGGGTGATCTTACCATCCTGTCGGGGATTTGAAGCAGTTTACACTAAGGGTAATTAGGATAGTACCCAACTTAAAATCTTAAGTCCACATGAATTATATCCCTCTAGGGACATCATTTAACCTATTTGCAATTAGTCACACTCTCTTAAAACCCGCTCAAGTTCTCTCAAGGTTTTTGAGTCAAGAAAGGCTAGGGTATCATAAATAGGATCAATTTTTGGTTTACAAGGGTGATTTGTCTCTGTCAACTTCATAATATAAGTCGTGTTACTCCTCCCTCATTGTTAGTTCCAATTAAAGGAATATTTGATGAATTGTTTTCACATCATAAATATTGTATGATTTGGATTTTAAACATTTGGCTTTATGGGAATGGTTGATTATTAGTTTGTTTTGGCATTGGAAACACTATGCCCCTGATATGTTTGTTAAAATGCCTATAATAATGTTTTTCGGTTAAGTTATTGGACTTTCATTGAACTAGGTATCATATAGCTTGGTAATGTAAGTCTAATATAATGAATGGTTTGAAATGGTAAGGTCTTGGTGGTTATGATAGGTTTAATTTAAATACTTGTGGGGCACAAGAGAATCCCCCAAGAAATCATGATAATTATCACTTGTGGGGTATATGGGATTCCCCCAAGTCAACTTGATAATGTAATCTATGGGTACATGAGAATCCCCTACTCTTATTCTATCTCTAGTTTATATGACTACACGTATCGAGGCCTATTTAGGGGGTTATACTAGACCCATATAGCCCATGGGTGGTTTTAGGATAGTTAAGCTACACATACTCAGGTTAATGGTTAAAATGGCATGCTAAACTTGGTTCTCTTTCCTAGCAGGTTTATATATATGTATGTATAGCTGTGAATGGATATGGTTGGTTTACTTTGTTTTAAAAGGTTTACATTATTTTATCCTTATCCTGAGTACTTGATAGTTTTCACTCGCTAACCTCTCTTCAGGTGGTTGGTTCCACACACAATGTAGGAACCAACCATTCTACTCCTCCTGCTTAGTGATTGGATTCAGGATCAGCTTGGTTGGAATAAAGTAGTGAGCTTTTATATTTTGGAAGGCTCCATTTAATGTCATAGATGTCTTTACATATTTTGGTTATTTCATAGACATTGGTTTTAGATATAGGTTGGGGTATGTCCCAACCAGATATTGTTTTACTTTTGGTTAGAGGCTTTACGTATTTACCATGGGTTGGTATACGCGGTGTTAGGAGTGGTATTAGCCATAGTTTGACATTGGTATTGGGGTCGATACTATTTCACTGTGGTTATGATTGTTCCATCCTATTATGTTATAGAGTTATACTTGGTTATTTTTTAGTTTTTGTATGGTTATTAGTTGGGCTTCTTATGGTATGACTTGCTTGGGGTGGTTACGGTTATAGAACTATCCCAGAGTTTGGAGTTGTACAAAAATGCTATCTTGTTATATGTTTGGAATTCATCTGACTTAGGATATATGTTTAGAGGTTGGGTTGGTAACGAGGGTTGTCCTTAGTTCAGGTTTGACTTGGGACGCTATTAATGATAAGTCCCCAGTTCAGGTCATGTCATGTTGGTATCAGAGCTTTAGGAACATGGTAAATTGGGAGTTCACAAAGTTGTGTCGATTAGTGTCTCTTTTAAAGGTGTGTAGCATGCCAAACTCAAAAGAAAGAGGATACAAGGAATTTAGGAAATGTTTCTCTTCTTTATGTTCTATTTTTAAGCTTGGATGTTTATCTCCTAGAATCTTCTCTAATTGTATTTTTTTGATTTTCAGATTATTCCTTGACAATCTGAAGTTCACAAAAACTCCTCTGTCCTACTGGGAATGATTGTTTGGACACTCTCTTTTCATGGGATCTATACTCACTCTAGGGGTCTGGTCCTTGATTTCTCTAGAATTTCACCAGTTCCTTATAGTCTTTCTCAGGCTTCTCAAGCAGACGTGATAAATGCTGAGTTTCGTCAGTCGATTCATATGGTTGGTCAGTTGGTAGCTTCTCATTCTAAGAGTGGTTCATCTTGTATTATATCTTTTGAGGCCACATGTGTTGGCCAGTTCATGAGGCTGAATCCTCCAGCCATTACTGGTCTTAAGGTAGAGAAAGATCCTCAGGGCTTTTTGAATAAAATGGAAAAAATATTCAAGGTGATGCAGGCTATGACTATGGAAGGGGTGAATTTTACTGAGTATTAGCTAAAGAATGTGGTGTACTAATTTAATGAGGAATGGGATCAATCAAGTGGTAAGGTTGATGAGTCATCAATGTCGGAGACTTTCTCTAATGCATATCTAGATATCTTCTTTACTCTAGAGTTGATACAAGTGAAAGTGGAGGAATTTTTTAATATGAAACTAGGAAATATATTATTCAAGGAGTATGCCTTGTAATTTCACAATTTGTCTAGGTAGGCTCAAAAATTGGTGTTTGATATGAGGGCCAGGAGAAGATAGTTGACTATAAGACTATCTTGTGAGTGCATCATTGAAAGCAAGACTACATTGTTGATAATGGACATGGATATTTCTAGGTTGGTTATTCATATGCAATAGGTGGAATAGGAAGAAGGTTGAGATTGGGGAAAGGTAGCATAAGAAGATCAGGTTCTCTTAGCAGAGTGGTCAACAAAAAATATTAGGGTGGTGGTAAGTGGCCAAAAAAAGTAGGAGAGTGTTTGTTCTTTCTCCATAGCTAGTGCTCCTTAGCCAAAGCAGTCTTGTGATAGACGTCAGTAGGGTGGCAATAACCTTAGGGCATAGGGTCCCCAATCTTAGGCTAGTGGGATATAGTAAACTTTATCATGTCCTCCTTGTAGGTTATGTGGTCAGTTACATAGGGTTTCTATGATAAAGAGAGTAATAGGTGCTTTAAATATGGTCAGCCAGGCCATATGCTTTGAAATTGTCCAATTGGAAAAGTTGTGTCAGGAGCGAACAAAGTTTCAGTTACCTCTTCATCTTCTCCTATACCAAAGTATGTTGCTCCTACATTTTTTTCTTCTACTGGTACTGGCATAAGCCGTGATCATTTATATGCACTCACTATACAATAGGAGTCTGAGGCATCCCCTGATGTCGTGATCGGTATGTTAAAACTCTTTTCTTGGGATGTTTACTTTTAACTAATTTGAGGTCTTCTATTTCTTATGTGACCTTGTTTGTGCTTGTGTACTTTGGTTTTGGTACCAAGGTTATTTTCATCCTTTTTTTATTTCTACACTAGTAGGTGACTCTATAGTTGCTAAAAGAGTATATAGGGGGTGTGTGGTATCTGATGGTAGTGAGAAGACTTCGGTGGATTGGTATGAATTAGATATTATAGATTTTGATGTTATTCTTGGTATTCATTGGTTGTACTCGTGCTATGCATCCTTATATTATTGTACCCATAAGGTTGTCTTTATGTTCCTTGGTGAGTCTGTTATTGAGTGTGATAGTGGTTTCCTTACTACTATGGTGAAGCCTTATTATATCTTAGACCTCTAAGTTTAATCTCTAAAGGGTGTCTCTACAATTTATTTTGGGTTAAGGACTCTAACTAAAAGGGTCCTTCTTTGCATTCGGTTTCAGTGATGAACAAGTTCATGTAGTCTCAACGGGTAATCTTCCTAGTGTTCCTCCTTATACAGTGATTGAATTTGGGATTGATTTGGTTCGGAGCACTCATCTAATATCTGTTCATCCTTATAGAATAGACCCGGCTGAGTTGAGGGAACTCAAGTAGCAACTAAAGGATCTTTTAAAAAAAGGTATCATCCGTCCTTGTGTGTCCCTATGGGGTGCACCAGTTTTATTTTTGGGTAAGAAGGATGGTTCCTTTCGAATGTTTTTTGACTATCGACAGTTGAATAAGGTAACAGTTACGAACAAGTATCCTCTTTCAAGGATAGATAACTTATGTGATCAGTTGTAAGGAGCAAAATTCTTTTCTAAGATTGATCATTGGTCTGGGTTTCATCATCTTACTATTCGAGAGGTGTTTATCCCTATGACAACTTTCCAAATTCGGTATGGGCACTTTGAGTTCTTGGTTATATCATTTGGTTTGATTAATTCCCCAATGATATTCATGGAATTCCTTTTGATAGGGAAATAGTTTTTTGGATTAATCTTCTATCGAATAATCATTCCATTTCCATTACCCCTAATAGGATGGCATCGTCAAAAGTAAAAGTGCTAGAGGGTCTTGTTAATAAGGGTTTCATTCGTTCTAGTGTGTCTGTATAGGGTGTTGTCATGATTTTTGTGCAAAATAAAGATGGGTCTCTTAATATGTGTATCAACTATCATCAGTGAATAAGGTGACAGTGAACAAAAGTACCCCATTCCTAGGATTGATGATCTTTTTGACTAAATTCAGGGTGCTAGGTGTTATCTAAGATTGAACTTCATTCGGGAAACCATCAACTAAAAATTATGGAGGTTGATATTCTCAAGACTACTTTCTAGACTAGGAATGGTCATTTTGAGCTTTTTTGTAATATAAATTATGTTAACTAATGTTGACTTTCATGGATCTTATGAATCAGGTGTTCAGGCGGTTTTTAGACTTATTTGATTTTAGTAAGGGAATCAACGTGGATCCAAAGAAAATTGAGGCTGTTACAAAGTGTCCTAGACCCATGACTCCCATCGATATTAAGAGCTTGTTAGCCTTGGTTGAGTATTATAGGAGGTTTGTGATACGTCCTGTGTGGCATTGCGTTTTGTTTTAATGCAGAATGGTAAGGTTGTTGCCTATGCTTCAAGGCAACTTAATGTTCATGAGAGGAATTATCCAACTCATAATTACGAGTTGGCAGCTGTGTTCTATGCCTGGATGATCTTCAGTCTATATCTATATGTGGTACATATGGATATATATTAAGATCATAAGATCTTCAAATATGTGTTTACATAGAAGGAATGGAATCTCAGACAAATGAGTTGGCTTGAATTGCTTAAAGATTATGACATGAGTCTTCACTACCATCCAATTAAAGCTAATATTATTTCTGATGATCTTAGCTAGTTGTCGTTGGGGAGCTTATCATAGGCAGATTAGGAGAAGAGAGGGTTGTTGAAGGATATTCACAAGTTAGCCAACTTGGGAGTCTAGTTCTTAGTCTTTGAGAATGGATAATGATTATTCAAGAAGTGGTTAAATCATCTTTTGGTTCTGAGTTGAAGGGGAAGCATACTTTGTTATGGCTTTCAAGATTGTTAGATATGGCCTTCTGAGGTATCAAGAAAGGTTACATGTTCCTGATGTCGATAAGCTACCGGAATGAATTTTGACAGAGGTACATGTGCCTAGATATACAGTTCATCCGAGTTCACCTAATATATACCGTGTCAAAAAGGAAATCTATTAGATGAATAATATAAAGAGATATGTGGAAAACTTTGTGGCTAAGTTTATAGTTTGCTAGTAAGTTAAGGTTGAGAATTTGAGGCCTTAACATCTATCTCACGAGATATAGTTTCCCATGTGGAAGTGGGAGATGATTAATATGGATTTTGTTGTGGATCTTTTGTGATCTAACAATAGGTATGATTTTATTTGGTTTATTATGGATAGAATGACTAAGTCCACTAACTTCTTGACTGTGAGAACTAACAACTCAAGAAAGGACTATGCTAAGTTGCTCATTTTGTAGAGATTCAAGTTGAATGGAGAATCTTTTTCCATCATTTTAGAATAAGATACGCAATTTTCTTCTTAGTTTTGGCATTCATTTTGGAAAGGTTTTGGTACTCACGTGAGCCTTAGAAACGCTTTCCACCCTTTAATGGATGGATAAGCAAAATTAACTATTAAAAATTCTGAGGATATTCTAAGGTCCTGTGTGATTGATTTAGAGGTTGTTAGTTTAATAATTTAACTCTGATTTAAATCTATTTCAAAAATAGTTATCAGTCTCATATTCTAATGGCTTCTTTCGAGGCTCTTTACGATAGAAGGTGTAGGCCTCCTATTGGGTGGTTTGTCAAATAGAGAGGTCCAATCTTGTTTTACCAAGAAATGGAGAAGGTGAAAGTGATTAGACAAAGACTTAAGACTGCTAAAAGTCAAAAACACACTAGGTTTTTATCCTTAAAAAATTTCTTTGGTTTTGGCTTCAGGACATCAATAAGTTTGGGTGCTTCCCTTATTATAATGTTCGACTAGGTTGGGTTTATCCTCATGGTAACCACTTTATGTTGGTTGGTTTCTGTCTAAGGTACATTTTGAAGATACTAGTCATATGTAATGCTACGAGTCGAAAGGTGTCAATTGTATGTTGTCCTAAGTTTAGTCTAGGTGATTTTATTCAATCTAAATACGGTTTTATGGTATCAGTTGTATGGTTGGGTATGGATTGGCTTGGATAGTCAAATTTTGGACAGTATTAAGGGTCGAAAGAGAGGCCTAGAGTACGAGTGGTGGGTGCCACTTATATGGTAGGGTATGACTGGTATAGGGTGGGCGTACTATCCTGTAGGTATTTTAAGAAGATGAAGTAAAATATCCTGGGTTTTGATTCCTAGAAATCCATTCCTCAGACCTAATACGACTCATGGGTATGAGCCATATGCTGAAGTATGAGCGGTATGGTCCTGTCCGATTCTTACATGTGTTAGTTGGTGGGATGGTTTTGATTACTGGAAAGGGTACACATTAAGGTTATGAGTCCTAGGGACTGGTATGAGTCGTATCAAGGGCAATATTTGATCCTTCTAGTATTTCTTTCTTCCATGGATACGGGTCATTGGTTTAGATCATATACTGAGGTTACGACTTGGTTAGATGAGTTGCATGATAGATAGTATTTGATCCAAGGGTTAAGGCTTGGATATAAGTGGTAGATACCAATCACATAGGAGGGTACAACTTGTATGCATCAGTTGTAGCTCGGTGATGGGTTTTAAGAGATTTAAGTAGGGGTATTCTGGACATTTCTCTACTTATCCTAACTAGGACCCAGGACTTCTAATACACTCAGGAGGTTATTTTCCCTATTATTCTACTCATTAACGCTTAGAAACTATTACAAAACATCTCATAATTTCTTAAGAGCTTTTGGGGAGAGAAGGCTAGGGTTTACTCTTACGGATTGCTTTGGGGCTTGCTTTGGGTATTTCTTTCATTCAATTCTTTGGTATAAGGCATTATTCTGTTCACTCTTTGTAATTTCAACTAAAGTCATGTTTATATGATGGATTTCATGGTTTAACTATGCCATGATTATTGTTTTCAACTATTATTTAGGGTTTTTAATTTTTAATGCTTGGTTATGGTTTCCTATGGTTTTAATAATGCTTTTTATATGCATTAATGGTGGTTTTGGACAATTGGATTGCATGGTAATGGTTTAATGGTCTTTGGAATTAGTTTTGAATATATTATGCTCCCAAGGTGTTTGATAAAATGCTAATAAAGATATCTTACTTGCATTGACTTCTTTTAATGGAACTCTTGCATGTTTTAAACTAGATAAAGAATTTATGCATGATTTAAATGGTTCGAAAAAGTCTAGATGTTCAAGCTTTTGGAAAACGTTGAAGTCTCCCAAGTAGATTTAACATGGAAATTGGAAAGGCACCTAAGGTCCCCTTAACCTAAATGGTTTGGCTATGGATAGTACCTTTGAGTAATAGGGTGGTATGACGATACCATAAATAATAGCCTTGGATAATAAATTGTAAATGAATTGCTTAGACATCCTTTTAACTGAACATTAATAGCGGGGTGTGTAGCTAATTGGTGGAAGGTGGCAATCCCAGGGGACCAAAACTGGAAACTTATATTTGCCAATATGAGGGCTCTTCAATGACCACATGCGAGTTTCATATTTTATATTGGAGGGTTGTACTAGTCATCACATGGGATATTTCCTATTCGTGCAGCGACACCCACTGGGACCTTTTCAGTAGGGGAGATGAACCCATATAGCCTGTGGGTAGCTAGGACGACAGAGCTACACAACCCAAGTAATTCTTTTAAATGTATGCTAAACCTAGTTCCTTTCCTGTCCCTTATATATGTATGGTTGTATGCATTATGGATGGTTTCACTTGGTTTTATGACTAGCATTATTTATCCTTATCCTAAGTTTCATGCTAGCAGTCATTCGCTAACCCCGTCTACTGGCGATTGTATACCCACGCTATGCAGGAAAAAGCCATCTGACTCATCCCGTTTAGCACATGGATTTAGTTTCAATACTTGAATTGAAGTGGGAATCTTCTATCCTTTCGGAAGAAATATTTTCATGTTATGTATTTATTTAAATAGTTATCTTATATTTAGGATATTAGTTTTGGCCATGGTTAAGGGAATGTCCCAACCAAATTTTTTTATTCATTCAGATAGAGGCTTTGTGGTACTTTTAGGGGTTGGTATGGGTGGGATTGGTGATGGAGTCGGCCCTTGAATTGGAATAAGTCAGTGGGCTGACACAATTGGATGATATTGTTGATAGTTCCATTATACTACATTTTGGGATTGATTTCCGTATTATGTTTTAGTATTTCTTTTTTTGTTTATGATCTATGTTTTTATTTGGTATGGTACGACATTTGTTGTGGTACGGTTGTACTTAGTTTGGTCGACCATGGTTGTGACCCTATCCCATAGTCTTAATGAGAATAATAATGCTATCTTGATATATGTTCAGAATTCAGCTCATCTAAGGATGGATAAAGGTGGTTGTGTTGGGAAACATGGAGCGGTCCTCGGTCCTGTCTTAACTTGGGATGCCTACTACAAAAAGACCCAGGTTCGAGTTGTGTTATGTTTGTATCACAACCTAAGTTCAGGGTCAACTAGAAAGCCCACAAAGTCGTGTCAAGTAGAGTCTCTTTTAGGAGTATGAAGTGTTCCACACTCATAAGAGATAGTCTTTAAGACATTTAGGAATGTTATAGTTTTTTGGTTTTCTATCTTCAAGATTGAGTTCTCAATCCTAGAATCTCCTCTAATCCTTGTTTTTTCGTCTTATAGATTACGCCTCCTCTATTCGAAACACAAGGAAATTCTTTCGTCCCATTTGGGGATAATGGTGAAGGGGAACGTCCTATATCTGGAGTACATCTTCTATCTCATGGTCCTATTCATGATGGTGCTGGAGTTCCTCCTATTCCATCTAGTTCTCCTTAGGTCCCTTAGGGTAATGTGACGAATATAGAATTTTATCAATCTATTCAAGTTATAGCATAATAGTTGTTGCTCAGGCTGAGGAGGGTGCAACTGGTGCTTTTTCTGTTGATGCCATCATGGTTGATAAATTTATGAAGATGGGTGCTACAACTTTTACTACGGTGAAGTGGAAGAGGATCCACAAGGCTTGTCTATATTCTTTGCGAATTATTGGGTACTCAATATTTCCCCACTTGTGTGCACACCTTATTCAAGCATCTAACCTCAAACTAACACCAAGTATGACAGCATGGAAAACATAACAATCAAAACACTTGTCCCTCTCTTTATCATGTATTCTAGGGTATATTTTCATAAATAAAAGCATAGATTCATGATACCTACCAGATTTGTGATGTAATAGGGATGCAAGAATGTTGTTGAAGAGCTCACAAACTTTTCTGAAATCTAGCCCAAATTAAAAAGTACTATCATGAAAGAGAGTGTGAGGGAAATAATAGAAATTGGGGATTAAATGGCTGAAGTGACCGTGACCACAGTTAGGTATATGCAATCACAGACACGCGAGTGACCGTGATTGCATTAACTGAGAGCTATTCTGCTCTGCTATTTTCCTTTATTCAGCTCCTTGCTCAATTTTTACCAATTTTCCCTTGTTCACTTTTCAAGGCAAAATTACACACTTCCCTCTTTCTAATACTCATATGATACACTCCAGAGTGCCAAAAATGCATGAGTTATTCAGATGCAAAAGGTAACATCTATACTATAGAAACATGACTAAAAGGATATGAGCCACTTTTGTGGTATTTGTGGGTAGCCTCCAACATAATGCCTTAGTTATTGTCATGGCATGATGTCTTTTATCTCCAAAGCTCAAGGTGGGTGGTCAATCCCCTCCTCGTTCACCTTCTCACTTTCAACATACACCATGGATACCATTTGAAGCTCTGCGGTTTGCTCCTTTTTTTTGCAAATTTTGAAAGAGACCTCATCCTCTTGCATACTAAACTTTATTTACCCTATCCCTAAATCGACAATGGCTTTTCTAGTTGCCAAGAAAGGATGACCAGGGATTAAAGGTGCCTCTTGGTCCATTTAACAATCCAATACCAAGAAGTCCGCCGAAATTATAAACTCGTCCACTTTAACAAAGACATCAAACAAAATTTCCATCATCTTTTTAATGGACCAGTCTTCCATTAAAAGTCGCATAGAGGTCGGTGTAGGATCATCCAATTTGAGCTTCTTGTAGATGACAAAGGGCATTATGTTGATGCGAGAACCAAGGTCACATATAGATTTTTCAAACTCATGCATCCCAATCGTAAAAGGAGTGGTGTATTCTTCGAGGTCATCCTTCTTTTCTCCAATATTACTATCCATGATTTCACTACACATAAGAGTAACCTCAATGGTGTCACATTCAAAAAGTTTCTTTTTGGACACCAACTTTTCATTAACTTAGCATATCCTGGGATCTCCTAGATTGACTCAAGCAATGGGATATTTATCGATAAATTACTATGTTTTTCCATGAATTTCCTTAATTTATCACCATTCTCTTTTTTATGCAAATGTTGAGGGTATGGGATAGGAACTTTGATTGTTGAACTTTCTTCACCTTGTGGCTTTTTAACTTCATCCACTTCTTTATCACTTTCCTCGATCTATTTCTCATCATTTGCTTTCCTACTTTGAGGTATCACCTCCTTTGCTTTAGCCTTGGGCATATTCTCAGTCAAGTCTCCTCTATAAAGCTCATCAAGTTCCTTCCTACTCCATGTGGCAATTTCTAGGACTTGTGCATCTTTCTTTGGGTTAGCAATTTTGTCACTCAGAAGTCCACCTCTAGGACTAACATTTAATTGCGTGGATATTTTCTCGACTTGGTTCTAAAATTGATTGATAGAGGTGGAGTGAGACACCACTATTTAGAAAAGTTGGTATAAATCACCCTTCAAGTTATAAACTATTTTGTCTATACCATCCACTCTATTCAAGATCTTCTTAACATATCCTCGGTCTTAAAATATTTGAGGTCAATGTGTCTAGATTCCTTGGCCTTAGGTCGATCATGAATGGGGACATAACGGTCATAATCATGCTCACGATCTTTCCAATATCTATCCCATTCGCAATCTATCCAACCGTGGTTCCCACCTTTCCTTTGATAAGTGGGGCAGGAACCCTCTGAATAATTGTCCAAATATTAGATTTCCTCTAACTTCTTTGTTTCTACCTCAACTTCATAAGATTTTGTTGTTATGGCATTTACCGTTTTCACGGGTTCTCCCATAACATGCTTCGTTAAGAGCTCATGTTTGGTATTCATTTTTGCTATGTTCTCCTTCTTTTCTTTATCCCTCTTTCTTTGTTCAATATCGATCACTGATTTAGTAGAAGGGATATTGGTGGCTTCGCTATCTTGGGTGTGCCAACCCTAATTTTTCTTTGACACTTCTATCAATCGAAAGGCCTCATAGTGGTGTATTTTTCTATAGATCCACCACCCGCATTATCCACCACTATTTTGTTTAACGGATTAAGGTACAGGTAGATGATCACAAGAAGAATCTTCTCTGGGAACTCATGATTTAGGCATTGAGCTAACTTTCCATTAAACCTATCCCAATCTTCAAACAATGGCTCTCTATTCATTTGCCAAAAAATCACAATCTCATCCCGCTTTTGAAGAATATTTTATAGTGGAAAATACCTATCAAGAAATGCCGAGGTAAGATCTTCCCATGATGTAATAGAGTTGGGTGGAAGTGAGCGTAGCCATAGAACTTCCTCGATCGTCAGTGAGAGCGGGAAGAGGCAAAGACGGATAGATTCTTGAGTAATATGTGCAATGTTAAATGGTGCACACACTTCCATGAAGTTATTCAAATAGACATTCGTGTCCTCGTAAGCTTGATCCCCGTACAACCCTTTTATTTGCAACATGTAAAGCATAACGCTAGTCACATGGAAAACTCCATTCCCATTAGTTGGTGGGATGAGGATTGCACTCATTTTCCCCTCTTCAATAAGCCATCCCTCATTATGTAGAGGGGCATCAAAGGGGCCCAAATTACTCGAGTTATCACTCATTGCTCTATTAATACATTTAACACCTACAAAAGATAAAAAACAACAAATAAAGTAAATTACACCTCTTTGGGTATTCTCAAGTAAGAAGCATACCGCAAATGTAAAATCTATATCTTACTCCCCGATAATGGAATCATTTTGATAATGCTCAACTTACTCTCATTCATAAGGGGTGAGGCCATCATTTTCAATAACCCAACTCGAGTTGGGGTTGAATCCACAAGGAGAGAATTATAAATTTCAAGTCTTATGGGTGCTCTAATTACTAAAAAGTTACCCGAAATGCTAACAAAAATGACATGTAAAATAAGATGGGGGGATTTGATTGTAAAAAAATTTTATTAACAAAGAATGTATTTGACACTTTTTTATTTAAAATAAAGATTGGAGGAAACCTTTTGATTATGTCTACCTAAAGGAAAAACATATGGGTAGATGATGGTTTAACTTGAATCTTAGTTGTTTACTAAATTATAGGAAAGGTTGAAAGTGATTGTGGTAAATTTTTTAATAAAACCACAATGATTTCACCCATTGGCTCTTTCGAGCTCCTAACAGGTGTGCAATTCATAATCACCCAAAACCTCAATCAAGAATCCCTATTTCTAGGATGATTCTCTAGACATGATTTATACTTTAAATAGACTTATTTCTAAATGCAAAAGGTAGTTAACCATAGGCTCAATTGTCCATCATTGCCCTATGCCCCTATAACCCTCTTTTGAAGATGTTATGGTTTACCTCAAGTTTACCTTTATTCCTCTTTCAAAGATGATAAAGGGATTCTGGAGTTTGGGTTTTCACCCATCAAAACCATTTCAGGATTTAGGGTTTTCACCCATAAATTCTAACTCATAAATTCAAGCAATGGTGGAATTCATACTTAATAACTAGCAATCATGCAAACACGACAATACCCACTCAAAATTACATTTTAGTTCAACATAATCATAAGACTAATTTACTTAGATACTCATAAAGAAGGTAAATAAAGATATACCATAAGGATTATCCAAAGTATTTATTCTTCACAAAATGCTTAGAAGTTAAGCCTCCATAATTGGTTACACACTTGCGCAAGTAGTTTTTCTTGCTTTCAATTCAAAAATATCTATCAGGTAAGTAATTTCTAAAGAAGAATGAGTTTTTTCCTATATATGGTATGGGATTCATCTATTCAATTTTATAAAATTACCCTAGGCCATATTCCCGCCGAACTGCAATCATGCAGGTTTGACTATGACTGTAGCTACGTGACTATGGTTGTGCTCTGTAATCACATTATGTTGAACATCTTGTCTAACCGTGGCTAATTAGCGTTAGGTCTCCAGCTACATTTCATTTCTTTCTATATGATCTCTTTCTGAGCTTCAATCCACATTATTTTACCTTCTCAAGTAGATTCCTACAAAATATAGATATTAGTGCATTTAAATCATGTTGATGTCTCATTTTATAATAAAAACTTAGTTGTGTACATAAATTTTTGGTGCAAATGTATTGTAAGATCACCACTCATCAGTGCAAGAAAAAGAAGTAGGAGAGTTCAGGGTCCTTTTCAGCTAGTGCTCCTTACCAGTCGGGAGATAGGCATCATCAAGGTGGTGGAAATTCTCAAGAACAGGTTGCCCAATCTCATGTGAGTGGGGGTAAAATAGTTTCTTTGTATCTTACTCGTTGATTTGGTAGTCATCCTCATTGGGGTTATTGCAAGAAAGAAAGGGACAAAAGCTTTAAGTGTCCTCTAATAGGTCATTAACTTAGGGATTATCCAGTAAATAAGGTTTCTATGGGGACAAATATGATTTTGGTGGCTTTATCTTCTGCTCCTACACCTAGTGGGGTAGCATTTACTTCTATTACTGCTCTTGGTTCTAGTATTGGTTGAAATAGGTTGTGTGCTATGGCATCCCGACAGAAATCTGAGGCATCACCTAATGTTATTATTGGTATATTATAGTTTTTATCTTGTGACGTCTATTGTTTGCTTGACCTGGGTTCAACTCTTTATTATGTGACTCCATATGTTAATGTGTTTATTGGATTTGATCCATGAGTTATTTTAGATCCTTTTTATATTTCTAACCCAATAGGTGACCCAGTTATTGCTAAGAGAGTTTATAGGGTATGTGTGGTATCTGTTGCTAACAAGAAGACCTTGGTGGATCTGCTTAAGTTAGATATGGGAGATTGGATGTAATTCTTGTTATAGATTTGCTGTATTCTTATTATGCATCTGTGGATTGTCGAACCCGTATGTTTATCTTTAAGTTCATGAGTGAACTATTTACAGAATGGAAAGGTAGTTCCTTAGCTCCTAGGGTGAGGTTCATTTTGTATTTTAGAGCTCAGAGGTTAATCTCTAAGGGTTTTCTTTATCCGTGGTCTAGGTAAAAGATTCTAACTCAAAATGTCCTTCTTTGTCTTCGGTCCCTGTGGTTGATGAGTTTCTAAAGGCCTTTTCGGATGATATTCCTGGTGTTCCTCCAAATACGAAAATAGAGTTTCGTATTGATTTTCTTTCGGACATTTGTCCAATTTCTATTCCTCCATATAGAATGGCTCTATTTAAGTTAAGGAAACACAAGGAACAACTTAAGGATCTTTAGGATAAGGGGTTTCGTTGTCCTAGTATTTCTCCATAAGGTGTACCAGCATTATTTATATGTAAGAAGGATAGTTACCTTCATATGTCCATTATCTACAGGCAATTGACCAAGATGACAGTCAAGAACAAGTATGCTCTTCCTCAGATAGATGACTTGTTTTACCAGTTACAGGGTGCCAAGTTCTTCTCTAAGATAGATCTTCAGTATGGGTACCATTAGCTTAAGATTAGGGAAGTAGATATACCTAAGATAACTTTTCATACTCGGTATAGGAATTTTAAGTTCTTGGTGATGTTATTTGGATTGACTAATGCTTTAAGACCATTTATGGACTTGATGAACGTAGTGTTCAGGCATCATTTATATCTCTTCATCATTGTATTTATTGATGAAATATTGGTTAATTCAAAGAGTGAGGTGGATCATGCTAATTTTAAAGGTCCAATTTCAAGAAGGTTTCACCACCCATCTTCACAAAATCACAAACTACGGTATGCATAGTTTCCATTCATGGACCCCTTTCATCCATGAAGTCCAAAAATCCTTTTTAACAACAAGTTATGGATTTTCTTCATGTTTTCTTGTTTTGTTTGTTCTCTTTCATGTTGATAAATAGGAATTGATTTCTATTCCATGATTTGACGATAAATTCCATGTGGGTTGATTAGTATAGATAATGATTTATGAAATCTCATGACTAAAATATTGTATGATGGAATTGGAATTGAAACATGATTTTTAATTGTTGTATAATATGCATTACATGTACTATGCCTATAATATTTTTGATTAAAGGCCTAGATAAAGGAAAATTTTCTAACTAGCATGATATCATTAAATCCCCATGCATGTACAAGTTTATGCCTATTACACGTTTGATTAAAGTCTCCTATGAATGTAGTATGCATTATGATATTAGTCAAGTCTTCAAGTAAATAATGCTATGTCAATTTCCTTCTGTCGAGACCTGGGGGTACTTGTACCCAAAATATTAGCTGTGTGCCTAGATCCATGTCGTATTTTCACGATACTATCAGTCAAGCTATGAACTCTTAGACTTCAGATAGTCTTATGACTCAAGAAAAATCTCCATGATCTCATGACTCAGTCAGTTGTCAAATATTAGTAGTATTTCGTCAGCCACAGAAATTTAGTAACTTAGTCTATGCTCAGTTCAGTTCAGTAAATCATGTTCAGTGTCCATTTAGATGGAAGTAGGAATTAGCACTAAGTGAACTCAAGGATGGGGACTCACCTGTTATATGAGGGTGTTATTCCTAAAAGCAATCCTTGCATTCCAAAACTATATAGCCAGTATAGATTGAGACATCGTAGCCTGCATTATGAACGTAGATGAGGTGGCTTAACCTGTTATGTAAGGGTTCCCACCGTTCTCCCTAGAGTTACCTGTTATATGAGGGCAACTCACATGTTGTCCTTACCAGTGGCGCGGTATTGATACCCTCCCAATTGGGGCATAGATTGGACCCCAGCTCAGATATTATAGAACCTTTAAAGTATGTCGGTTAGATGCTACTTCCCACAGTTTCATGTTACAGGATCAGGACTATCGTATATAATCAATCAATCTCAGTAATAGAACATAAATAGTTTTTTAGATTTTAAAGCTATCAGCTACAGTTAACTCAGATATAGTACAAAACTTACATAGTTCTATCAAATTGAGGATTGTCAGCTGCAGTCACCCACGTTATCAGTTAATCTCAGATATAGTCACCCATGTTATCAATGATACTCATACACAGTTATTTATGTTATTAGTTATGTCATGTTATCAGTATCCAGACTCAGTAGTCATGATACCATGGTATCGGTATCATGTTATTACATTGTCAGTTACAGTTGTGTATTTATGTATGTCTTCTCATGTTCATGTTAGACAGACAGTTAGAATTGATCATGCATGCAAACCATTGCATATATCCTACCTCACATGTATACTCGGTACATATGCACTGACACATTTGCGCTATGGTGCTTTCATTTTATATTACACCATAGGTTCTGAGACATGAGTTCCACATCAATGGTAGATTCCAGATTCAGCAGTCAGAGTAGAAGTTAGTCCTCATCCTTCGAGAACATAATGATTTTCTAGTATGTCATTGATTAGCTTATTAGTTAGAGTTAGTTACAGACATCTCCCATCAACTCTTTATTTAGATTCTTAAGACAGTAGTGGCTTTCAGACTAGATATAGACTAGATAAAAAGTATAATGTTCAGACTTCAGTATTTTTAGTTTTGTTTTGGTCATTCAATTACCCCACACAGATGTTACATTATTTAGTCATGTTCACGATCGAACCTTATGGCCTTTCAGTGTATGCTTTTGCATTATTATATTATCTTATGCAGTATATAGGTACATTATCAGTCTTGGGTTAGAGGTTACCCCTACCATGTTCGTCATTCGAGGATGAATGTTCCTAGTAGGGGAGACTGAAATATCCTGGGTTTTGACCCTGAGAAAATTTCCTAGAAATTCATTCTTTGGACCGAATATGACTCATGGGTATGAGCTGTATGCTGGGGTGTGAGTGATATGGTCCTATCTTATGCTAACCAGTATTAGTTGGTGGGATGGTTTTGTTAACTCAAATAGGTATGAATTAAGGGTTATGAGTCATAGGGATTAGTATAAGTTATGTCAAGTACTCGTATGGTTGACTATGTTTGATTCTCCTAATATTTCATTCTGCTAGAGATACGGGTAATAGGTTTGGATTGTATGTTACAGTAATGATTTAGTTAGATGAGTCGTTATCCAAGGGTTGAGGCTTTGATACAAGTGGTGGATACCAATTATATAGAAGGGTACGACTCGTATAGGTATGTTGTATCCCTATGACTGGTTTTAAGGGATTTAAGTGGGGGTATTTTGGATATTTTCCTACATACCCTAACTAGGACCCATGACTATTAATACACTTAGGAGGTTATTTACCCTATTATTCTATTCATTAACACTTAAAAACTATTCCAAAACTTGTCATAATTTTCTGAAGAGATTTTGGGGCAAGAAGGCTAGGGTAGGCATGATTTGGTGATTTCTTTTCGTCAATTCTTTGGTATAAGGAATGATTATCTTCCCTCATTGTAAATTCATCTAAATTCATGGTTTATATGATTTATTCCATGGTTTTTCTATTCCATGATTATGGTTTTCAACTATTCTTTTGGGTTTTTTATATGAAATGCTTGATTATGGTTTCATGTGGTTTTAGTTATGCTTTTTATATGCATTAATGGTGGTTTTGGAAAATTGTATTACATGGTAATGGTTTAATGGTCATAGAAATTGGTTTTGGTTATATTATGCCCCCAAGGTGTTTGATAAAATGCTAGCTTATAAAGATATGTTCATTGCATTGACTTTTTTTAATAGAACTCTTGCATGTTTTCAACTGGATAAAGGATTTATGTATGGTTTAAAAGTTTTGAAAAGTCTAAAGGCTAAATTGTTAAGCTTGTGGAGAACATGGAAGTCTCCTAAGATGATTTAATATGGAAATTTGAAGGGCACCTAAGATCTCCTTAACCCAAATAGTTTGGCTACGCATATTACTTGCAAGTAATGGGTTGGTATGATGATTCCACTAATATTGGCATTGGATAATAAATGGTAAATGGATTGTTTGAATATGATTTTAATTTGGCATTAATGGCAGAATATGTAGCTAAATCGTGGAAGGTGGCGATTCCAGGGGACCAAAATGGAAAACTCATATTTGCCAATATGAAAGTATTTGATGACCATGTGTGAGTGTCATGTTTTATATTGGAGGTATGTACTTATCTTCCCATAGGATAATACTTGGTCGTGCAGCTACACATACTAGGGCATTTTCAGCAGGGGAGATAAACCCATAAGGCCCGTGGGTTGTTAGGACGACAAAGCTACACAAAACAGGTAAATATTTTAATGTAAGATAAACTCTTTTCCTTTTCGCGGCACTTATATATTTATGGTCTTATGCATTATGGATGGTTTCACTTAGTTTTATGACTGGCATTATTCTATCGCTATCCTCTATTTCATGCTAGCAGTTATTTAACCCCGTCTACTGGCGGTAGTATACCTACACTATGCAGGAACTGGCCATCCTAATCCTCTTGTTTAGTATGCGGGTTTGGTATTTGCATTTGTACTGAAGTAGTGAGCTTCTATTCTTTCGAAAGCCATCATTTCATGTTATGGAATTATTTAGATACTTAACTTTTATTATGGATAGTGGTTTTAGCCATGGTTGGAGGCATGTCCCAACTGGATTTGTTTATTCTTTTGGATAGAGAATTTGTTATACTTTTAGGGGCTGGTATTGGCAGGATGTGTATTGGTGTCGACCTTGGCATTGTAATAAGTCGGTGGGCTAACATCATTAGATAATATTTTTCGTAGTTCTATCATGCTACATTTTGGGATTTATTTTCATATTATGTTTTGGTATTCCCTTTTTGGTTTGTGGTCTATGGTTTTATTTGTTATGGTTGGATGGTTGTTATGGTATGGTTAAACTCAATTGGGTTTGTCACGGTTGTGACCCTATCCCAGAGTCATAATGAGAATAATAACGCCATCTTGTCATATGTTCTATCATCTCATCTAAGGCTTGATATAGGTGGTTGGGTTGGAAAACACTAGGTAGTCCCTGATCCTGGTTGGACTTGGGATGCCCATTGTGATAAGTACCGAGGTCATGTCGTATCATTAAGTTAGGGGTAATCTTATCATTTCCCCACTTAAAATCTTAAGGCCCCATGACTTATAATACTCTTGGGACATCATTTAACATATTTGAAATCACTCAAACTCTCTTGAAATACTCTCAAATTCTCTCAAGGCTTTTGGGTTAATGAAGGCTTATATTTTATCAATAGGATTAATTCGAGGATTACAAGGGTGATTTCTCTTCATCAGCTTTGTAATCTAAAGCATGTTACTCCCCCTAATATTTAGTTCCAAGTTAAGGCACATTTAATGAATTGTTTTCATGGCATAAATGTTATATGGTTTTGGGTTTTCAAATATATGATTGAAGTTTTTGTTACAATGGTTGGTTGTCATTTTCCCATGTGTTTTACCTATGATTTTCATATTATTATGGTTGTTTGAATGTTTGGTTGCATGGGAATGGTTGATTTTTACTTTGTTTTGGCTTTGAAAAGACTATGCCCCCAACATGTTTGATAAAATGCGTATAAGAATAGTTTTGGATAAATTGTTGGACTTTCATTGAACTATGTATAATATAGCTTGGAAATTGAACTCTAAATGGTTTAAATCATTTGAAATGGTTTAATTGTAACGTCTTGGTTGTTAAGATGGGTTTAATTAAAAGCCTTGCGGGGTATAAGAGAATCCCCCTAGCAAGCATAATAATTATCACTTATGGGGTACATGGAATTCTCCCAAGTCCACTTGATAATGTAATCTATTTGTACATAGGAATCCCTTTACTTAAAAAGGATGGCAAAGGATATTTATTGTAAACTATAGTTGGTATGACATTACCACTACTTATACCCTTGGTTAATAATTAATGGAATAGTGGTTAGGTTTTATGGTAATGGTTTTACTTGTGCAATAATGGTCGGGTGTAATATCTAATCGTGAAGGTGTGAGTCCAGTGGGCAGACGTTGGAAACTCATGTTTTCTGACATGAGAATTTGTAATGACAAACATAGACAATACTAATGAGGGACATCGAAATCCGCTATGTATGCTTGTACATATATATCATGGAGAGTGAAGGATACTCAGGAATCCCCCACTCCTATGGTATTTTTTGTTCATACATCTAAATGCATCGTGGCCCGTTTAGGGGTTACACTAGACCCTTATAGCCCATGGGTGGTTCTAGGATCAATAAGCTATATATACCTTGGTTAATATTTTTAATGTCATGCAAAACCCAGCTCTCTTTCCCAGTATAGTTATATATATTTATGTATGGTTGTGAATGGATATGGTTGTTTTACTTGGTTTTAAAAAGTTGGTATTAGTTTATCCTTATCCTGACTACTTCCTAGCATTTACCTGCTAACCTATCTTTGGGCATTTGTATCACTATTCAGTGTAGGAACCAACCATTCTACTCCTTCTTCTTAGTCATCGTATTTGGGATTAGCTTGGTTGCATTGAATTGGTGAGCTTGAATATTCTAGAAGTCTCCATTTCAGATAATAGATGTCTTTACATACTTTGATTATTTCATATACATTAGTTTTGTCCATGGTTGGGGCATGTCTCAATCGGATATTATTTTACTTTTAGTTAGAGGCTTTATGGAATTACTACGGGTTGGTATGTAAGGTGTCAAGAGTGATGTCATCCTTAGTATTGGTATTGGTATTGGGGTTGATACTATTTGACTATATTTATGATTTTTATATCCTATTATGTTATGGACTCGTACTTGGTAATTTTTTTGGATTTGGTATGATTACCTATTAGGTTTTTGATGGTTTTAATTGCTTGGGTTGGTTATGGTTATAAGCCTATCCTAGATTCTGGAGTGGTACAAAAATGATATATTATTATTGGTTTGGAATTCATCCGACTCATGGATATGTTTGGAGGTTGGGTAGGGTAACAGGGGTGGTCCCCAGTCCTGGTTGGACTTGGGATGCCCACTATGACAAATGCCATTTCGTGTCATGTCAAGTTAGTAATAGAGCTTTAGATTCGTGGACAATTGGGAGTCCACAAATTCATGTCGAGTCAAGTCTATTTTAATGGTGTTTAGCATGCCACACTTAGAAGGGAGAGGCTACAAGGCATTTAGGAAATATTTCTCTTCTCTGTGTTCTATGTTCAATTTTGGATATCTATTTCCTAGAATCTCATCTAATTCCATTTATTCATTTTTTAGAACATGCCCCGATGATCTGAAGTTCACAAAAATTCTTTTTTCCCAACTGGGGATGATGTGTTTGGGAAATGCTCTTCTTATGGGATCCATACTTGGTCTAGGGGTCCGTTCCTTTATTTTTCTAGAGTTCCACTAGTTTCTTTAATTCCTTCTCAGGCTCCTCACGCAAACGTGATAAATGCATAGTTTTATTAGTTGATTAATATGATTGATCAGTTGGTAGCTTCTCAGGGTGAGCATGGCACATCTGGTTTTATATCTATTGAGGCCGAAAGGGTTGGCTAGTTTAAATTATTAGATCCTCCAACCTTTACTGGTGTTAAGGCAAAGAAAGATCCTTAGGGTTTTCTGAATAAAATAGAAAAAATCCTTAGGTTGATGTAGGCCATGAATGTAGAAGAGGTGAATTTTATTTCCTATCAGTTAAAGGATATGGTTTACCAATGGTATAATGAATAGGATTAGCAAAAGGGTGAGGTCGATAAGTCATCTTGATAGGGAACTTTCTCTAATGCATATTTGGATTGGTTCTTTTCTCTGAAATTGAGAAAAGTAAAGGTAGAGGCATTTATTAATCTAAAATAGGAAAAAATGTTGGTTAAGAAGTATGCCTTGAAATTTCACCAGTTGTCTAGGTATGTTCTAGAATTGGTGTCTGATATGAGTGCCCGGATGAAAAAGTTTTCTTCAGGACTATCTCATGAGAAGATACTGAAAAGCAAGATTGCATTTCTAATCAAAGACATGGATATCTCTAGGTAGGCTATTCATATACAACTAGTGCAGAAGGAAAAGACGAAGCAGGGTAAGAAGTTCAAGTTCTCTAAGAAGACTGGTCAATATTAAAGAGGTCGGTATGGTGGTAAGTTGCCAAAGAAGAAGTAGGGGAGTTTTCATTCTTTTACCACAACTAGTGCTTCTTACTAGAAGTAGTCAGGTGATAGGCATTAGTAGGGTAGCGATAACCTTAGTGCATAGTGCCCCCAATTATAGGCTAGTAGAGCGATAACCTTATGTCCTTATTTTGAGCTATATGGTCGGTTGCATCGAGTTTATGCGATGAAGAGAGGGATAGGTGCTTTAAATATTGTTAGCCTAGCCATATGCTTAGAAATTGTTTGATTTGAAAGGTTGTGTCAGAAGCGAATATAGTTTTGGTTGCCTCTTCATTTTATCCTGTAAAAAATAGTGTTTCTCCTGTATCTATTTCTATTTCTTGTACCAACACGAGCCATAATCTGTAATATGCACTCACTACCTGATAGAATTTTGAGGCATTACCTTATGTCGTGACTGGTATGTTGAAACTCTTTTCTCAAGATGTTTGTTATTTAATTGAACTAGGTGTTCTCTTTCTTATATAACTCGATTTGTGGTTGTGTACTTTGGTTTTGGTCCTGAGGTTATTTCAGACCTTTTTTCTATTTCTACCCTAGTAGGTGACACTTTGGTTGCTAAAAGAGTCTATAGGGGGTGTGGTATCTGTTGGTAGTAAAGAGACTTTGGTATATTTGCATGAATTAGATATGGTATTTTTTTATGTCATTCAGATGATAGATTGTTTATACCAATGCTACATCCCCTTAGATTATCGAACTAGTAAGGCTATCTTTAGGCTTCTTGGTGAGCCAATTATTGATAATAAGGTTAGTTCCCTAGATCATAAGGGGAAGTTTATATCACATCTTAGATCACAAATGTTAATATCTAAAGGGTGTCTCTGTTATTTAGTCTGAGTTAAAGACTCTAACTCAAAAGTTCCTTATTTGTATTTGTTTTTGTTGGCGAATAAGTTTCCTGAGGTCTTTTCGGATGATCTTCCTGGTGTTCCTCTAGATAGAGAGATTGAATTTGGGATTGATTTAGTTTTGGACACACATCCAATATCTACTCCTCCTTATAGAATTGCCCCAGCTGGATTGAGAAAACTTAAGAAGAAATTAAAAGATCTTTGGGAAAAGGGTTTTATCTATCCTAGTATGTCCCCATGTGGTGCACCGGTGTTATTTCTATAGATGAAGGATGGTTCCCTTTGAATGTGCATTTATTATCGGTAGTTGAATAAGGTGATGGTTAAGAACAAGTATCTTCTTCCAAGAATAGATGATCCGTTTGACTAGTTACAAGGTGCCAAATTCTTTTCTAAGATTGATCTAAGGTCTAGGTATCATTATCCTAAGATTAGGGAGGTAGATATCCCTAAGATAGATTTTTGAACTTGGTATGGGCACTTTGAGCTCTTAGTTATGTCATTTGGTTTGAATAATATCTCAACGACGTTCATGGACTTGATGAATATGGTCTTTCATCAGTTTCTGGATCGTTTTGACATTATGTTCATTAATGAAATTTTGGTGTACTCTAATAGTGATGTGGATCATGCAAATCACCTTCCTGTTATGTTGCAGACCTTGACAGAGGAATAGTTGTATGCCAAATTCCCTAAATATGAATTCTGGTTGAATGCTGTCACTTTTTTGGGTCACATTATTTCTAGTTAGGGGATCATGGTGGATAGCCAAAAGGTGGTGATGGTGGTTAAGAAGTGGCCTTGACCCATGAATCCAACAAACATTCCGAGCTTCTTAGGTTTGGATGGGTATTATATGAGGTTTGTGGAATATGTTTCAATGATAATTGTCCCATTAACTAAGTTGACCTAGAAAAAGGTTAAGTTCTATTGGTTGGATGCTTGTGAGGATAGTTTCGAGAAGCTGTAGGATAAGATAACTTTGGCTCTGGTTTTGACTTTGCCTTAAGGAAATGAGGGGGTTTTGGTTTACTGTAATTCATCTCGGGTGGGGCTTGCTAGTGTTTTGATGAAACATAGGAAGATGATAGCCTATGCTTCTAGGCAGTTGAAAGTACATGATATAAACTATCTTACTCATGATTTAGAGCTTTTAGCAATAGAATTTACATTGTAAATCTGGCAGCACTCTTTATATCGAGTGCACGTGGATATGTTTTTTTGTTATAAAAGTGTATAGTATGTTTTCACTCAAAAAGATCTTAATCTCAAGTAAAGTAGGTGGCATAAGCTTCTCAAGGATTATGACATAAGTGTTTACTACCATCCAGGTAAGGCTAATGTTGTTACTGATGGTCTTAAAAGGTTCTCTATGGAAATTTTAGCTCATGTGGATGATAAAAGGTGGGAGTTAGTGAAGAATATTTACCCTTTGGCTAATCTTGGAGTTTGCTCTTTGAACTTCGAGAATTATGGTGGATTGGTACAGAAAATGGTTCACTCATCAATTAGTGCAGAGATTAAGGAGAACCAAATGCTAGATCTTATTTTGATGAAAACCAAGAGTGATATAGGTAGGTAAAAGATAATGGTATTTGAGATAAGTAGTTATGGAACCTTGCACTACCACAAGAGGTTATGTGTTCCTGACGTCGATGGTTTGTGAGAAAAGGTATTGGCTTAGGGGCATGAATATCTGTACTTTGTTCATCCTGGTTCAATGAAAATGTATCATGACCTCAAGGAGATGTATTGGTAGAATGGTATAAAAATGATGTGGCTGATTTTGTGGCAAAATATTTGGTATGTCAACAAGTTAAAGTTGAGCACATAAGGCCTGAGGGATTGAATCAGGAGATTGAAGTACTGGAATAGAAATGGAAAGTGATCAACATAGATTTCGTTACCAGTCATCCTTCGTCTCAGAACTAATTTGATTCATTTTGGGTCATCGTGGGCAAGATGAAAAAGTCAGCTTACTCCTTGCCAGTGAGGAATAGCTTTTATGCTGAGGATTATGCGAGGTTATATTTCATTAGATTTTGAAGTTATATGGGGTACCTGTTTTGATTATATCTAATCGTGTTATGCAGTTTTTATCTCACTTTTAGCGATTGTTTTAGAAAGGGTTATGGACTAAGGTTAGTCTAAGTACTGCTTTTCACCAGTGGATGGATGGGCAAGGAGAGAAGACTATTCAAAAACTGGAAGATATGCTTCTTTCATATTTGATTAATTATGGTTGTAATTGGATTAAGCATCTACCTTTTGTAGAGTTTGATTACAACAATAGCTATCATTCTAGCTTTGGGATTGCCCATTTTATGGCATTGTATAGTAGGGGATGTAGATATCCAATTGGGTGGTTTAAGTATGGTTAGTCGGATATGTTTGGCCCAAATATGGTTTATTAGAATATTGAGAAGATAAAGGGGATTTCAAATAAGCTTAAGGCTGCCCAAAGTTGCCAAAAGTCCTATGCAGATGCAATACGTAGGGACTTAGAGTTTGAGGTTAAAGATAGGGTGTTCCAAAAGATGTCTCCCATGAAGTGAGTAATGAGGTTTCGAACAAAGGGGAAGCACAGTCCCCAGTATGTTGGTCCTTATGTGGTTAGAAGGAGGGTTTGTAATGTCACGTATGAATTAGAGTTGCTTTCTAGTTTGAGCTTCATTCATTCGGTATTCGGTGTCTCTATGTTGAGAATATGTATAGGTTTTCATTCATCAGTTGTTCATTTAGGAGGATTGTGTATCTTAGATTCTCTGTCTTATGAAAACATCTCGAGAAAGATCTTAGATCGACAGGTTTGCGATTATGGACAAAGGATGTAGCTTTGTTTAAGGATCTATGGAAGAACCACAAGGTAGAAGAAGCTACAAGGAAAGCGAAAAAGGACATGAATTCCTAATATCCATATTTTTTTCTGCTTCTGATATTCATGCGGAAGGTATGTATTCCTTATGACATCTTTGTTTTCTAACTTGGTTAAAGGAATGTTTTATTTCCTTGCATCCTTTTTTTCTAACTTAGTTATAGGTTGGAATGTTTATTGTTTGGTGTAATTTGTGCTTATACTATGTTGTCCATCATTCAGAGACGAATGATCCTAGTGGGGGAGAGTGAAACACCCTGGGTTTTGACCCTAAGAATTTTTTTGTGTTTTGGCTTCCGGATATCATATGAGTTGGGTACTTCTCATATGATTGGGTACAACTAGGTTGGGTTTATCCATAAGGTGGCAAATATGTGTTGGTAGGTTTCTTTCTATGGTACAATTATATAAACTAGTCGTATGTTATGGTAGGAAAAGTAAGGTGTAAATCGCATATTGCCCTAAGTTTAGTATAGTTGATTATATTCTGCCTAGGGTATGGTTTCATGGTACCACTCATATAGTTTGGTACGGTTTGTCTTGGATGATCATATGTTTGATAGTGTTGGGGTCTAAAAAGAGGCCTAGGGTACAAGTTGTTGGAACACTCGTATAGTAAGGTACGAAAGGTAAAGGTTGGCCGTACCATCCTGCGGGGATTTTAGGTAGTTTAAGTTGGGGGTAATCTGGAAATTTCACCACTTAACAACTTATGGGCTCACGATAGATAACCCTCTTGGGACATTATTTTACCTATTTGCAATCACTCAAACTCTCATAAAACACTCTGAAATTCTCTCAAGTCTTCTGGGTAAAGGAAGGCTACTATTTCATCAATAGGATCAATATGGGTCTTAAAAGGGTAATGTCTCTCCTCCATCTTCATAAGCTAAGGCATGTTTACTCCTCCCTCATTGTCAGTTCTAACTAAAGGAATATTTAATGAATTATTTTCATGGCATAATTGTTGTATGGTTTTGGGTTTTCAAATATATGTTTGTAGTTTTGGTTAGAATGGTTGTTTATGGGTTTCCCG
Organism: Capsicum annuum; assembly: GCF_002878395.1. NCBI lineage: Eukaryota > Viridiplantae > Streptophyta > Magnoliopsida > Solanales > Solanaceae > Capsicum > Capsicum annuum. The sequence continues at coordinate 119,501,272 of NC_061120.1, read as the reverse complement.
TGTCTTTTACTTATGATTTTCATATTATTATGGTGGTTTGAACATTTGGTTGCTTGAGAATGGTTAATTTTTACTTTGTTTTAGATTTGAAAACACTATGCCCCTAACATGTTTGATAAAATGCCCATGAGAATGTTTTTGGTTAATTGTTGGACTTTAATTGAACTATGCATGGTATAACTTTGTAATGGAACTCTAAATGGTATAAATGATTTGAAATGGTTAAATGGTATGGTCTTGGTGATTATGATGGGCTTAATAGAATAATAATAATAATCACTTGTGGGGTACATGGGATAATCCCAAGTCAACTTGATAATGTAATCTATGGGTACATGGGAATCCCTTTACTTAAAAGGGATTGCTACGAACATTTATTGCAAGCTATAGTCTGTATGATGATGCCACTACTTATGTCCTTGCTTAATAATAAATGGAATGGTGGTTTGGTTGTATGGAATGATTTTAGTTGGGCAATAATGAAGGGGTGTGATAGCTAACCATGAAGGACTGAGTCCAATGGATGGAGAAAGAAAGCTCATGTTTGCCGACATACGGATTGGTCATGACGACCATTGATGAATGCTTATTTTATCATTAATTCGCACTACCTATTTAGGCACACTACCATGTTTTGTAGAATTAAATGAGATATAATCGTGATTTAATGCACTAATATCAACATTGTGCAGGTATACAATTGGTGAGATGGAGACATGTGGATTAGAGCAGTCACCAGCCATAGTTACCGCGATCGCATGCTACAGGTTGCATTTGCGGTTAGTTAAGATGGCTAGAGAAACGCGATAGCAGAGCACAACTGCAGTCGCATTGGCAGTGTTTGCTGACATCCTTACGGTATTGCGGCTAAGCAGGAATATTTCCCAGAGGAATTTTTTAAATTCACATGGACGAATCCCAAACCTTAGATAGGTAAAAACCCTTTCTTTTTTGGGTATTGCTTACCTCATAGAGAATTTTGAATTTTAAGAAAGAACATTAATTGGGAAAAGTCGTAATTAATTTTGGAGAATTTAATTCGTAGTGTTTTGTGAAGAATGAATGCTTTGGATAATCCTTATGGTATATATTTCTTTACTTTCTTCATGAGTAGCTAAGTAATTTAGTCTTGGGAGTATGTTGAACTAAAGTGTATTTGTGTATGGGTGTTGATGGGTTTTCATGATTTTTAGTTATTTATTATGGAGTCCACCCTTACTTGAGCTTAACAGTTTCAATTTATGGGTGAAAACCCCAAATATACAAATGGGTTTGATGGGTGAAAACAACAAACTCTAGAAACCCTTCATCATCCTTGAAAGAGGGATGAAGATGAAGTTATGGGAACCCATAGCATCATTTAAAGAGGGATATAGGGTGAGAAGGATATTGTGGACAATCAAACCTATGGTTTACTACGTTTTGGAATCTTATAAATAAGTGTGATTCGAGTGTAAATCCTAAAAAGGACATCTTCCTAGAAATAGGGATGCCCGATTGAGGTTTTGGGTGGCTGTTAATTACAGATTCATTATGGGTTTGAAAGAGCCAATTGGTGAAATTCTTGTGGTTTTGGTTAAAGGTTCACCACAAAGACTTTTGACCCAGCCTATCTCTCACTCAACAACTAAGTTTCATGTTAAACTACAAATAACATACACATGTTTTACCTTTAGTTAGACTTATTCCCAAGATCTTCTCAAATCTTGTTTTTAAATCAAAAGTAATATATTAGTGTGTTGTTAACCAAAAATTGTTACAAACAAGGTTCAAACCAATTCCCCCACTTTAATTTACATGTTGTGTTTCTTAGCATTCCAGGTAACCTTTTAGTAACTTAAACAACCATAGGATTTGAAATTTATATTTTCTCTAGTTGGATTCGACCTCAATGCAAGTTGGGTTATTAACAACAACCGTCTCGCCCCTAAAATATGGGAATGAGTTAAGCATTATCAACCATATATGGTACTTACATGGTACATGGGAATCCCCTAAGTACACTTTTACATATGTATCACTGAGAGCAAAGGTTACTTGAGGATCCGCTACTCTAATAGTATCTCCAGTTCATGCGACTACATGCATCGAGCCTGTTCAAGGGGTTACATTAGACCCATATATCCTATGGGTGGTTCTAGGATGGCTAAGCTACACATACCCAAGTTAATGGTTTTAATGTAATGCTAAACAAGATTTCCATTCCCAACATGGTTATATATATGTATGTATGGTTGTGAATGCGTATGGTTGGTTTATTTGGTTTCAAAAAGTTTGCATGATTTTATCCTTATGTTGTGTACTTGATATTGTTCACCTTCTAACCCATATTTTGTTGTTGTATCCCTATGTGATGTAGGAACCGACCATTCTATTCCTCCCACTTAGTGATAAAATTTGAGATCAGCTTGGTTGGATTAAAGAGGTGAGCTTTAAAATTTGGGAAGGCTCCATTTCATTTCATGAATGTCTTTTAATACTTTGGTTATTTCATAGACATTGGTTTTGGCTATGGTTGGGGGAATCTACCAATCAGATATTATTATACTTTCGGTTGGAGGCTTTATGGAATTACTACTGGTTTATATGAGTTATGTCGGGAGTGTTGTTAGCATAAGTATTAGCATTGGTACTGGGGATGATACCATTTGACTGTATTTATGATTGTTCCATCCTATTATGTTATGACTTGTACTTGGTTATTTTTTTTTGTATTTGGTATGGTTATTAGTGGGACTTTGTTTGGTTGGTTATGATTATTGACATATTCTATTGTCTGAAGTTGTAAAAAAAATGCTATTTTTTTATAGGTTCAGAATTCATCCAACTCGGGATAGGAAGCTACATAGGAAGTTGAGGAAGATATGAAGGCCATGTACCCATTCTTATTCCCCATGTAGAGAGAAAGTTCTTGAGGTATGAATTTAATTCCCTTTAAAATTTGTCATTAGTTTCTAGTGTATTCTTACTGTTATCGTGCTAAAAATAGCCTAATTCCTCATTCGGGAACTAATGATCTTAAGTGATGATAATGTAAGACCCTATAAAACTTAAACAATTTTAGTTTTGACCATTCCATTTTGTAATGTCAATTTTTGAGTTGAATTATGTTTAGGGATGTTCAAATGGTGTTTTGGGGAAGTGTCAGAATTTTTAAAAGAAGTTAGGGGCTATTTTAAACTATGAGATAGTGTTTCTTCGCGATAGTGGTTTTCCAGGGAGTTAGCCTCCGCGATAAGGCCATAGCACGGAGGCTTTCACCCTGTGATAAAGGTGTGCGTTGCACCTAAATAAACATCCCAGTATGTGCCATCTACAGTCCGTAGGTGAAAAGAATATGATTCAGAGAATCTAAATATAGAGAGTTTTCAGGAGATTTTGGAGGTGCCAATAGACTCAAAAGGTAATAGTCAATTGGGATCTAAGATAAGGGTTAGATTGTGACATCCTAAGAATAAAAAAGTAAAGGGTGAAAGCCTTCAATGAGTTCACAAGACAGTTGATGGTACCTATCTCATCTGATTATGCTTGCAAGACATCTAGTTTGTTCAACAAACCACGATAAACCTACTGAGTTACGAAGCCAAAGGGAACACAATCCTAGTATTCATCTCTAATTGATTACAAATAATGTTGAGTTCTGTTATTATTGAGTTTTTACATCTACAACGCCCTCCCCATTTACTTTCGGCACTACATGTTGATTCTAACAAGAATGAAATATAAATTCACGTATTCACATTGGATTTGACCACAACTTTGTTGGGTTACTATATTTGCAAATGTATCTTTGGCCGATATCAATATGCACTGGTAAGTGAAAATACACCTAAGATTTGATTGCTAGTTATGAACAGAAATGGTTTTAGGTATTGGTGATGATTTCTCAATCAAACAACTAATATCATATGAGCTGTTTTCGAACACCCAAGTGTATACACTACCAAACAACCAATAACCTCATAATGATGATCTATTCCTAGAATCACCACCTAAATGAGGGTACCTTAAGTCTTATTGAATAAATCTCATCATTCTTGTCTTCTCTTTCAAGAAATACATGAGATCCTAACATAGTCCAAGATTACAATCTTAGTCTACAAATTAAAACACAAAGATTTAGGTAAAATCATAACATACCATCAAATACAATGATAAATAATCACTACCCAGATAACAATCAATACTCAACATTTGTAACCCCAAATTTGGGATATTAGCTACTTATATTAGAAAAAAAAGGAATTATACCATATTTTCTTCCATATTTGCAAAAGAATCAAAAGGTTTCACAAGAATACTCAAAATTTGAAGAACAAAGTAGTTATTCCCACAACTATAGTTTGATTACAAACTTAAGATTTAGAAAATTGACATAAGATAGGGTTTCAAATGACCAAAAAGGATTAAATGCCTTCAGCAAAATTGTAGCTCAAAATTATTGAGGACTTGATTTTGTACTATTTATGGGATAAATGAGTCACAAATTTCTGACTCATCAACATCCCAAATTTAAATCTTTGCTAGTCCTTGTGTAAATTAATGTTTACAAAATAGAATAAACAATGCCTAATAATAGAACTACTTGGGTGCATAGATACACACTTCTTTTGTGAAAACACTTTTCCCTCATGAGTTTTAAAACAATAGCCCATGATTTGACTATCAAGACCTCATTTTCTGAACAACAAGTATCAAATATTGTCTTAATGTTACCAAGTCAAGCATATGTTCATAGGCCTCAACTAAAATTGAAGAATAATCAAGGATAGGGACCAAGTACCCTCACAAAAAGATGTCTCTTTCCTTAAGTCTGTTTAGTAATAAAATCAAAGAACTAACATGAATTACCCACTCTCCCAAAAGATAATCAAGAACACAAGTACCACACGATAATCTTGACCATAAGCTTTGGTTCTCCAGAAATAAGCATACTACTTTGGAGATCATCTAGGTCTTAGTTTGGCTTGCAGTGTAGACAATAGATCAAGTAAGAAAGGTCAAGGTTATCGTGACTCTACCATTACAAAACATTAATAGTGACCTCTTTCACCTATTTTCGCAAGGTTTGCTTCTTCACATCACTTTTCAAACCAAATTTTTTTCAAAATTTTCCAGTTATCTTCCTCTTTCTTTCCTTCCACGCTTTTAACAACTATTCATAATTAGAACTAGGAACAATCTGCCACTTTTCTTTTGATTTTTTTCAACCTTTTTCTTATTTTTCTCTATTTCTACATAAGATACAAGGATAATTTAATGAGGAATTTAGTGGCTCCCACATTCATAAACTACAAATTAAACACTAACCCCAAGGTTTTCTCCACCCTAAAATTAAACTTTTGGTATAAAATGGTCTTTAACCTCACCTAGAAAGTTCAAAAATATTTGGTTCAAGAGAAGGAGATAATTAAAATCGTGTTTTAGCTTGTAACAAATTTATGTAAGAAAATGGGTTTCAAGGCTTTATCTTGGGACAATGTTGACAGCGAACTCACAATTGGACAGCTCAATTTGGTCAAATTGGTGGTGTAATATTGATCAATGAAAGAAGATTATTTACTCAATATCACACACTCTTTGCTTTTAAACTTGAGAAGTCAAGAAAGTTTTAGGTCGACACTATGTCAAAGATAAAAACAATACTTCACCCCGGCATGACACTGAATCACGTACTCAAAGCACTCTTTCTTAATTCATGTACCACATTCATTGCACATATCGAGTAATGTAAATAGGTGGCTAATACAATATGCAATTTTTCTAAAGAAAAATAAGAGCCTAACTAACCTATCTAGACCAATGAAGATACTTTTAAATGATGGGAACATTTTTTGAAAAAAGGTCAAGATGGATAACTAATTCAAAAGTCGTGCATGCAAAATTCTCCCCAAGTGTACCATTTGAGTCAAAGTGTCATATTGTTAGTACACCTCAATCTTAAATACACATTGCAAAATAAATTTCTGTTACTTACAATTAAACTAATAACTACTAAACTAGAAAGAGTAATAAAGTAATGAGAATAGCAAATCACACACCACACACTCCATGAAATCCAAAACACTAATACTAAAAATATTACCACCCAAATAAAATATATTTGAATGTCATATCCACGCACAAAGATAATGATAAATATCTAGAAAACTGAAACACTGTATAAATATAACCATGCACCAAGAGCTAAATACTACAGATCCAAAAATATACACCCTACCCCACCAAAAAATTATGTCTTATCCTTAATGAAAAGGACTAAATAAATGGAGAAAAAAAATTGGTATTTCTATGATTTTTAACTCGAACTTCATTATGAATGGAACTTCAGATTTAGACACCTTAAAACAAGAGTAATGTTAAAATTTAATAAAATTCTAGTTTTTTTTTACGGACTTGGGGTTGATCAAATAGAGTTATTGGACTTTGATATCACATATTGCTGGGCATCATTGATTTTCTTTTCTCATATAAACTTTATATTAGAATTGATTGGACTCAACGGGAGGTGATTCAAATCTGAAAAGATATAATCTAATTCTTCTAGCTAAGGCTTTCCTTGTGTGACTTTTTTAGGTATGTTAAGTCTTTTTTGACATATTTATAAGTGCTTATGTGATAACTATAAGTTATGAGAGTAATGGGAATGAGGTTCTTGTATAAGAGATATGACAAACATCTATACAGGTATTAGCAAAGATTGCAGAGTAATCAAGGATAGGGACCAAGTGCCTTGACATAAAGAAGTCCATTCCCTTAAGGCTATTTAGTCATCAAATAAAAGGACTAACATAAGTCACTCACTCTCCAAAAATATAATCAAGAACACAAGAACCGAACCATAATCTTGACAGTATAAGCTATTGGTAATATAGGGAAGGTAAAGGTTATAGTGACTCTACTATTACAAAACATTCATAGTGGCCTCCCTTAACCTATTTTCCCAAGGTTCGATTCTATACATCACTTTATGAACTATTTTTTCAAAACTTTCAAGCTATCTTCCTCTTCCTATCCTTCCCGACTATTAACAACGATGCATAATTACAACTAGGAACAAACTACCACTTGTCTATTGACTGTTTTCACCTTATTCTTAATTTTCTATATGTATACAAGATACAAGGATAATTCAATAAGGAATTTAGTGGTTCCTATATTCATAAAAGGCCAATTACACACTAACATAAAGGTATCTTCTTCCCCCTAATGGATTTTAGTCTAAGTTGGTATTTAAAGTCATCTAGACATTTTAAAAAGGTTTGGTTCAAGAGAGGAATATAAATAAAAAGGGGTTTTTGGCTAGTAACAAGGTTATGCAAGAAAATGGGTTTTAAGGCTCGATCTAGGAACAATGTTCATCAGTGAACTCACAATGGGATAACTCAATTTGGTCAAATTTGTGGTTTAATATCTATCATTGTCCAAAGATCATTTCTCCAATATCACACATTTTTTTCTTATTAACTAGAGAAACTGACTGAGTTCTAGGTGGACTTAATATGCCAGATAAAACAGATACTTCACCCATGCATCACACTGAATCACATACTCAAAGCACTCTTCGTCAATCGATGTACCACATTAATTACACATATCAAGGAATGTATTCAGGTGGCCAATATAAGATGTGAGTATTCACAAGAAAAATGAGATCCTAACTATCTTAAATGGAATAATGATGATACTTTTAAATGATGGGCACATTTAAAAAAAAATCAAGATGGATTGAAAATTCAAGAGTCGTGCTTGTAAAAGTTCTCCCTAAGTTTTCCATTTGAGTTAAAGTTTTTTATTGCTACTACACTTACCTCTTAAATACACATGCAAAAATGAATTTCTTTTACTTACCATTAAACTAATAACTACTAAACTAGAAAGAATAATAAAGATATGAGAATCATAAATCACACACCACACACTCCATCAAATCCAAAACACCAAACCTTAAAATATTACCACCCAAATGAAAAATATTTGAATGTCACATACACATACCAAAATAAGCATAAATATCTAGAAAAATTAAAAACTATATCAAAAGAATCATGCCCAAATAGATAAATATTATAGATCCAAAAATATACACCCCACCCCAACTAAAAAGTATGACATCATCAAAGTAAAGGACTAAATAAGTAGATAAAAAATTGGAATTTCAATGGTTTTCAACTCGAACTTCATTTTCCATGGAATTTCAGATTTAGACCCCATAATCCATTGGTAATGTAAGAATTTAATAAAATTCTAGTTTTTTTCTTTTGGACTTGGGGTTGATCAAATGAGGTTTTTGGACTTTGATGTGACATATTGCTTGGTATCATTGGTTTTATTTTCTCATGTAAAATTTATATTCTAAGTGATTGAACTCGATCGAAGGTCATTTAAAAAGAAAAAGGTCAAATCTGATTTTTCTAGCTCAGTATTTCTTTGTGGATCTTTTTTTAGGTATGTTAAAGACTTTTTTACACATTTTCAAGTGATTATGTGATACCTATATGCAATGAGAGTAATGGAATAGTGGTCTTGTACAGAAAATGTGACAAACATCTATACAGGTATCAGTGTTATAAAAAAGTTACAAAATTTTATAATTGCCGATTAAGATCAATTTTCCTATTTTTTAATATGATTGTAATAATTTTATTCTGAGACATGAACTGTTGAACATATAGCTAATTAGAATACTTCTATTTGGTTTAATTAACTTATTTTAGGAGTAGATATCTGATCTAGGATAAGTTATGAATGTTTTTCTTAAATGTAATTGGTTGATTGATAATTGAAAATTAGTGTGACACATCAGCACATTATGCTTTGTATTTTATGATACGGATCAAAGTATTGCATGTACAATATTATTTATATTATTAGAGTTGGAGTTTACACTTGCACATTATATTCTATTGATGAGTCAAAAGTTTGTCTCTTATTTGGCATAAAAGCAGTAATAAATCAAGTCCCTAATGTCATTTTGAAGTGTTTTTAGTATTTTTATTGTTTACGTATAGGGTTAATGCCAAGAAGTGGTTAGAATAGCAAAAGTAAGAAAAAAGATGGGATATTGGAGATAAAATGCACAAAAGCAGTGTAAAGGAAAATTGGCACATTGCCGACTAGTCCTACTCATCACAAAAGGTGGTTATATATCGCTAAATTTGAAAGTTTTGGTCAGGTTCAAAGGAAGACAAAACAAGAATGGATAATAATACTTAGTACAGTACCGACTTGATCGGTAAACTAGATTTTCCAGTAAAAAGTGACAAAAGCCAACCCATAAAGCTCAAAAATCAAAGTCTAATCAATGAGCCATGGACATTTCAACACATCACCGATCCAATTAGCGATAAATGTATTCTAAGCTAAATTTTATATGGTGGCATTTCCGTAATTATAAGGCCCAATTTTGCTGAAGCTATTTAAGCCATTTTATCCATTTGAAACCCTATCATTTGTAAATTTTTTGATTATTAATCTTGTAATCAAACCATATTATGGGGTGAATTACTTTTTTCTTTGAATTTTGAGTTTTCATGTGAGAGAATTGGATTATTTAGTAAATATGGAAGAATAATTTCGTAGAATTCCTTTTTCTTATATTATGAATAGCTAATTTCCCAAACTTCGAGTTGTGCATTATTGAGTACCGACTGTTGTGTGAAAAGTGATTATTTACCTTTATATGATATTGTATGTTATGATTTTAACTAAATCATTATATTTTAATTTATAGATTATGGTTGAAACCTTGGTATATATTTGGATCTCTTGTATTTCTTAATAGAGATGACAAGTGTGATGAGATTTAGTTGACAAGATTTGAGAGAAACACTTATATAGGTGTTGATTCTAGAAATAGTTTACCATCTTGAGGCATTAGTTATTTGTAAGCTTAGACACTTGGGTGCTTGAAAAAAGCTCATATGATATTTGGTGGTGGACTGAGAAATCTCCACCAATACATACAAATATGCTTAGTCATAACTAAAAATCAAATCTTAGGTGCATTATCACATACCTATTAATATAGTCATTCCCATGAAGGGATAACCCCTAGTGCCTTAACCCATTAATTATAATATTAAATTTTTCATTCGAAAAAACCAACATTGAGATTGTTGACTAAAAAATAAATTATTTTAATAAACCCACCATTTTTATTTTATTGTTTTATTTTAGTATTGTACCAACTTATTGTGGCTTGTGACACTTGAGAGTGAATTTATTACTCTTATTCCCATTGGATTTGACCCCAAATCTAAAGATGAGTAAAAGTATTTCAAATAACTGATTACATTCATATTAAAGAGTGTATTGCAGTGTTATCAAAAATGGAATTGATGTAGGTCAATGAACTGTAGAGTTTATTCTTTTTCTTGCTATAAGTTTCATTGGTTAGTTGTAATGTAAACTTTACCTTATTTGTTGTTTTTGTTCTGTTATGGTGATAATCTTAGTCTTCACAACATAATAAGTCAAAATAGTAGTGATTCTGCTTCATTGGATGAAACCTTGAGGATAAAGATCACCTAGTGGATGCCATTAGAGAAAGTACAATTCACATCCCACTAGCAAAGGGTAATGAAGTGTTTTATGTTACTAGTGTGATGATTTATTTACTTCAAATAAACACTTTATTTGGTGGTCAATCTCACAAAGAAACCATCTCTATTTGATGAATTTTATAGTCATATTTATGTCGCTCAATATTGCTCATATCTAATAAGAGACCATACAGTTAAGATTGTTTCTATTCTCGTTTGTAGGTGGTGCAACATTATCATTATAGGAATTTCCTATAGGATATATTAATTCTTATGATGCATTGACGAAAATGATTCTGGACTGATTCTTTTTACTATACCATATGCTCCTATTGAGGCAGGAAATCATAAACAACTAACAATTGAGTGGTGATCTATTACATGAAGCATGACAAAGCTTTAATAACAAGTTATTATAATGCCTAAACCATGAGGTATTGGATAAGATCTTTCTCTTAATAGTCTATGAAGCCTTATATCAATTGAACTAGATGGTAGTAGATAATGCTATCAGAGAATCTCTAACTAAACAAACTTATGGAGTTTCTTCGGCTTTATTGGATCAAGTGATGAAACAAAATTGAACATCATATACAAGAAATATCGAGGTGGCTGTTGGGTCTCCCTCTGCATATTTTTTTAATCTAAGAACATAGGAAGAAGTATAAGATGAGATATAAGAATATGGCTAAAGAAATGATATAATTATATATCCTTAATAAACATGTTATTGTCTCATCTCCAAAGGCAGTCAATGTTGTTGCTTTTATAAAAAATAAAGCATATGATGATAATAAAATAGAAATGCTTAATGATGAAATACAATTCTTATTGATACAACAACAGGAAATAGGTGAGGGAAAGAGGGGGTTAAAACCTACCTATAACAGGTGAGGTTCCAATCTAGAATGGAATGAAAAAGACTATGATTTGAAAGACCATGATTTGAAGGATCATGATTGAGGTAGTAATTGAAGTGATAAATAAATAAATAGGATCGCGATTGGAGATACAAAGATTGTGGCCATGATAAATACATTTCTCCATATGATCGGGCCAAAGGTAAATAAGTAACCTTCATTGACTCAAATAAGTATAATAACATAGATGTGCTTGCTTAGGTTTTTTTGGGGGTTAATGGAAGTTATATGATGGAAAAAGAAATAAAAATAAACTTTTCACAAGTTAATAAAATGGTCATTTCACACTCAGCCTTGATCAAACTAACTGAGATGAAATTAGGTCAAATTTATTCCTATTTTACTGCATAATAAAATGGAGGCCTTCTTAGTGATATGGCATCAAACCTAATGAATGATTCTCACATTATAAAAATTGTCACTAGGCATGGTAGAACTCTTGAGAATGAAGTTATAAATCATGATAAAAATCTTAATGAGAAGGTTGCTAAACAACAAGTAAGAAAAAAGATAAAGCGACTTAATAAGTTTATTAATAAAGTCCTTATATAATGTGAGCCGAGTGTTGAGAATCTTGGAGAAGTGGAAGAAAAGGTCAGAGGTGAAAATGTAGCATAAGTAGTTGATGATAATATCTCAAAATCAGAACGAAGTCTAGTTGTTTGAAACTGCAAATCAAAATACGTCCTTCATTTCCTCAAATTCTTAAGAAGGAGGAAAAATATACAAAATTTAAGAAGTTTCTTTAAAAATTTATCAACCTACTAAAAAAATATCCCATTGGTTGAAGCATTTCTAGAGATACCTAAATATGTTAATTTTATGACGGATTTGGTGACAAAAAATGGACTATGGAATTTTAGATCATGGAAGTATCACACAATTATAGTGCCATAATGTGGAGTAATCTTATAGTAAGAAAGGAAGATCCTGATGCATACACCATCCATTCACCATAGGAGTATATCAATTATGACAAGAATTATATGAACTAGGGGTGAGAATCAACTTGATGCCTCTAGAACTTTTCAAGATGTAAGGTTAGTGGTTACTAAAACGAATAACAATGAGACTATTGATGGTATACTGGTCCACTAAAAGGCTGTTTTGGATTCTTTATGACATACTTATTTGAGTTAATAGGTTCAAATTGTCCCATTAATTTTATAATCCTTGTTTGTGAAATAAATTATGATGTCCTAATAATACTCAGGAGACCTTTTCTTACTCTCTCCAGAATTTGTTAATGTTAAATGAGGTGAAATAATATTTCAAGTGAATAATGAAGAGAAAAATTTAAATGTTTGCAAGTCAATAAAGCAACCAAAAGACTAGTAAGTAATATCCATAATTGATGTGATAGATGATTAAGCAGCCAATGTGATTTAAGTAGAGATCATTAATGAGCGTTTAGTGGGAGTTTGTGGTACGACAAAAGTTATGAAATTGGAGAATGTGATGAAGTCTGTGAATATTTGAAAGGTCTTGGCTCTTTCACCAATAATCCATGATAGCTTGATCTTTATTTAAAGAATTAGCTGAGTCCTCCCCATCAATCCTCAATAATAGAGCCTTCAAAACTTAAACCGCTACCACCTAACCTACTTTATGTCTTCTGGGGGAACGATAACACCTACGCATTATAATTATATGTTATTTGAAGCCACGGAAAGAGGAAGCATTTAAATTGGTGGTGAGAAAATATATTTTAGCTATTGGTTGGATTAGATATTATCGAGATCACGTCTAGAATCGGTACTCATAATATAAAATTAGAACATGATTACAAACCATGTGTTAAGTGTTAAAACAAGTTGAATCCTCCCATGCAAGTGATTTTGAAAAATAGATAATCAAGTGGCTAGATATGGGTGTTGTGTATCAAATCATGGGTAGCACATAGGTAAGATCAATTCAATGAGTTCCCAAGAAATATGGTATCAGAGTGGCAGAAATAAGAATAATGATCTTATACTTATCTATCTAGTCATGGGTTGAATAGTGTGTATTTATTATAGAAAGTTTAATATGTTGATGAAAAAAGATCACTTCCCCATGCCCTTCATGGATTAGATCCTTGATTGACTAGAGAAAAGAGGTTAATATTTCTTTATAAACGGATAATTGGGCTACAATAAAATTTCAACAGCCCCTATCATTAAAAAACAACCTTCACATGTACTGATGGGATGTTTCCTTTCAAACACAAGCTATTTTGGAAATGTAATGTACCTGCTACTTTTCAATAATGTATGTTTTATATCTTTTAAAACATAGTGGAGGACTTGATTGTGCGATTTATAGATAATTTCTCAGTTGGAAAAAATACCACAATATGGTGAAGGAAGGGCGCCCTATTGATTTTTATTGGACGTTCATCAATTATCTCTCTAATATTACTTATTCTATGTGAAAACTTCTCAAAAAATAAAAATAAAATGAGTTTGATGGGGAATGTATGAGGGACTTTAATTACCTTAAACAAAAAATTATTTTTGCTCCCATTATCATGGCTCCAAATTTGTCACATTTAACCTTATGTGTCATGAAAGTGGCTTGTCACAGAAGCGGTGTTTGGTCAAAGGAAAGAGAAAATTTTCCATCATATATACTATGCTATAAAATTGTTAAATAATGAACAAATAAACTATACAATTATAGAGAAAGAGTTACTAGCTGCAATTTATGGGTTAGGCTTGTTTGTTATTATTCACATCAATTATGTCATATTGTGATATTTGATAGCAAAGATAGAGGCTAAGCCAAGGTTAATACGGTAAATTGTTCAAGAGTTTGACTTTAAAGTCAAAGATTGAAAGGGATGTAAACATAAAGTATTAGACCACTTGTTTTGCTTTGAGTCAAATAATGTGAGGATAAAGGAACTAGAGATCAATAAAATATTTCTCGATGAGATTGTTATGCCTCTTTTGAGGAAGATTGTTCCTTAGTATGTAGAATTTTAAAATTATATAGCGCGTAAGGAAAATTCATAATAACTTGTACTATTATCCAAAGAAGAAGATTCTCATGATGTAAAAAGATATTATTTTTATGAACCCTATATCTTTAGGGATTATATGGATAAATTGATTCATAATTATATTATACATAGAGATAAGGCGTATTCTTAAGGAATGCCATTCATCATCAGTTTGTGGCCATCCTGGTGGTGTGCACACAACTGTAGAGGTTCTCTAAAGTAAATTTTGCTGGCCAACTTTATGTCATGTTCACATCACTTAATGTGGGCATGTGAAGAATGACAAAGACAAGGGGAATGTTAAGTGCGGATATAGAGTTGTTTGATGTATAGGGGATAGATTTCTTAGGACCATTCATGACCTCTTATAGGAATTTTTATAACTTGGTAGAGCTTATTTATGTTTCAAAATAGATTGAGGTTGTTGCATTACCAACAAATAAAGTTAAGAGCGTCACTAAATTTTTGAATAGGTATATCTTTAACTATTTTTGTACTTCTCGTACTATCATAAGTGATAGGGGTTCTCAGTTTTTCAATAATTCATTTGAGCCGTTGATTAACAAATATGGTGTCAAGCATAAGGTGGTTTTTCTATAGCATCGTTAATCCCATGGGTTCACAGAAGTCTCCAATAAAAAGATAATGGAGTGTTTTTTGATAGTCATGAATGCAAGTAGATCTATTAGGCACAAAAACATGATGAAATTTTATGGGATTATAGGTCCGAATTTAAAACCCCCACTGGCATGTTACTGTATCAGTTGGTTTTATAAATATTTGTCATCTGCCCTTTGAGTTGACATAATGCATTGTGGGCTTTGCAGAGTTTGAATATGAATTGGAAGGGTGCCTCCATGTAGAGAGTAGACCAATTTCAAGTGATTCAAAAATTTTGCTTTATAGCCTATAACATTTCATATTTTACATGGAGCATATGAATATATGGCATGATTCCAAGATTCTGAAAAAGTAATTTTAAGGTGTGTGAGGATATACTATTGTATATTTTAAGGTATAATTTTTTTCAGGCAAACTCAAAACTAGGTGGTCAGATCCCTTCAATATGGTGCATGCTTCCTTAGTGAAGCAGTTGAATTAGAGAATGACATGGGATCTAAATTAATAGTGAATGGGTAAAGAAATAAAAATCACCACTGGATTCTCCTAATGGTTGATTTCATGGAGGTTTTATACCTTGCTAATACATTATTGATGAATAAAAATATTGTCCCACAACTATAACAAAGCCACTTCTTAGGAGGAAACCCAAGTTTATTTTGCCATTTTGTATAACGTTTGTTGATTTTTGTAGCTTTGTGATTGAGTGAAAATGTGGAAAACATAGTGAAACATATGTCAGAGACAAAAAAATAGGAGATCATGCACAAATCTTGATGGAGGAGGATTTGAAAATGCACAAAGCAATTTTCCACATTGAAGAATCCCCTCGCTAAAAGAGATCTCCCAATCTTAGATAAATTGTTCAAATTTGTAATGGTAAGTGAAATAAATAATATGCAGATACATTCAGTAAATGATTGACCATATCCAAATTGCTTCAGAAAAATGAAGCTCTGATGCTTTAAAAACTATTATATTTAGTGATAGAGCTCCATTAGAATATCATCGATGATTGTCGTAACCGAATAGAGTCACTGAATTGGTCGAATTTAAGAAAGAACAGTTTGATTTCTTGAATCTTGACCTTTCGTTATATTTTGATCTTTTGGTTTATATTCAAAATCATTCATCTCCTTATTCTCTATTTTTCATCACTTTCATAAATCATCACACACTCAAACACTCTTACACTAAAGATTTCTTCAACCTTCACCACTACAATTATATGTGCTTGGTGTCTCTAGAGTTTCTCACCCTTCTCTTAGCTTCTTTGTTAAATTTCTCCAAATTCTTGAAGTTAGAACTCAATTTAAACTTTTAATTAAAGTATTCTTTAATTGATTATGTGTTAAAATTTTTATATATTGTGATAAAATGTTAATTAATTCATGGTGGATTCCATAGATTTAGTTTCTATTATTTTTGAAATCAAGATATTACTTAGAATAGGGTAATGTTATGAAAATGTTAATAATGAAACATGATTGAACTTGAGCGTCTTATTTTTGCATTTGGCATGAAATTGGTAAAAATTGTAGTTATTTTAGGTTAAAATCTACTTTTCTTTCCCAATGATAAAGTGAATGACATTAGTATTAATGGAAAAATAATTTTAATGTTTCTTTAACTATGAAGCTTGGGGAAGTCTTAGTACACATGACATTATAGATTGAAAATTTTCATAGAAATACCTTAAAAATTGCAATTTTAGTTGTAGATGATGACAATTAGTAATGTGTTGACAAGCTCATCAATGTGCCAAACTGTGAGGTACATTGCTAAAGTGATCCCTATATCACTAAATGTAATAATAACTTTTGATAATTAAGGTGAGATTCTGCGATGCCTTAGTCATTCAGTGATGCTCAAGAACAATTGATGAGTATCCCTAAAATACTGCTAAAGTAGCCTGAGGTGTGCTTTAGCATCCAATAAACATTCATGTCTAGGGAGCTTTAGTGCCAATCTGACCGCTTTAGAAGTCGATCAAAGTTTGTCAATTGACACTTTAGCGCTAAAATGACGGATTTAACGGTGTTCCCAGTCAAACTCAAGGTTCACTTTAATGGCCAAAATTGACTGCTTTAGTGGTCAGTCAAAGTTAATAATACCACTTTAGTAGCCTATTGGTCCTCTCTAATGGCTATCACCTGATTCAAGGGGCAACTATGGAAATTCATATTTTTTTACCCCAAGTTATTCCAACACATGTTTGGCATAATTACAACCTTCGAGGCTAGGGTTCTTGACCTAACACACTTAGAACTAAAGATTGAAGCTTTGTTAGTTTCTCTATATCATATTCTCTTTCACACTTTATTTAGATTATTTTGGTCTAATTATACTTTATGTTTGAGTATTTGTTAGAAGAGTTAATGCAATACTTGGGCAGTGAATTAGGGTTTTGATTTTATCATATTAATTCATATAGATTGATACTATTCATTTAAAAATTGTTTTTACTATCTGAATTAATCTTATGTTCAATCATTCTTAATATAGTTGATCTCAAAAGAGGAGATTAGAGTAGGCATTGTCCATCTGCCTCACTAAATTTATGAAAGAGATAATTGAGAATGGCAAACATTAATTTAGCATGATTTGGGTCGTATGACCTATCTTAAAGAATTTATTACAAGACATAGTCCAATCCTAGTGTATCCTAAAGTTTGTTTTGTGATTTATGCTTCTATGCTTTGTTTGAAATAACAAGTGAGGACTAAACCCCCCATGATCGATAGACGACTGTGGGTGATTTTGAATCCAAGGCTAATTTATTAGATCCAAGATTAGTTTATGTAGTTAATCAAATATGATGTATTATTAATAGAATTGATTGCTCGTTACATATTCCTTGTCTCTATTATTGCGTGATCCATGAATCACTTGTTTATATTTTGAATTTATTTTATTTGTGTTCTACTTTTATATTGAAACTCCCCAAAATATTTGTATCCTAGGTTTGAATTTATCGAGTAAATTTTATTTTAAACTTACTTACTAGATCATCACTCACATTGTACCATTTGGATTCAACCTTAACTCCTTATTGGGTAAAATATATTTGTTCCTTGTATGATGTGTTTGTCATTTTAATTTGTTTCTTGTGATAAGTAGAATTTGTTTTTTATGTCTATTACTATGGCATCATGGAATGAAAAGGAGTTTTGTGGTTCCAAATCTTATCTTGATGATCCATGTCCTTATTATTTTTAGACCCTACTTCTTGCATGATTTTAAAAATAAACTTGAGAAAGTGGTGTGTGTGCCATCAAAATCTTATAGGGATTATGATTGTTCTTTAAGTGGTGGTTGAGTTGGACATTAGAATAATTGTCTAACTTATTATACCCCCTCCCCTTTTAACCAAAAATCCTATTTGTTTATTTGAGTGTTATAAATCTCATGATATGGCAGATGATAACGCTTACTTATACCATCAAAATTTTTAGAGTTCGGTCATTGTCAATAGCTCAACTAATGTTGAGGTTGAAACCACAAGGAGCAAAATTATATTTCTAAACCTATAGGTGTTAAAAGCGACTAATAAGTTACCCAGAATATAACTAAAACAAAATGCATGAATAAATATGAGGGGTTGTTGTGTGACCTGTTTATCAATATCAACTCAAATAAATAAATTAAAGAAACAATTGTGATTTAGATTTATGAAAAAAAAGGATCTTGGGATTAAGTCTACCTAATGGCTAATTATGCACAGGTGAATGAAAATTTCATGTAAATTTTAGGGGTAAATGATAGGGTAGGCTAGGTTGAAAGTCGTTGAGGTTAGTTTGTTTGAAACACCTTGGCGTTGGACCCTCAGAAAATCTTTCTATGTTGAGCATCTAGACATCATACAATTTGAGGTACTAGTTGTAAGATGTTGTAAAATTTTGGGTTCCTCCTCTCTTATGAAAATTAGTACAGTTGGGTGAAACACCCTAGATTTTTGTCCTTCAACATTTCTTGAGTTATGGCTTTATGACATTATATAGTAGACTGGTGGGTCTTTGTCGTATGTTCACCCGATTAGGTTGGTTGGTTTTTGTCCATGGTTTGAATGGTTCATACTATTTATATTTTAGGGTATTAATAGTATGATACCAATCATATGTTGACTTGTGTTTAACCTAGAGGAGTCTATTCTGCCTAATGTATAGATTAAGGATACTGGTTGTATGGTTGGGTATGGATTGGTTTTGGTTGTTGTATGTTTGATAGTGTTTTGGTTCAAGGGGAGGCCTAGAATATGAGATAAGGGTACCACTCATACCATAGGATATGATTTGGGAAGGTGGTCATACCCTTCTATAGGAGTGTATACAGTTTATGTTGGAGGTAATCTGGAAAATTTCCCTCAGAGCTTCTTCAGGCGCCATGACTTCTAACACTCTTGTAACATAATTTACCATATTATTCTATTCTTAAACACTTTAAAACTCTCTCAATTTCTCTCAAGGTTCTTGGGTCAACGAATGCTAGGGTTTCTTTAATAAGGTCAATTTGGGGCTTACAAGGATGGTTTCTTTCTATCATCTTAGTAATCTAAGGCATGTTACTCCTCCGTCATTGTTTGTTCAAACTAAAGACATGATTTTTCCATATGGTTTTCATAGAATAATTGTGGTATGGTTTTAGGCTTTTAATGTATATTGGGGGTCTTTGTTATAAATGATTTGGTTATGGTTTCCCCAGGTTTTAATCATGGTTTTCATTTTATAATTATGGTTGGATTGCATATGAATGGTTAATTTGTACTTGGTTTTGGTTTTAGGAACATTATGCCCTTAACATTGCTGATAAAATGCATATGAGAATGTTTTTATTGAATTGTTGAACTTCTATTAAGAACTTTGCATGGTATAAAGTGGTAATGGAACCCTACTTAGTTTAGATGGTTTGTAATGATTGAATGGTAAGGTCTTGGTGGTCATGGTTGTGGTCTAATTGAATAGAATTTTTGGGTACATAGGAATCCCCTAAGTAACTTAATAATTTAATCTATGGGCATATGGGAATCCCTTCTTCAAAGAGGATGGATAAGGACATTGGTTGCAAGCAATGGTCAGGGTGACGATAACACTAATTATAGCCTTGGTTAATCATAAATACAATTAGGGGTATGGTTGTGTGCTAATGGTTTAATTGGGAAATAATGGTGGGGTGTGATAGCTAATCGTAAAGGTGTGAGCCTAATGGAGGAAAACTAGTAACTCATGTTTGCTGACATGAGGATTGGTCATGGTAAGCATATATGTAATACTTATAGGGTACATGGGAATCCCCTAAGTTACACTTGTATATATGTATCATGGAGAGTAAAAGATATTCAGGAATCCCCTACTCTTATGGTATCTTCGATTCGTGCGACTACTCCCATCGGGCTTGTTTAGCGGTTAACACTGGACCCATATAGAACTTGCGTGGTTCTAGGATGGTTAAGATACAAATACTCAGGTTAATAGTTTCAAATGCATGCTAAATTCGGTTCCCTTACCCAGCATGGATATACATATATAAATGTATACTTGTGTATGCATATGGTTGTTTACTTGGTTTTTAAGGTTAGTATTATTTAATCCTTATCATGAGTACATACTAGAGTTTACCCACTAACCCATCCTTGGGCGTTGTATCCCCACGTGTTGCAGGAACCGACTATTCTACTTCTTCTGTTCGGAGATTAAATTTGGGACAACTTGTGTTAGATTTAAGTGGTGAGCTTCAATTTTATGGAAAGCTCTATTTTATGTCATGGATATCCTTACATACTTTGGTCATTTTATAGAGTATTATTTTGGGTATGGTCGAGGGAATGTCCTATCTTGATATTGTTTTTCTTTGGGTAGAGTCTTAGAGGAACTACTATGGATTGGTATAGGTGGTGTTGGTAATGGTGTAAGCTTTGGCATTGGTACTGGTGTTGGGGCTGATATCGTTTGACTTTATTTGATTTATGATTTCTCCATTTTGTATTGGATTGTATATTTAAACATAATGGGTTATTGTCTTTGTTTGGTTTGTTATTTGACGGATTGAGTTGGTTGGGTTGCTTTAAGAAATATAGCAATCCCAAAGTCAGTATATCTATTAATTCACTATCTTATTATATCTTCAAAATTCACTCAAACCTAATCACTAAGATTCTCCCTTAAGAATTTAGTCACATAATCCATCATAGGGAAAGGATTCATCCCAAGTTACGCATATGAATCCCATATAAACAATGGTAGTCTCACAAACCACTAACTAAGGGACCTAAACTACCCTCACTGCATCATATTAAAGAAGTACAAGGGTTAGAAGGAACACCCTTAAGCAGCAATCAGAATGTTCCTCAGATATTACGATCGTGACAGAGTGTTTCATGATCCTGAGACAGGGATGGTTGTCCATAAACTATAATTGTGGTAACTGAGGATGAATTCCCCTATTTTCGCTCTGTGTTGAGTTTCTGCATAGATGCCATATTCCAGCTCTATTTTTCCCATGTTTTATGGACATTAAACTTGTTTCAAAATACCTATAAAATATCAAAAAATAAAAAATAATTCAAGGAAAGGTTTCCTGTCATCAATCTCTTAATTTAACGTTGTAAAACAAGTCTTCTTATTCACCACATAGCATATTTGAAAAGAACAAGCTCCACCTTAGATACCACAAGACCTTTCACATTGTAGTTGTTCACCCTATGGCCATTTACTACAAACTTCTTTCTTTCATGATCTTCCAATTCAACTGCACCATTAGGTTAAACGTTCGAAATCACAAATGGCCTCGACCATTAGAATCAAGCTTTTTTTAAAAGTGCTTCAAACAACAATTGTAAAGCAGTATACTCTCAATGATATGAAATTCCCATCTTATTATTTGAGCATAATGCCATTCATCAGTTTTTCCTTATACAATGTGGAACTCTTATATGCCTTGAGTCAAAAATCTTTCAACTCGTGAAGTTTTGGGACCCTTACCTCTGAGGCTTCTTCCGAATTCATATTCAACCTCTTCAAAGCACAAAAGGCTTTATGCTCAATCTCGACAGGCAAATGACCTGCATTTCCATACACCAATTGGTATGGAGACATGCCAATTGGGGTTCTAGTCTATTCTATAAGACCAAAGTACCTCATCATTCTACCTTGCATAATTTGTTCAGCCTATATTCATCGTCTTCTCAAGTATAGGTTTCATTTCTCAATTTTAAAATTCAACTTGGACACTTATTTAGGGGAGATATGAGCTATAAACTGTTTTTAACCTCATACTTATCAAGAATAGCCTTGAATACCCGATTAAAAAAGGTGAGCCTCTATGACTAATGATGGCACACGACATTCCAAACTGTGTAAAAATGTTCTTCTTCAAAAAAAGGTAATTATTTTCATCTCATTATTCCATAGTTTCGTGATTTCACCAATTTAGAAACATAATTAACCACCAACAATATATATTTCTTTCCAATAAACTAACAAACGGGCCTATAAAATCAATTTTCCACATGTCAAAGAGTTCAACTTTGAGGTTTGGTTTGAGGGGAATATCATTTATTCTTGAGATACCATGTTCCATTTGACATTGATGAAATTCTTTTACCAACTCAATGGCATCCTTATACATGCAGGGCCAATAATACCCACATTGAAGGATTGTGGCATTGGTTCGGATTCATACATGGTGACCACCATAAGGTGAGGAATGGCAAGCCTCAAGGATATTACCCATCTCAACCTCTATAACACACTGCCTAATCACACCATTTGTGCACTCCTAAAGTAGGAATGGTTCATCCTAAAAGTATTTCTTTCCATCAAACAAATACTACTTCTTTTTACTGTAGCTAATCCCCATAGAAAGTATAGTGCTTGCCACATAAATGGCATAGTTCGCATACCACGGTGCAATTTTTCCCATAATAGACATGACTATTTTGTTGGGAAAAGCATCATCAATTTATATTTCTCGATGCCATTTATGATTACCTTCAAGACATGAGAGATGGTCAACCACATGGTTTTTGCACACCTTTCAGTCCTTAATCTCAAAGTTGAATTCTTGAAAGAGTAAAAGCATATAATTAGGCTTGTATTTTCTTCCTTATTTTCCATGAGGTACTTCAAGGCGGCATGATCTATGCGCACTACCACTTTCCTACCTAAAAATTAGGCACAAAATTTTTCAAAAGCATATACAACCGCTAACAACTCTTGTTTGATCATGGTGTAGTTGCTTTAAGAATCATTCAAGGTCTTGCTCAAAATCGCACCTAATGCAATCTACCTTGTGTCACACGTTACTTAAAAAGAGGATGACCAATTTGGATCCACAATTATAGGAGCCGAAAGAAGAAACTCTTTAGTATAATTAAAGAATTTTAAGAATGTCTCATCAAAGTTGAATTTTGTCTCCATTTTAGGTAGGTTGCACATTGGATGATCTAATTTGGAGAAATCCTTGATAAAACATCAATAAAATCCTACATGTAGAAGAAAACTCCAAACACCCTTTACGGAAATAGGGGTGGTGAAACAACCTGGGTTTTAACCCTAAAAAATTTCTTAGAATTTTATTCTCTAGACCTAATATGACTCATGGGTGTGATTTTTATGATAGAGTACGAGTGGTATGGTTATGTCATGTGCTGACTAGTATTAGTTGGTGAGATTATTTTAGTTAATAAAATGGGAATGACTTAAGGATATGAGTCGTAGAGCTTGGTACGAGTCGTATTAGGGGCTCATATGGTAGGCATATTGGATCCTTCTGGTATTTTATTCTTTCAAAGATACAGGTCATGGGTAAGGATCATATGTTGTGGTTACAACTTGGTTGGATTAGTTGTATAATGGATAACGTCTGATCTAATAGTGAGGTTTGGATAGAAGTGCTGGGTACCAATTTTACAGAAGGGTACGAGTCATATGGGTCAGTCGTATCCCTTTGACGGGATTAAAGTGGGGGTATTCTTGATATTTCACTACTTACCCTAATTAGGAACAACGACTTCTAATTAAAGTTCGAGGATATTTGCCCTATTATTCTATTCATTGAAACATAGAATTTATTCCTAAATACTTCATAATTCTATCAAGAAATTTTGGGGCAAGAGAGCTAGGGTTTTAACTAAAGGATTGGTTTGGGGCTTGTCTTGGTGATTTCCTTCGGTCATCTTCTTGGTTTAAGGCATGATTATATTCCCTCATTGTATTTTCAACCAAAGGCATGGTATATATGTTTTATTTCATGGTTTTACTATTTCATGATTATGGTTTTCAACTATTAATTGGGGGTTTTAATATTAAATACTTGGTTATGATTTTCTATGGTTTTAATTTTGCTTTTGTATGCATTAATGATGGATTGGGAAAATTGGATTGCATGGTAATTTTTTGATTATATGATGCCCTTAATGTGTTGATAAAAAGCTTATAAAGGTATATTCATTGCATTGACTTCTTTTAATGGAACTCTTTCTTATTTTCGGTTATGTAATAAAGCTTTAAATGGTTTAAATGATTTGTAAAGGCTAAACGCTAAATGGTTATGCTTTTGGAGAACATGGAAGTCTCCCAAGTGGTTTAATATGGTATATGAAAAGTGTTTTTAAAGTTCCCTTAACCTAAATAGTTTGGCTATGGATACTACTTGCAAGTAAAGGGTGGTATGAGATACCACTAAGATTGGCCTTGGTTAATTAAATGGTAAATAGATTGGTTCGTTATTTGGAAATAGTTTTAATTAGGCATTACAGCAGGGTATTTTGAAAAGCTATGGAAGGTGGAGGTCCGAAGGGGACCAAAACTAGAAACTCATATTTGGTGATATAAGGATTGGTCTTAGTGATCTGTGTGCATGATTTCACACTATTGGGGTATGTAATAGTCATCCCATGGGATACTTCTCTGGTCATGCAGCTACACGCATCGTGATATTTTCAATAGGGGGAGCTGAACCCATATAACTCATGGTTGGTTTAGGACAATCAAGCTACACACACCAAGTAAAAGTTTTAAAAGGCATAATAAACCCAATCCCTTTCCTGACATGGTTATATATATATATATATGTATGGTATTGTTCATTGGATGGTTTTACTTTGTTCCATAACTAGCATTATTTTATCCTTATCCTTAGATTCAAGCTAGCGGTTACTCGGTAACCCATCTACTGGTGGTTGTATACCCACGCTATGTAGGAACCAACTACTTGACTCCTCCTACATAGTGATTGATTTAGGGATAGCATTTGGACTGAATTGGTGAGCTTCCATCCTTTTGAAAGGCATCATTTCATGCTAGGGATTTCTTTAGACACTTTTATTTTATTTTGGATATTGGTTTTGTCCATGGTTGGGGAAATGTCCTAATTGGATTTATTTATTCTTTAGGATAGAAGCTTTATGGTACTTCTGGGGTTGGTATAGGTGCAATCGATAGAGGTGTCAGCCTTAGCATTGGTATTGATATTGAGGCTGGTATAATCAAACATGATTTCTCAGTATTCTATCATATTTTATTTTGGGATTAATTTTATTACATCTTGGTACTTATTTATTTATGGCCTAGTTTATGGACTGTAGTTTGGCGTTCGTATGGTTAGGTTGTTGGTGTGGTATTGTTGGAATCGGTTGGGTTGGTCATGGTTGTGACCCTATCCCAGAGTCTAAATGAGAAAATTTATGATATCTTGTTATATGTTTGAAATTCAACCCATCAAAGGTTGTGTAAATCGTATTGGGTTAGATAACAGGGGTTGGTCCCCGATCCTTGATGGACTTTGGATGCTTATTACGATAAGGCCTGGGGTTGGGTCATGTCAAGTTTATATTAGAGCCTAGGTTCACGGTCACTTGGGAGTCCAGAAAACCATGTCGGGTAGATTCTCTTTTAGGGGTGTGAAGCATGCCACACTCATAAGGAAATGAATACAAGGAATTTAGGAATGTTTCACTTTCTTTGAATTATATCTCTAAAATTGAATTCTCAGTCGTAGAATCTTTTCTAATCCTTGTTTGTTTGTCTTTCAGATCATGCCTCCTGGATCTGGAACACAAGGAAATTCTTCCGTCCCTTCTAGGGATAATGTTAAAGGGGTACATCCTACATCTGTAGTATATCTTCAATCACATGATCCTATTCCTGATGGTACTGGAGTTACTCTTATTCTTGCTCATTTATTTTAGGTCCCTTAGGGAAACTTGACGAATGCAGAATTTCATTAATATATTCATGTTATTGCCTAATTGATACTGTTCAAGCTGAGTGGGGTGCGACTGGTGCTTTATATGCAGGGGCCATAAGTGTTGGTCATTTTATGAAGATGGTTCCTCTAACTTTTATTAGAGTAAAGGTGGAGGAGGATCCACAAGGCTTCTTGCATGAGATTGAAAAGAATTTTTTTATGATACAAAATACTAAAGTAGAGGCATTAACTTTGCAGCTTATCAGCTCAAAGATATGGTTTATCAGTGGTATAAGGAGTGGAATAGGGATAGAGGTGATATTTAAGAGAAAGAGTTAAGGGAGGTCTTTTCTAATGCCTTCTTGCATCGGTTCTTTCCTCAAGATCTAAGGAAAGCTATGATGGAGGATTTTGTGAACTTTAGATAAGGGAGAATGTCAGTTAACGGAATATGCTTTGAAGTTCCATCAACTATCAAGGTACGCTCTTTACTTAGTGGCTGATATGATTTTGAGAATAAGAAAGTTCTCTTCTGGGTTGAATAGAGATTTGATCATAGAGAGCAGGTGTAGCGCCTCGAATTGGATACCCAAAATGCTACACGGTGCTAGCAATCCCAAAGGACCACAATCTAACCCATGGCTGATATTTGTATCTGAGCACTGCATAATATACTGTATAAATATAGAATAAAATGCCTGAAAGTCCATAAGTTTCAAATATCTAATAAAACATATCATTTAGAAATACGGTATATCAATACCAAAACTGAAGTTAATTGTCTGAACATGCTAGTCTAAAAGCCTCTAAACTGTCTGAAAATTGTGGAGTTGATGGGACATGTTCCGAACTAACTTTTTCTACTAAAACTAAAATAATGAAATAATGAAATAATCATGTTATCCTTGAATGATAAGGACTCACTACAAATCTACTGCTACTGGCTAAATCTGAAGCTTAGTACGATTGGGAACTTAGGCATCTGAACCTATGGTATAAAACACCATAGCGCAGAATAAAAGTATGCGCCAGTATGTCTGAATGTACTGGTATGTAAAGTGAGGTAGAATGAATGCATGGGGTTCATATTCATGAACAGTACTAACTGACTGAATAACATGAACTTGAGAATACTTGCATGAACATGTAAATGTAAATGAGATCGTGATAATACTGAATACTAAGTCTGAATACTAATAACATAAGTTTTGTAGAAGTGATATACTGTTAGCTAGTTGACGGTGTCTGATAGTCCTGATTATGAAGAACTATCTAAGTTCTTTTATTAAGACTGAGACTTAGACTGTGGGAAGTAATCATCTAACCGACATGCCCTGAATCGGAACTGGTGGGGGTCCAACTTTTCACCCCAGTTGGAAGGGTGTCAGTATCGTTCCATGGGTAAGCAAAAGTGGTAAGTTAACCCTCTCTGTCATGGAGCTCTTCCATTAACCCCTCCTACTAGGAAAACTCAAATGAGATTTATAATCCCCAGACATGTAGGGGTATATCTCAACCTACACTGGCTATGTAGTTCTGGAATGGAAGGATTTCTTCTACTAAGGATAACACTCTCTACTTGCTAATAGGTGAGCCCTCATCCTTTGGTTCACTCAGTACTGAATCCTACTCCCAACTGAACAAACACTGAACTAATTTCCAAGTTCATACTAGGCTTGCCTGAGCTGTCACTGATCATGTTACTGACTGAACTGGAATGGTTTCACTAAGTTCCATTGACTAACGGAATACTACTGAGATTTGATTACTGATTGAGATTACTGAGATGACTGAATACTGTGAATGAATGGATTGATACTGAATTTAAGGATTTTTCCTGAGTCATGTGACTGACTAAATTCTAAGGATCATGTCTTGACTGAGTGTATATTGAAAACTAATGCTGGCTCTAGGCACACAACTAAATTATCGGGAACAAGTACCCCTAGACTCGATAGCATGAAACTAACAAGACATGACACTTCTTTGAATACATAACCATAGGCCACAATTCATAATACAAACATTGGGGGATTTCACGGAGCACTTGATATTCATAATCTTGTACATGGATAGGAATGCATTCAAACATATCATAATTTCACAATTCTAGTCTCCTGAGCATTCCATCAAACAACTATAAGACATATATTTAGCATAGGAGTCATTTTGAACATCTATTTGTAGCCTAATTTCATCATTTAGGTCAACAAAGGGTCATAAAATACATTTCTACTCACTTAGTCCTTTTATCAAACACATAGGATGCATATACTTAGGCTTGGGCATGAACCCTAAACAATTTCTCATTAGTCAATTTCTAGTGGTTTAGTGTGATTATGAAGTGTCCCACTAAAGTTCCAGGTCCTAAATAGTGGGATAACGCGAGGCCTCTGTGTCTCGGTGACTACCAGATTCCCATTCGTAAATTTCTAGTGAGCCACCACGATAGCATGTCGCGGTGGCCCATAAAATCAAGTTCCCAATTTAATTTTTCCAACTTTGTACAAAAGTTAAAAAGAGCACTTTGGACTTTTTCCAAGCCTCTTAAACCATGCAAATACCTAATTAAAGTCATTTACAAGCATTTTATAAAGCCTCTCTCAATTTTTCTCTCAACAAAAACCCTAAGCATCCAAAACCTCTTCCAAGAATCTCAAGAATCCATAATACATTTTCTAAATTAAGTCAAGATTCAAGGGTCCCAAGTCAAGGTCTTCAACAACACTCATTCAAGAGCACAAATAGAGTTCCAAAAGAGAGGGTTCATCCAAATCTTTTAATTCAAGGTATGTGGGGTTTTGAAAAAAGATAATCCTTTCACCCTTGTGCCCAAAGGCTTATTTAAATTACAATTCTCTACAATTTATGAGATTTTACATAAAATTGAATTGGGATTTTTCACCCATTGTTATTGGTTGCAAGCTTTTAATGTTTCGTTTGAATTAAGAGTCTAATGTTATAATTTTTTACATGTTTTCTTGAGAAATTGCAGCTGGGTCAATACCCCATGATTTTAATCCTTGAGAAGTTAATAGTTGAAATGTTTGAAACATTGAAGTATATAAGTATGTTGGGATTTTGAGATAAATTGCTGAAATTTTCAGATTTCTACGTGAGTTATGAATCTATATGCTATCTATTATGCTTTTGATGAGTTTTAACTTGAGATTGAACTATGGGTTACTAAGCCCTACATGAAACGTGAGATTTTATGAACTATTGTGCTATAAGAACTCATGATTTGAGTATTCTAAGATTATTGAGAAATATTTTGACCTAATGGTCATTGAGTTTTGAAATCCACCCTACTACATGATATTACAGATTTGATTATTGGGTTCTTATTAAACCATGAGATTATTCTAAAGTGGATTTTTACGAGATGAGCGAGATAAACAAAAGGGAGTAGTATTTAGCATCGAGTTGGGTAAGCTACCATAGTTTTTTACCTCGGAACTATGCTCCACCATAGGTTGGGCCTAAGGCCAAATACTGGGCCCGTAGCCGAGATAAGTGATCATTGAGTTGAGGTTATACTCCTTGGCTAGAGTATGATGCGTCTCCCTAACATGAGGTTTCTTCCTTAGGAGGACAAGATGTTGGAATCCACGTAGCTCGCATGGTTTATATTGGTTAAGAGAATATCCCTTAAAACTAAATCTTTGAAATAAGATATTTTCCTTTAAAACTAAAATACTTTCTCTTGATATGAGTATTTTTCCCTAAAGATTTAAATGAGATATTTTCCTAACGTGAATGAAATGTCTTTATGTACGTTCCAAAGTTATATGATTCCGAATTCCAAGTATTTGAGTTCAAAAGAGTTATGAGTTCTAGAGAATTGATGAAGTTTTTCTCTCCATGAGACATATGTGTGAGTTGAAAGTATCTCTTAAAGTTTCCTTTAGCCCTGAGTATTGAGAATAAGATAAGAGTACAAATTTCAAAGAAAAAAAATATAATGACTCACAAGATTGTGTTACATGTTCTATTTTACATGATTCATGAACTTTACATTTTATACTTATCTAATCCATGTGAGTTATCACTTATTAAATGCATCATTTGATTAAATAGTGTTGATGTTGTTTTAAATAAATGCATGCACCCCCAGATACTCAATACAATCTCAAGTGTTGATCGAGATATACATCTATGTGCTACATTATCTTATAATGTAGGTTTAAGTGCTCAGACCCAACCTCGTCAGTGATTTTCAAGTACCTCTATCTACATTCCTATAGTGGTGAGTCCTCATGTTTCAAGGACCTATATTCAGACATCCCCATATTTTGAGATACTATGTTGTTATTTCTAGTTCATTTTGAGTCAGTTGGGGACCTCTCCCAATAGCTCTCAAGTTCATGGATTAGTAAATGCTTTGTCAGACTAGTTATCAAATTTTGGTTGTGTTGAGGTTCCCAGTATTATGGTCATTTGGACCGAGTATTTCCTTCATATTTCCTTTCATATGATATAACTATGCTAGTGTTTGCTTTGAAAATACAGAGATATTATCTTTATGGTGTTCATCTTGATGTGTTTACTTATCATAAGAGACTGTAGTATGTGTTTACTTAGAGGGAGTTTAATCTTAGGCAGAGAAAGTGGTTAGATTTGTTAAAATACTATTATATGAGTGCGTTGTATCACTCGAGAAAGGCCAACATAGTGGCGGATGCCCTTAGCAGATTGTCTATGGGTAATGCTGCTCGTGTAGAGAAAGGTAAGATAGAGTTAGCTTATGATATGCATAATTTAGCTAGATTGGGTGTTAGGTTGCTTGATTCAGCTGAGGGAAGTACTTTGGTGCAAAGTAGTTCCAAATCCTCTTTAGTTTTGGAAGTGAAGGAGAAACAAGATAGGGATCCTAGTTTGGTCAGGCTGAAGAAGTAAGTTAAGGGCCAAAAGGTAGAGGTTTTCTCCCAAGATGGAGATAGTGTGTTGGTATTACAAGGTAGAATATGTGTTCTGTTTGTTGACTATATGAGGCAGAGAATTATGGCTGAAGCGCATAGCACGCGGTATTCTATTCATCCCGACACTACCAAGATGTACTGTGACTTATAGGAAATCTATTGGTAGAATAGTATGAAGAAGGATATAGCAAAGGTCATAGCAAAGTATGCAACGTGCCAACAGGTTAAGGTAGAGCACCAAAGACCTAGTGGTGTGATGCAAGAGTTTGGTATACCCACTTGGAAGTACAAAGTGGTGAATATGGACATCGTAACTGGGTTGCCTCTTTTGCATCATCATCATGATTCTATTTGGGTTATTATAGAAAGACTAACTAAATCCACGCATTTCTTGCCAATGCATACGTCTTATACAGATGAGGATTATGCTACATTGTATATATAGGAGTTAGTCAGGCTGCACAGAGTTCCCTCTCCTATTATTTTAGGTAGGGGCACTCAATTTACTTCTCTATTTTAGAGGGTGTTCCAGAGGGTCTTGGTACCTAAGTCCTTTTGAGTTTCACTTTTCATCCGCAGATGGATGGTTAGGCTGAGAGGACCATTCAGACCTGGAAGATATGTTGGGCGCATGTGCTCTTGATTTCAAAGGTTGTTAGGATGAGCATTTTCCATTTATAAAGTTTTCCTGTAACAATAGTTACCATGCTAGCATCGCGATGGCACCATTTGAGGCCTTGTATGGTAGGAGATGTAGAACACCCATAGGTTGGTTTGAAGTGGGTTAAGCTATTGTAACTAGGCCTGATGCAGTGTTTTAAGCTATGGAGAAAGTTAAGTTGATTAGAGAGAGATTGAAGAACTCCCAGAGCTTTCAAAAGTCTTATGTCGATGTGAGGAGAAAAGATTTGGATTTTTACGTAGGTCATTTGGTATACTTAAAGATTTCACCCATGAAATGGGTGAAAAGGTTTGGTAAAAAGGGAAAGCTTAGTCCCCGTTATGTTAGCCCCTATCATTCTTGAGTCATCTTGGTAAAGTAGCCTATGAAGGTGAGTTGTCCTCAAAGTTGTCAGCCGTTCATCCTATTTTTCTTGTCTCTATGCTTAAGAAGCATATTGGTAATTCTATTGTTGTAGATTTCTTCAGAGAATGTAGATATTCAGAACAGTCTTTCCTTCGATGAGATTCGTGTTGAGATCCAAGATTTCCAGATCCGTATACTTAGGAACAAAGAAGTTCCCTTGGTCAAAGTTTTGTGGCAGAACCATTCTGTTGAGGGTGCTACTTGGAAGGCATAAGCAGAGATGTGATCCAAGTACCCACACCTCTCTTCCAAAAGTTCAGGTTAATCCAAAGGTAATATTCTTCCTTAGTTCATCCCTTCTAATCTAAAGTTCAGCTATATGTATCTATTCTTGCATGAGTTCTTGCAATTTCTAAGGTATTCAAGAGTTTAGAGAGATGTTGAGCCGTTTAGCATTTTTTTCAGCTATGTGCACTCTGTTTTTCTTGTGTTCCTAGTCTAACTAGTGACATTCACGGACGAATATTTCCAAGGGGGAGATATTGTATGACCCCGCAAAAATGCTCTCGTAGAATGAGCCTTAGGGTGTGTCAAGTAAGGGATGATTCCAGTCCTAAAATATTGAGAAGTGACTTCCTAAGCGTGTATTGTTTTAACCATATAGAATTTCCCAAATTTTGACTTCTTATCACACAGAAAATTTGATAAGCTTTCGGTCGATAGAAGATTCGCCAAAATCCAATACCCGGGTAAAAAGCTATGGCTAATTTAAGTCCTAGTCATAAAATAGCATCATTTTAGTGCTTGGCTCATCGTGGCGAGGGTATATTTGACAATTGTAAAATTCCAATGGAACTCCACGATAGTGGTGCATCACGGAAGACCCCAATTTCTCAATAGTTAATTTCCAGTGGCCTAGCCCTGTTGTGACGCATCGCGCTGAAGTTCCAGGTCCCAACTAGTACGACAACGCGATGGCTCCGTGTCATGCTGACTAGAAGATTCCCATTTGTTAATTTCCAATGAGCCACCACAATAGTGGCGCATCGCGGTGGCCCATAAAATCTGGTTCCTAGTTCAATTTTCCCAGCTTTGTACAGAAATTAAAAAGGGCACTTTGGACTTTTTCCAAGCCTCTTAAACTGTGCAAACACCCAATTAAAGTCATTTACAAGGATTCTATGAGTTGAAAGTATTCCTTAAAGTTTCCTTTAGCCTGGAGTAATGTTAATAAGAGAAGAGTACAAATTTCAAAGCTAAAAATATAATGATTCACTAGATTGTGTTACATGTTCCATTTTACATGAATCATGAGCTTTGCATTTTATACTTATTCAAGACATGTAAGTCATTATTTATTAGATGCATGATTTGATGAAAGAGTATTGATGTTGTTTTATATAAATCCATGAACCCCCACATACTCAGTACATTCTCAAGTGTTGATCCATAGATACGTCTATGTGTTACATTATCTTAATATGTAGGTTCAGGTGCTCGGTCCCAACCTCGTCAATGATTTTTGAGTACCTCTATCTACATTCCTGCAGTGGTGAGTCCTCATGTTTCGAGGACTTAAATTCAAATATCTCCATATTTTGAGAGACTATATTGTTATTTCCAGTTCATTTCGAGTCAGTTGGGGATATGTACCAACTGCTCTCTAGTACATGGATTAGTAGAGGCTTTGTTATACTTGTTATTTGATTATGGTTGTGTTGACATTTCAAGTATTTTGGTCGTTTGGACCTAGCATTTCCTCTGTATTTACTTTCATATGATATGACTATGCTAGTGTTTGAATTATTTTATCTTGAAATGAGTGTTATTAGTAGAAATAGGTTCAAAGGTTTTGCTTGAGGCTACTTGTAGCCTTAAGCACCGTGTAATGTCCTAGGAGGAAATTTCGGGTCATTACAACTGACCATTAAAGTACATTAATGTCTCGAAATGAGATTGACAACTTTCAAAGGACAAAAACAAACTAAGTTTGGAAACTTGCCTAGAATTTTGTAAGTATGGGACCCCCTTGACAAGCTTAAAGGAAAGAATTAAGCTTAGAAATTTTGAGGGGTCTTACAATATCTCCCCCTGGGAAACTTTCTCCCTCAAATGGGACTGGCTACGATGGCAAAAATGATAAGCTGAAGTTCATACTAAACATTAACAATTGAAACATGAGTACATGACTGATAAGCTGAATGTATTATACTAAACATGCATATCTGATGCATGAATAGCTGACTCAATGAATGCATGACTGGGATTACTAGTAAGCTAAATTTATCAAGCTGAGCATGAATATCAGATGTGTGAATACATAACTGAACATGAACATGAACATATGACTGAATATGTAATGGCAACTGATACCAAGTTTATAATAGGAATCTGAGCATGAAACTGGATACAAAGTTTGTAATAGAATCAGAACATGGAACTGAGTGAGTTCATGGTAGACTGTTACCTTAAATGGAAAATACTGATGATCCTGAGATTACTTACTGGTCATGCATGAATGGGAACATATGAACATATCCAAGCCTGAAATGTGGTATATAAACTGAATATCATGATCTGAACAGAGCACCTTGAATACGTGGCTTGTGGCTAAGGTCAAAGTTTGAGGGTCAACTTATGAGTACCCCTTAGTCTTAACTATATTCATTACGAGGAGAGAGAATTTCATGGTTATGTTACAAAAGTTTGGGTGATTATACTGTATCTCCCCCTTAGGACAATACGTCCCTTGAAGAATACTGATTTTGCTGAGATACGAAAAAAAACTAGGGTGATACACATGGTACCTACGAACTAAATTCTGACTAAATATCTGGGATCTGAAACTATGATGTGATACATGAACTAAGTTGAGCACGCAACTACCTGTTGGTCCATCTTAGAATGATCATATTTGTTGGACTTCGGATAGTGCTACTAGATGGAATGAAGGAAAACCACACCATCCAAACTTATTCACCAGACTGCTAAACTGAATTACTAGCTGCTTAAACTAACTCATGCTAAAAACTTATACTTATCTAAAGTACTCCCCAGCACTCTTTCAACTATACTCTCCACCTTAGTACAAGACGTCACTTGAGACTACCGAAAACATTCACATGGGTATTGAGCACGACTACTTAAATATACTGCTTATCTGATTAACTGAAGGACTGATAACTGAATACTGGTTATGGAAGACTTAACTAAACTAATTTTGAATAACTGGACTAAAACTGTTAAGTATAATGCATAGAAAGTAATGACTAACTGGGTAACATGAAGTAACTGAGCATGAGTGAGTGAAAATTGTATTACCTTAAAAATCCAAGTTCAGGCGTCTAACATGTTTTATAAATATTTTGTAAACTGGGGTACTAGATACTAATAAATAAGTAACTGATGGCCATATGATATGGTCAGGAAACCCTAAAACTAAACTGAGTTACTGAACTATTTATTGGGCTCGAACTAGGATTGAGATTATACCTAAGATGGTAATCGAGACTGTAATCATAACTAAGATTGTAACTGAAACAGAATAATAGTTTATGATAATCGAGGTTTAAACTGGTACTGAAGTACTAAATTCTGATGGCTAAGTAACTGATAACTTAAAGCCATAGTCCTATAGGACTATCTGAGTCCTTCACTACATATTGATTATTTAACTGACATTGTAACTGAGGCCTGAGAGATAGAGCATCAACACCACAAATTCACTAAGGGATCTACATTGAGAGTATATGTGATATAATCTTAAGTTTTTCTGATCACTAGGAGTGGAGCATGAGATGAGCCTGGAATTTTTGTGTTCATGGGACATAATTCGTAAACCTATGTGAGCTACAACTCCTCATACTAGGAAATTGAAAGACATACTATTTTATGAATAGGGCATAGATATAAGTTGTATTCGTAGGACTGAAACGTAAAGCGTGCGTAAGTATCGTGATGGTTGAAGAACAAAACTTTGCACTGATCTAGGAATGGGTTGGGAATCATCTTTCCTATGGATTTCCTACACATTCTAGTATTACTATTGGAACTTGAAGGCCTGACTTTCTGAGATACCATAACCGAACAATGCATGTATACCTATCAGGCTATGATGGGCTGATCCAATGGGTGGAGACTGAGAAAGGTCCTATTAATAATTGGTCTGACCTTAAAGTTGACAGTAATATAAAGAGTTACAAAAGAAAAAAATGCTCCTAAATCTGAAGAAACGTGAACATATAAATAAGGGATCGGTAACATACCGGTTGCTGCATCAGGACGATTTTTCCTGATTTTATTAGGACTGAAGAGTATAGAGTCTATTTAGGCATTGCCCACTGATAGCGCTAGAATTTCCATCCTACTGATTTAGGTGCCAAACTGGGCTGAAGGATGACCGTGCTGACTTCGAGGGCTAGGTTTAGGATAGTCTTGAACCTTGTGACCTGGCTCACCATATCCGAAACACACTTCACTGCCCGCTCTACGTACCCCTTTATGATACTTACCACACTTATTGCAAAGTAAATTAGTAAAACTCCTACACTCACTACCCTAGGTTTTAGAGCCTGGCACCCCATCTGTACAATCATTTATGAACTTTGGTACTGGAGCACTAGCTGAGGTTGGAACTACGAATAAAATCTTCTGACTATGTGGAGAACAGTTACCACCCTACGACCCTGGCTGAGAAAACTATAGCTACCTATTCTGGCTCTCTTATTCTCTCTCTCCTCTTCTTAAGTTTCTGCTCTTAAATTTGTTGAGCATGGACCATAATCCTAGATATGTCCATATCTCAAGGAGCAATTTAAGCATCTTCTAGACAAGGGGTTTATTTTTCCTACTGTTTCTACATGAAGCGCACCGGTGTTGTTTGTGCATAATAAGGATGGTTCCCTTCGGATGTGTATTGACTATAGGCAGTTTAACAAGGTGACAGTCAAGAACAAGTATCCATTTCCCCAAATAGATGAATTTTTGGACTATTTGCAAGGTGCCAAGTTCTTCTCTAGATAGATCTTCGGTCTGGTAAGCATCAGCATAAGATTACCAAGAAGGGTATCCCTAAGATGAATTTTCATACTGGTTATAGGGACTTCATGTTATTGGTGATGTAATTTAGGTATCAATAGGGTGTTCAGGTAGTATTTGGATCACTTCATCATTGTATTTAACGATGACATCCTGGTTTATTTGAATATCAAGGTGGATAACACTAATCACCTCCATATGGTATTGTAGACATTAAAGGAACAAAAATTTTATGCCAAGTTCTTTATGTGTGAGTTTTGGTTGAATGTTGTGACTTTCTTTGGCCATATTATTTCTAGTGAAGGGATTATGGTGTATCTATAAAAGGTTGTTATGGTGAAGTGGTGACCTAGGCTGATATAAGCTCAATGGGCTCCACTCCTTTGGGATCGATGCTTCAAGGATCACATCTATGAATCCAAGACTTGGTTATTTTAGGGGATCAAATAAATGAATGGAGGATATCTTGGAAAAAAGCTATATTTGAATATATCCTCCTAGGAAGGAATGGGCGACACCGCATTTGGATAATAGCTTGGGCTGTGAGAGTATATAGGTCACTTTTAGGTCCAAGTTGCATTTACGGACACTTTCAGGCCTAAGTTGTAATAAAGTCCTTTTAGCCTATAAATAGGTAGCTTTTCTTTATTTTTAAATATTTGATGAACGATGAATTGAGATACACTTACAAGTGTTTTTATTAAAACTTATTGGGAATTTGTTTGGTTGTTTAGAAACGTGGGTAGAAAAATGAAAATGACCAGAAAACAAAAGAAACATACTAAATATGAAAACAAAGAAACAAAGAAACAACGAAATGGAACGATAAACTAAAAGATAGATAGATTGACATATATCGGTAATGAGAGGAAAACTAAAGGATATATTAAATCCTAAGACCTTCCTATCAATTATCGATAACACCAACCTCTTATGAGAAGACAAACAAAAATTGATTCTCGAGCATAAACATTTCTCAACAACTAAAGAAACTTCGAACAAGTTTCAATAAAAACACTCTCAAGTGTAAACTAATATTAAAAATAATCTTCCTAAAAATGAAGAAGATTCTAGGTTTTTATAGGCTCGTTTATTACAACTTGATACCAAAAGTGACCCTAAGTGCAACTTGGGCCCAAAAGTGATCCAAGAACAAAAATAATGCAATGGGATCCCATACTCTCTCGAAGCCTAATCTATCATCCAAATACAGTGTCTCCCATTCCTACCCCGGAGGATACATCAAATATACCTTTTTTCCAAGATATCCGCCATTCACGTATTTGATCCCTTAAAACAACAAAGTCTTAGATCCGTAGATGTAATACTTGAAGCATCGATTTCAAACGAGTATAGCCCATTGATCTTGTATCATCCTCCTTTTCATGAAGAGGAATTATCCTCGAATCCACCTTCTTTATCAACTTTTTGTTAAACCTTTCAAGTTTGGAATTCTTGGATATGAATTTCGCTTAGGCCTTTAAGCTTATTTGCATAAGGAATTCTCCTTGCATCCTCCTTTGAGATTTTTTGTTCTTGAATATGCACAAATAAAGAAGAAATTCTAGGTAAAATACTATCATCATGGTTAGCAAGCAACAAAGGAACCGTGTTGGAATTTTTTTCTCAATTTGGGAAGACTCATTGCTTAATTGCACTTGGATTGATTGAACAATGTCTTGTGGATATTGGATTGTCTTTGTTTGGGTTAAGGGGATATGTTCATAAGGTCTTGGGGTACAATTTTGAAGGTTGGACCCCGGTGTTAGGTTAATTAGTGGTTTCTCCATTTTTCCCAATGTATCTTCAATTCGTGTCATGGATCCATTTATTTTATCCATCGTTTGTTGCATACCCATGAGAGCTTCCAAAAGGGTATCAATCATTGCTCCACCTATAGTTTATTAGCATACATTTTAGATAATAGAGGAAGCAACTATTGGTGATGCATTTGAAAAGTAAAGACTTGACTCAATGACATTGACAAAGGAAGAAATGATAAGCACTCAATGAAGAAACAAAAGATAAAACAAAGACTTGAAGGACTTGAATTCAAAGTTAAACTAAGAAAAATATAGGCAAAAGAGAGAAAACACTAGAATTAAGAAACAAAAGATGAACGAATCAAGAACTAATTGAACAACAAAGAAGATTACGGTTTAGTTATTAATTAGTTTCAAGAATCAAAGAATTTAAAGGAGGAATTAAGAGATGAAATTAATGGTTTGAACCTGATTTTATGGAGTTTTTGAAGTGTTGAGATGTGTTTTAGAACTTGAATTGGTGTTGGAGAAGTGTTGAAACACATTTTGGGTGAGTTTAGGGCCTGTTTTGCATTGGAAAATGCTAAAGCAAATGTAGGGAAGAACGGGCACATGTAGGGGGCATCAACAATGATGTAACTACTATTCTGGGCTGCCTTGGACTTGCTTTAGTAGTCAGGCACAACTCCAATGCAGATAGGCCGAAATCAACTTGTACAAGGCCAAAAATACCCTCTTATGGTCCCCTATTTTCTTCTTCATTGGAATATTCTCTTGGATATTCAAAAAGGTGCTTGTACAAAAACTTTTTTACACATTTTTATACACTTTTGAAGATGAAACAACCAATTTTTGAGTACAATTCCGCTTGAAGATTTGAATTTCTGAAAGAACACAAAAAACTTCAAAAATCTCTAACTGTTAAACTTTGATCAGAATAAGATGAAATTTTGAACCAAGGCTATTTTACAAATTGTAAACACATTCCAGGCATTATTTTGTTTAAAATCTCAACCAAAAATTCTAGATTTTAACTTCACCTTCAACCTTAAAACTTGAGCTTCGCAACATTGGTAGACCCTCTGGCTCACCTCGAATTCAGCTCAAGTTCAAGGTTTAGACTCTATTAGTGTTAGAAAAAAAGAATCGAACACCAAAACACAAGAAAAACAACCAAATAAAAGACTCAAAATTTGACCAAAAGACAAAAATGTGAATAGTGATTATTTTGGGAATTTTTGTTTTTTCAACACAATGAGACCCAAGATTGACTTTGTAGGAATGAAATAAACCTCAACTCTAATACCAAATTATACCAGAACAAATAACAAAAATGGAAACGACACCAAAACAATGGAAAACAAAACAATAAAGTAAAGGATAGATAGATAGATTTACATAAATCGATAATGAGAGAACAACCAATGGTTTACCAAGTCCTAAACCTTCCTATCAATCACCGTCAGCACCAACCTCTTATGAGGACACAACCGAGAATGGATTCCCACGCATCCACATTTCTCACAAATAAAGAAACTCCCAACAAGTTTCTACGAAATACTCTCACAGGTATTCTAAACATCATTCAACCACTATCTAAAAATAAATAAAAGGTAGCTATTTATAGGACAAAAGGCCTTTATTACAACTTGGGCCTAAAAGTGATCGAAGATCCAAAATAATTTAATGGGATCCCATACTTTCTCTATGCCCAAGCGATTATCCAAATACGGTGTGGCCCATTTCTTAATAGGAGGATATCATCAAATATAGCTTATTTCCAAGCTATCCTCCATTCTTGTATTTAATCCCCTGAACTGACCAAGTCTTGGATTTGTAGATGTGATCCTTGAAGCATCGATCCCAAGGGAGTGGAGCCTATTGAGCTTGTATCTTAGGCCTATGTCTCCATCTAATATGCAGAGGTTATTGGGTTTAGCCGAGTATTGTATGCATTTTGTGGAATGTTTTTATTTGATATCTTTTTCTTTTACTAAGTTGACTCAGAAGAAGGTTAAGTTTTCTTGGTTGGATGCTTGTGAAGGGAATTTTGAGAAGTTGAAAGATAAGTTGACTTCAGTTCTAATACTAACTTTGTTGGAGGACAATGATGGGTTCGTGGTTTATTGTGATGCATCTTGGGTAGGTATTCGTTATGTGTAATTGTTTAATTGGGCAATAATATGGGGTATGATACCTAACAGTCAAGGTGTGATTCCAATGAACGGACACTTCTAACTCATGTTTTCCTATATGAGGCATGGTCATAGCAAACATAAACTACACTTATGGGATACACAAAAATCCCTTAAGTTATACTTGTATATATGTATCATAGAGAGTGAAGGGTACACAGGAATCCCCTACTTCTATAGTATCTTTTATTCATGTGGCTACATGCATCGGGCCTAGTTTAGGGGGTACACAGGACCTATGTAGCCTGTTGGTAGTTCTAGGTCGGTTAAGTGACATATACCCAGGTTAATGGTTTTAAAGAAATGCTAGACCATGTTCCCTTTCCTTTCATTGATTTTATATAAATATATATGTGTGTGTGTGTATTTATTGTTGTGAATGCATATGGTTATTTACTTGGTTTTAAAGGTTGGTATTATTTTATCCTTATCCTTAGTACTTGCTAGCATTTACTCGCTAACCCATCTTCAGGCAGCTATAACCCTACATGATGTAAGAATTGACTATTCTACTCCTCATGCTCAGTGATTGTATTGCAGATCAACTGTTAGATTGAAGTGGTGAGCTTCCATATTCCCAAAGGCTCCGTTTCATATTAGGGATGTCTATTGTTTTTTAATAGACATTGGTTTTAGATATGGTTATGGAAATGTCCCAACCAGATATTATTTTACTTTGGGTAATAGGCTTTGTGGGACTACTCTCTATTGGTATGGATGGTTTCGGTAATTGTTTCATCCTTTACATTGGTATTGGTATTACGACTGATATGGTTTGACTATACCTATGATTGTTCTATCCTATTATATTTGGACTAGTACTTGGTTATTATTTTTATTTTTGTGTGGTTGTTGGCTAGGTATTGGATAGTTGGACTTTCTTGGGTTGGTCACAGTTACGGACCTATCCAAGAGTCTAAAGTTGTATATAATGTTATCTTTTATATGATCAGAATCTATCCAACTTAGTGTAAATATTTAGAGGTTAGTTTGGATATTGGGGTTAGTACCTGGTCATGGTTGGACTTGGGATGCCCGTCACGGCAAAACCCCAGTTCGGGTTGTATCACCTATTAGTTACGAATGGAACCTACCACCCGTAGGTGCTACCTATAGTTCATAGGTGACAAAATTGGTTGAAAAAAGTCAAGTCTAGAGAGTTCAAGATATTTTAGAGAAAACAAAACCTATGTGGTACAATCTATGGTCTGTAGGTTCCACCTAGTCCCGTAGGCGGACTAGTAAGTGCCCACAAACCTAAGTTTTCCTATTTTATTCAAGAATGATTTTTGAGGGTTTTCTTGTATTCTATAAATACCCTTTTGATGTTTCTTTAGTTAGTTTGTGCACTCTATATAGTTACAAACATATATTTGATTCCATGATTAAATTTTGATCTAGTGATTGCGTTGTATTAATTTTGGTTGCTTATACAGTTAAAGACTTTGGTTTTTATTCATTGATTTTTGTAATATTGTTTGAATGTATTCAATTATGAATTTGTTTTATCATTTTACAATGATGAATGGATAATTTCCTTAGCTCGGATTGTAGGAACCCTGGCTTGATAATAAAGTAGGGAAAGTGTTCAATGCTTCAAGATAGTTTTTTCTATATGCATTTTTTAAAATTAATTTGGTATTTTGTTAATTAAATTAAAAAACACATAATTAAGTCTTTACACTTGATGGATCAACCCATCCCAAATTTAACAAAAGAAATTCAAATTGGCCTAGATACCATCTGCCCACCATACCCAGCCCAAGTCCTCATTACTATTACATATAAATTAGTGTAAGGGCTTCCTAATTTTATTTCCCTTATTCTCTACCACACCAACCCTATTAGATCTAATAAATTTTGACCTTATCCTTTTTGAATCCTTGCCTCCTTCTATATCTACTTTGGATCATTAATGTTTTTTCCTGGACGCATGTTGTTGTTGCTTGTATCAGCTCTCAGAAGTATGTTTTTCCTCTATTTTACTTTCTTGATTCTCATTATCAACTTATTTACCAGTAATACCTATTCCTTTTCCTAGCTAGAAATCATCTCAAGAATACTAGGACTTACTTTGAAATGCAAATCTATTTTTGTACTTGTAGTATTTTTGACATTTTCACTTTCTATTATGTGGGAAATTGAGCTTGCTTTCCATCGATACCCATTTCGTCAAAATCCAACATCAGACGAAGGAGTTATGGATGTTTTACTCGAAACTGTTAGAATCGCCCAGGCGTGATGGCCCAGTTGGCGGATCGTCAAAATAGTGACGGACCACCACTTGGACTGTCACTTCCAAGGCAAAACGGTCCCATTCTGGTTAAGGCCTGATGGACAAGTTGACGGACCATCAAATTGGTGAAGGACCACCACTTGGACCGTCAAAGCCATGCCAGTTGATCAACATTCTAGATAAGGTGTGACAGACGAGTTGACAGATCACCAGAGATTTGATGGACCGTCACTCATACCGTCAATGCTTATCCAGTGAACCCCATTTCTGGTCCACGTCTGACGGGCTAAATGATGGTACACCAAGAGTCTGACAGATCGTCAGCTGGACCTTCACACACCACGTTCAATTTATTTCCAGTTCGTTTTAACAGGGGTATTTTGGTAACTTACCACTCGTCTATATAAACCCAAATACACCAGATTTCAGCCACTTTTCATTATTTTTTCACTACAAACAACTAAGGTTTCTCCCTAAATTAAATCTTTGAGACCAAGACTCAATCATCTTCAAGAATCAAAGGATTTCAAATCCTTCCAGTTCAAAAACATTAAAAACCTTGAGTCAGGTATGCGTAGTGTTCATCTATGGACTCCTTTTGTTCATAGAGTTCAAGAACAATGATTTTAAATGAGAAACTTTGATTTCCTTGTTGCTATATGATGTTGTTCATGTCAATGACAATTGTTTAAACTTCAGAATATTATTTTAAGATGATTTCCATGAAGTATGAATGTTTGTGTTTAAAACCCATGAAATTGAGTGGTTCAAGATGATTAACATTTGTTGAGAAAACCTATACCCAAGGTGTGCTTGCAATGTGTTTTTTATAATGCCTAGGATACTAGAAGTCCATATTTACATGATTTTATGATACCTAAATGACAATTTCATATTATCTAGACACTCAATATGAATTCCATGTTAT
This sequence comes from Capsicum annuum, assembly GCF_002878395.1. NCBI lineage: Eukaryota > Viridiplantae > Streptophyta > Magnoliopsida > Solanales > Solanaceae > Capsicum > Capsicum annuum. Next base: position 119,456,912 of record NC_061120.1, on the reverse strand, counting down.
TTATGTATTGCTATTGTTGTAGTGTGAAGCAGGTGTGATAATGGAATTATAGAACATGTACATGAAATGTATCCATTCTTTCCCTACCATGCTTGAGATGTTGAATAGACTCGTGAAGTACACTATCCCTTACTTATGATATTATGAATTGTGGACTCAAATCTTGTGATCAAGTCATGTCAAGTGTGTTAGTTTCCTTCTATCGAGTCCTGGGGTATTCGTACCTGAAATTATAGTTGTGTCCCTAGAGCTGTGTCATGTTGTCACGATATCTTCAGTTAAACCACATTCCATAGAATTCAGTCAGTCATGTGACTTAGGAAACCTCAGAAACCTCATGATCTCAGTCAGTTATCAGTATTATTCCGCCAGTCAAAGTAAATTCAGTAAACCCAATTCATTTATTGTCAGTTATGTCATGTTCAATCTCTTCAGATGGAAGTAGGAGTTAGCACCGAGTAAACCCAAGGATGGGAACTCACCTGCTTCAGATAAAGGTGTGATTCTTAGAAGCAATCCTTGCATTCCTGAACTATGTAGCCAGCATAGGTTGAGACATCAACATTGCTAGCTTGAGGGTTGATGGGGCGGAGATCCACTTTTCTCTTTTGTGGACACTACCAGATTTGAGGGTTACTCACAGCATGTCTTTAACCTTGGCATAGTATTGACACCATTCAAATCAGGGTAGTGATTGGGCCCCAGTTCAGCTACTTGAGCATACATGGGGCACATGGATTAAACAACTACCTCCCATAGTTTTAGACTCAGTCTCAGTAAAAGAACTCATACAGTTTTCAGATATCAATATACCAGGAGTGTTAGATCAAGTCAAATCTCAGTTATAGTATGGAACTAAGACAGTTCCATCAGATTTAGGATTGTTAGATACAGTACCTCATGCTATCAGAACTATATTTTTTTAGCCATGTATTAGCGTACAGATTTAGCTATCACATACTCATGATCTCAGCTACTATGTATGTATGTTTGCACTCTTACGTTCATATCATTTGGTCAGTTAGCATTATTTATGCATGTAAACCCATCGCATTAGCCTACCTCACTCGTATACTCAGTACTCCAGTTGTACTGACACATTTTTGCTATGGTTCTTTCTTTTCATATTATACCATAGGTTCAGAGACACGAGTTCCAGACCAGCTGTAGTAGTCGTATTCAGCACACAGAGTTGCAGTGAGTCCTCTTCATTTGAGGATGATATTACTTGATTTATTCATTTATTAATTCAGTTAGCTTTTAGTTTATGGAGTTAGTTGGAGACATGTTCCTTCTACTCCTTATTCAGACAGTACTTAGAGATTTTCAGATTCAGTTGTTTTGGGTATTTGCTACCCACATGGATGTCATGTTTTGACAGTTTGTTTATTCAGTTGAACCTTATGGCCTATTTTTATGTTTTCCTCATTTTACAAGTATATTATGCAGTTTACAGGTTCAGATATCATTTATGGGTTAGCATGTGGTCCTTTAGGGTCATAAGTACCGTGTAGCATTTTAGTTCAGAAAATCAGGGCATTACATTAACCTTGATAATATTTCTTCTAGCTGTGTTCTCTGTTGAATAGGATATTACTCATGTTTTGGTTCTCTGTTGAGGGATTTAGGTCCCTAATTGGTATTACAGATCAAAGTAAGCTTAACCTTTTCTCTTTCCTTATCATTAGTCTATATTTGATTACTTACCTCCAATAGAACTTCAATGTAGTTTGGATGATATGTTGATAATTTGATGCTCAAAACCGCAAGTAATTGGACCATATTGGTTCTTTTAGCTATAATGGATGCAAGTACTCATAGAACCTTCCTTTTTGCTGCGATTCCTTTTTTATGGTTGACATGGATCAGGATAGCTAGCTTGTTCACATTTTCTATTGTCTATTTGAAAGTAAATATATTCTTATGAAACATCAACTCTGTGATCTGTAGCCTACTTAGCCTGTTAATCCTATTAATGTTGGAAGTCTTATATACGGATATTGGAAATTGTCATTATTTAGAATATTCTTACCAGTAGTATCTAGTTGCTGGAAACTGGCAATTATGAAATCACCCTTATCTATGGATAGATTAGTCAAGTAATCTACCAGTTGGTTTCCTTCTCTCATGATATTTTGGTATTGCACTTGCTTGTTTTCCATTATTGTCCATATTTCTTCAACATAATCTGGTAGATTCCATGGACACTTCCATTCTTTGATTAACTTTTTTTGCATTAGAAGAGAATCAGTTTGGGTTATGGCCTTGCTCAGTTATGTTTAATTTGAATGTGTTATTTCTTGTAGAAGATCATATGCCTCAGCCTCCACATTAGAAGTCTCTTTTATCTTTGCTCCCTTTGTATATATTAAATCGCTTGGCTTATTTCTTATACAAAAAGCATAAGAACTAATATCTGAGTTACCTCTTAAACCCCCATCAGTATTGTATTTAGACCCTTTTTCATCTAGAAACCTCCACAACACCTTAGTAATTTCCATTCTTGTTCATCTCCCTTCTAAATCCTACAGTATCTCAAGCCAAGTATTTGGATACACTTGCTTCAAATTTTTCACCATGAGTAACAATCCAATATGTTTGGTTATATTGAATAATACACTATGTAGTGATAAGTTTTTTCCATCATGTTTCAAGTTGTTCCTTCTTTTCTAGATTTCCAATATGATTCTAGTAGGAATAGATTGGATATAAGGTTTGTTTCTACCCTTTATTTCTACATTACACCATGATAAAATAGTTTTCTTGAATGATAATCCCACTAATAAAACACCTGCAAAAGAAGAAAAGTAGGAATATTTCCTGTTAGCGAAAGTTGATCTTAGAAACATATGTGCTATGGTTTCTTGATCAGGATTAGTACAACACCAACATCTAGTGGGACCATCAACTCCCCATCTTTTTAGATTAGCATCCACTGTAAACTTTCCCTTCCAAATTCTCCACATCAAAAATTCATTTTAAAAGGTAATCTTTTAACCCAGATTTGGTTAAAAATGTTGTTCTTCACTTCCTTTTGTCTAATATACTTCCATGCTGACCCGACTAAGAACTTTCCTATTGATTCCAACACCTATATAGGAAAATTTCTACCACATAACATTACTTGATGTTTGATCTTATTCATGATATGATTTGCAACTTCTTGAGGAAGTAGTTGCATAATCAATTTTGATAATTACTTCATTGATATTATCAAACCAGATAATATCAACTTTAGATAATTAGTGGTTAAATCACTAAAACCTTGGTGATTTTACCAAATCCTTCACCTTTTGAAACCTGTCATCCTATTGAATATTGTGTTTCATGGTAATATATAAATCACCAACATTAATCCAATTATCAAACCAGATATTAGACCTCTCTCCCTTCATTCTCAAAAATATTGAGTGCTCTACCAAATCTCTAGCCTGTAACATCTTTTTCCAAACTCGAGAACCAAATCCTATTTTCCATATAGCCTTATTAGGATGTTGCTTTCTACAATATTTGTTAAGCATAAACCTTCTCCATATAGATTCTTTGGTTCTAAAGTTCCACCATAGTTTGCAGAATAAAGCCATAGATATATCTTGCACTCTTCTTAATCCAAGGCCACCTTCATCTATTGTTAAACATAAAGAATTCCATTTTACCCAATGCCTACTTCTTCCATCTATGTGTTTACTCTAGATAAATCGAGAAAATATCTTTTGAATGGTCTTGAACACATTAGCTAGAGATTCATAATTGACAGATAGTAAATAAGAATGCTTTGTAAAATATGTTTAATCAGAACAGCTCTTACGTCTGGTGGTGTTGTATCTATTTTTGTTTCTTCTCCTGGTTCTAGTGTTGGTCGAAACAAGTTGTATGCTTTGGCATCCCGAAAAGGATCTGAGGCATCACCTAATGTCATAGCTAGTATGTTATAACTTTTATCTTGTGACATTTATTATTTGCTTAATTTGGGGTCCCCTCTCTCTTTTATGACTCTTTATTAGTCTATATCTTTTGGTTTTGATTCAAAAGTTATTTCAAATCCTTTTTCTACTTATACCCTAGTAGGTGACTCAATTATTGCTAAGATAGTCTATAGGGGGTAGTATCTGTTGGTGGCTACAAAACCTTGGTGGATGTATTTGAATTGGATATGGTGGATTTTGATGTTATTCTAAAGATGGACTAGTTACACGCTTGTTATGTGTCTTTGGGTTGTTGGACCCGTAGGGTTATCTTTAGGTTCCTTAGTGATTCGATTATAGAATGGGAGGGCATTATTTTTTATATTAGGGGGAGGTTTATTTCTTATCTTAGAGCTCAGAGGTTAATCTCTAAAGGTTTTATTTACATGGTTTGAGTTAATCATTCTAACCCAGAAAGTCTTTCTTTTTAGTTAGTTCCAGTGGTTAATGAAACTCCAGAGGTCCTTCCAAATGATATTCCTAGTGTTCCTCCAAATACAAAAATTGAGTTTGGTATTAATCAAATTCTAGACACTCATCTAATTTCTATTCTTCCATATAGAATGGCTCCAGCGGAGTTGAAAGAACTTAAGGAGAAACTTAAGGATCTTCTGTATAAAGAGTTTATTCATCCTAGTATATCTCCTTAGGGTACATCGGTGTTGTTAGTGTATAAGAATAATAGTTTTCTTTGGATGTGCATTGACTATAGGTCATTAAACATGGTAACAATCAAGAACATGTCTCTGCAAAGAAACTAGCTAAAACAGAGCTTGCATGAATTGGGTTGATCTTTAAGCTAGAAAAACCCATGTTTAGAGTCCAACAAAGGCGGAAATGAGTTCAGATCGTGAGATTCTTCTAGCAGAGATAGAGGGAATCCTCTTCCATGGATAGAAAATCTTTTTGACCAGTAGCAAGGTGAGAGGTTCTTTTCTAATATAGATCTTCGGTCTGGGTACTATCAGCAAAAGATTAGGGAGGTGGATATCCATAAAATGACTTTTCATACTCGGTATAGGAACTTTGAGTTTTTTGTGATGTCATTTAGGTTGACTAATGCTCCGGTGGCATTTATAGATCTGATTAAAAGATTTTTTTTATTAGTATTTAGGTCTCCTTATCATTGTGTTCATCGATTACATTTTAGTTTTTTTGAAGAGTGAGGTGGATCATGCTAATCACCTTCGTGCTGTGTTACGGTCCTTCAAGGAACAACAGTTATATGCCAAGTTCTCCAAGTGTGAGTTTTGGTTGAACACTGTTACTTTCTTGGTTCATATTATTTCTAGTAAAGGGATCATAGTGGATCCGTAGAAGATTGTTGTGGTGAAGGGGTGACCTAAACCTATACCCTCATCCGATGTTTGGAGCTTCATGAGTTTAGTCAGGTATTACAGGCATTTTTTTGAAAGATTTTCATCAATAGTTGCTTCTTTGACTATGTTAACTTAAGAAAGGATTAAGTTTTCTTGGTCAGATTCTTGTGAAGGGAGTTTCAAAAAGTTGAAGTATAAGTAAACTTCGACTCTAAGTTTTACTTTGCCAAAAGGTAATGGTTGGTTCCTGATTTACTATGATGCATCTTAGGTAGGGCTTAGTTTTATGGTGATACATCTTAGAAAGGTAGTTGCCTATGCTTCCAAGAAGGTAAAGGTACATAAAAGGAATTATCCTACTCATGATTTAAAGTTGTTGGCGATTGTACTTTCTTTGAAAATATGGTGACATTATTTGCATTGTATTCTCGTGGATATCTTTTCAGATCATAAAAGTCTACCACGGGTGTTCACTCAGAAAGAACATAATATCAACTAGAGAAGATGGCTTTAGCTTCTCAAGTATTATAATATGACTCTTCACTATCACCCAGGTAAGGCTAAAGTGGTTGATAATGCTCTTAACAAATTATCCATGGGGATTTTGGCTTATATAGAGGAAGGATAATGGGAATTGGTGAAGGATAGTCACCATTTAGCTAAACTTGGAGTTCTCCTCTTAGACTCTAAGAATGGTAGTGTTGTCGTTGAAGAAGTGATTTGATCCTCTCTTGGTGCGGAGATTAAGGAGAAGCAAGGGCTAGATCCTATCTTGACGAAAATTAGAAGTGACATTGGTAGGCAAAAGTAGTGGTGTTTGAGGTCAGTGGTAATGGTACTTTATGGTACCAATGGAGGTTATGTGTTCCTGATGTCGATAGATTATGGAAAAGGATTTTGGCTTAGATGCATGAGTCATGCAATGTGATTTATACTAGATCGACTTAGATGCATCACGATCAAAAGAAAATCTATTCATTGAATGGTATGTATAGTGATGCGGCTAATTTTAAGGCTAAGTGCATAGAGAGCCAACAGGTTAAGGTTAAGCACATAAATCCAGAAGGGTTGTATTTTGAAATTGACTTGCCCGAATGGAAGTGGGAAGTAATAAATATGGAGTTTGTTATTAGTCTTTCTCGATCTTAAAGTTAAAATGATTTGATTTTGGGCATCGTGGATAGGATGACTAAGTCTTCTCACTTCTTTCCAGTGAGGACTACCTTCTCTTTGGAGGATTATGCAAAGCTATATCTTCAAGAGATTATGAAGTTGCAGGGGTGCCTATTTTAATTATTTCTAATTGTGGAACGTAGTTTAGGTCTCATTTTAGGTGATTTTTTTAGATAGGGTTGGGGACCAAGGTGAGTTTAAGTACTACTTTTCATTTGCAGATAGATGGGAAAGTAGAGAGAGCCCTATTTACTGGCGATTGTATACCCATTCTATGCAGGAACCAATCATTCTACTCTTTCTACTTAGTGATTGACTTAGGGAAAGCATTTGGACTTATTTGGTTAGATGCCATCTGTTTGGAAGGCTTCATTTAATGTTATAGATATTTTTAGATATTTTGGATATTGGTTTTGGTTATAGTTAGGGCCATATCCCAACCGCATTTTATTACTCTTTTGGTTAGAGGGTTTATAGTACTTCTATGGGTAGGAATGGGAAAAATCATTATAGGTATCAGCCTTTACATTCGAATAGGTTGGAAGGCTGGCAATATCGGACATAATTTATCACTATTACATCTCATGAAATTTTGGGATTAAATTTATTATGTTTTGGAACGTCTTTGTTTATGGATTTTTTTATGGCCTATGTTTGTTATGGGTTTGTATGGTCGGATCATTGGTATAGGATGAGTGGACTCAGTTAGGTTGGCCATGGTTGTGATCTATTCCTAGAGTCTTTATGTGAGATGCCAGACTATTTTGTTATATGCTCAGAACACCGCAAACTTATGGTAGAAGGCTAAAGGTTAGGTTGGGTAATTGGGGTAATCACCAATCCCTATCAAACTTGGGACGCTTATTATAACAAGGCCATAGGGTAGGTCATATCAGTTGATAATCCTGTTGGTTGTATGGATAATAAGTGTTTAAAGTACTTAGCTATGAAAATGAACTTAAATTGTGTGTTGAACTAAAGCATCATGAGAATATGGTATATGATTGCTAGTGTAATGTGTATAGTTTGTGAGGGTCTTAATGTCAAGAAATTTAATAGAGTGATGAATTGAATTCAGGCATTGGCCTATTGAAATGGTATATCAAGAAAGGATCCCATAGGGACCATGTGGTCATGTATAGTGTTGAATTATCTAAATGGGTTAAAGTCCTTAAGTGTGAATTAAATAGATGATGATGTATGGACAAAGGGTTGGAGTTCCAATGATGACTAATGATAGTCATAATGGCTTGAAGTTAAAGTCCCTTGCCTAATAAAATGGCTTGAGGTTAAAGTCCCTTGCCTAATTAAATTGCTTATGGTTCAAAATAAGATCACTTGAGGTGTAAGTTTCTATCTAAATAAAATAGCTTAGGTTGGAGTCCCTCATCTAATATGGCATGAGGTTAAAGTCTATTTTCTAATGTATGGATATGTGGTTAGAGTCCCTTGACTTAAATAATGTGTGTGTATTGTTAGAGTCCCTTTGTAATGAGGGTATACGTGGTTAAAGTCCTCCGTCTAAGTAATATGTGAATATGGTAGAAGTGCCATACCTATTATGAATTGTTTAAATCTAAGTGTGGAGGTTGAAGTCTTCCATTTTGTCTAATGATTTAGTGCTTTGAGAATGTTGTTAAGACTTGTTTACTTGTTTGGCATGTGATATACCTTTATGTAAGGATAAGGTCATGCATATAATTGGATATGATATATTGACTTGTTGTTGATTGACGATGCTATTTTATCATTATCCTTGAGTTTCATGCTAGCATTTTAACCGTTATCCGTGTCTGAAAATGCCATTGTGTCCAAAGCATCATCTTCATTTCCTATGAAGTGATTAGGTGATTGAAGCAGTTCATGGACTGAATTTATAGTGGTGAGCTTCTTACTTGAGCATGCTTCATTCTTTGTCTCCTATCTTTAGGTGTAGTCTTATTATGACTTTGTTTGGCTATTGTCGGGGGCTTGTCCCTACATATATATTTCTAAACATTAGTTTGTATAGAGTAATTGTGGATGACTGTGGACATTGGTGTAATATCTAGTTTGATGAATGTAATAAAGTGTCAGACATGTTTATGTTATGACTTATAGTATGCTTCCGCTATCTTATTTTATGGTTGGTATTTCTCCCACCCTTGTGATTTATATAAACTATTAGTTTAGGTTATCAAAGCAACCTCTAGTTTATGTGGTGTTAAGGTGCCCATATGACATGGCCCAATTTTGGGTCGTGTCAAGTTGGTGTTAGATCCTAGGTTCATGTTCAGTTGGGTTTCCACAATACCGAGTCAAGTAGAGTCTCTTTTATGGATGAGAAGAATGCCACGCTTATAAAATAGGGGCTACAAGACATTTTAGGAAATGTTTTCCTTTCTAGTGTTTCAATCTCAAGCTATAGAGTGTAAGGTCTTGGATCCCTCTAATTTCTATTTTCCATCTTTCAAATCATGCCTTCAAGGAGATCTGAGGTTTAGGCAGATACTTTTTCCTCGACTGAAGGCCCTATTGAAGAAGCTCATCCAACTTCTAGAGTTCAAACCCGAGCTAGGGCTGCATCATTTGACCATCTTTATGGGCTTCCACATGTCTCCACCAACCCCGACTATGAAAGTGACCTTCCCATTCCTTCACCTTAAGGGGATACTACTAATGTTGAATTTCATTGCTCTATCAACCTCTTGACTCAATTGGTAGCTTCTTGATTGAAGCGTGGTGCTCTGGATACTATTTTTTTAGGCCACAAAAATTGGCCAATTTATGAGGTTGAACCCTACTATGTTTACAGGTAAGAAGGTTGATGAAGATCCTCAAGGCTTCGCTAATTAAAATGAGAAGATTTTCTAATTCATGCATGCTTTGGAGGTTGAGCCCTAGCATACTAATGGTATGAAGGGTAGGAGTTTTCTAGAGATGTTCATGCTAGTCCTGCCATATTGGAGGATTTCTCTAATGCTTTCTTAGACTGCTTCTTTCCTTAAGTGTTGAGGGAAGAAGAAATGGAAGAGTTTGTGAACTTGAAGCAAATAACGATGTTTGTTAAAGAGTATGCCTTCAAATTCCATCAATTGTAAAGGTATGCTCCAAAGATGGTTTCTAACATGAGGTCTAGGATGCGTAAGTTTGTCTCGGGATCATCCCGTGAGTTAGTCATTGAGAGAAATGCAGCTTTGTTGATTAGAAATATGGATATTTCTAGGTTTATTATGCATAAGAAACAAGTGAAAGAAGATAAAAGGAAGCAAGTTGGGTTCAGTGAAAGGCAAGGAAAAAAATTTAGGCCTTTTGAGCAAAGTGGTAAAGATGGTGGTAAGTTACCCTAGAAGAAGTGGGAGAGTAAGTGTTCTTTCTCCTCGGATAGCATACGCTATTCTTACCTAAAGTCGTTGGGTGATCAGTGATCACAATTTATTGGTGGATTACGAATACGAGGTGCGTAATTTCAAGTTAGTGGTGACCAGTCGACTCTACCCTACCCTCCTTGCAAATTTTGTGGTAAGATTCATCATGGTCTGTGTGACAAAGGGTGAAATAAATGTTTTAGTTATAGTTAGATCGGGTACAGGCAATATGAGTGCCCCTCTTTAGCAGCTTTTTGGGCCAACAGGGCCCCTATTACTACTCCACTTACTCCCGCACCAAAGGGTGCCATGTTTGGTTCTTCTTTTATTTCTGGGACAAACGACTGGCCGAAACCATTTGTATACACTTGCTACTCGCTAGGATTCTGAATCATCTCCCGATATTGTTATGGGTATGTTTACACTTTTCTCATGTGATGTTTATTATTTTCTCGATCTACGGTCTACACTTTCTTATGTTACCCTGCATGTGGTTATGCATCTTGATTGTGGTCTTGAGAGTATATCGGTTCCTTTTCATATTTATACCCTGATAGAAGACTCTGTGATTGCTAGACGGTTCTATAAGGGGTGTTTGGTGTCTGTTGGTGGTGGAGATACTCTTGTAAACTTGATAGAGTTGGACATTATCAATTTTGATGTCATTTTGGTGATGGATTGGATGAATTTGTGTTATGCTTTCTTAGATTGTCAGACCAGTAGGGTCATGTTCGAATTCCTAAATGAGTCAGTCATTGTATGGGTAGGTGATTTCTTAGTGCCCAAAGGAAGGTTCATTTCTCATCTAAAAGCCCAAAAATTATTTTATAGAGGTGTTTGTATCTTTTGGTCTGAGTTAAAGATTCTAACTCATTAAGGCATTCTCTAGAATCTATTCCCGTGGTTAATAAGTTTCCTGATGATCATCACGATGTTTCTCCTAATAGAGAAAGTGATTTTGGGATTGATCTTGTTCTGAACACTCATCCGATTTCTATCCCTTCTTAGAGAATGGCTTCGATAGAGCTAAAAGAGCTTAAAGGGAAATTAAAGGACCTCTTAGATAAAGGTTTTATTCATCCTAATGTGTCTCTTTGGGATGCTCCTATATTGTTTGTGCTCAAGAAGGATGGTTCCCTTCGTATGTGCATTAATTATCATCGGTTGAACAAAGTGACCATAAAGAATAAATATTCTCTTCCTGTGATAGAGGATTTGTTTTATCAACATTAGGGTGCAAAGTGCTTCTCTAAGATTGACGTTAGATTGGGTTATCATCAGCTTAAAATTAGGGATGCGGATATCCCTAAGACTGCCTTTAGAACCCAATATTTTCTAAATTCTACGAGTGTAAGTTTTTGTTAAAATCAATAGATTTTCTTGGTCATGTTATCTCTAGTGAAGGGATCATGGTAAATCCCCAAATGGTTGCGGCAGTTAAAAAGTGGCATAAACCTACGAATCCAACCAATGTTTGGAGCTTCTTAGGTTTAGCCGGTTACTATAAAAGGTTTGTGTAGATTTTTTTAACCTTAGCTGCCTCATTAACCAAGTTGACTGAGAAAAAGGTCAAGTTCTTGTGGTCGAATGTGTGTGAGGGTAGTATTGAAAAGTTTAAATATAAATTAACTTCAACTCCAATTTTTACCTTGCCTAAAGGTAATGATAGTTTTGTGCTCTATTGTGATGCTTCTCTAATTTGTCTTAGTTTTGTGTCAATACAACATGGTAGTATGGTGGCTTATGTTTCTAGGCAATTGAAAGTTCATAAAAACTGTCATGCTCACGATTTAGTGTTGTTAGTCGTGGTTTTTGCGTTAAATATTTAGCGATATTATCTTTATGGGGTTTGTGTTGATATCTTTTCTGATCATAAGAGTCTTCAGTATGTATTTTCTCAAAGAGAGTTGAACCTCAGGAAAAGGAGGTGGAATGATTTGTTGAAAGACTATGATAAGATTCTTCATTATCATATTGTTAAGGCTAATGTAGTCGTTGATGCTCTTAGTAGATTATCCATAGAATTTTGGGCCCATGTGGATGAGGACAAGCGGTAATTAGTAAAGGACTTTCACCATTTGGCTAATCTTGGAGTTTGAATTGTGGACTGAGAGGATGGTGGTGTAATTGAGTATTTGTTATCTTAGTCGTCTCTTATTGATGGATAAAGGAAAAACAAGCATTGAACCCCGACTTGATGAAGATTAAGAGTAATGTGGGTCATCACAAAGTTGTGAACTTTGTGATTGGTTGTGATAGGCTTTTGATATACCAAGGTAGGCTATATGTTCCTAACATCTATGGATTGAGGGAAAGGGTCATGGTCAAGGCTCATAAATCATATTATGCTATTCACCCCGGTTCCACAAAGATGAATCATGACCTTAGAGAGTTATATTGGTGGAGTAATATGAAATATGATGTTTGAAGTTATGTGGCCAAGTGTATGGTATGCCAACAAGTGAAAGGTGAGCATATGAGACTAGGTGGTTTGTACCAAGAAATTGTGTTTCCCAAATGGATGTGGGAGGAAATTAATAAGGATTTCATTACTGGTCTTCCTCGATCTCAGAATCAATGTGATTCTATTTGGATAATTATTTATAGAATAATCTAGTCCGCTCACTTTTTGCCCGTGAGGACTAATTACTTGGTGGAAGATTATGCTAAGTTGTATCTTGCAGAGATCATGAAATTGCATGGTGCTCCGATTTCTATTATCTTGGATCGTGGTCCTCCATTTTCATCTCGCTGCTGGAAGTCATTCCAAAATGGATTGGGTACTAGAGTATGCCTTAGTACCATTTTCCACCCACAAATAAATGGGCGAGCGGAGAAAACGATCCAAACATTAGAGGATATGTTGCGGGCTTATGTGATTGATTGGGGTGGTAGTTGATATTACCACTTTCCTTTGATTGAGTTCTCCCATAATAACAGTTTCCACTCTAGCTTTGGAATAGCTCCTTTTGAGGCATTGTATTGTAGAAGATGTTGTTCCGCTATTAATGGTACAAAGGTGCCGAGGGTAAGTTATTTGTCCCTGATTTAGTTCACCAAGCCTTAGAGAAGGTGTAGGTAATTCGTGATGGATTGAAAACCGTTCAATGTCACCAAAAGTGCTATGCGGATGTGAGGCTTAGGGACTTAGAGTTTAGTTTTGGCAATTGGGTATTCTTAAAAGTGTCTCCTATGATCAGAGCAATGTAGTTTTGTAAAAAAAAGAATCTTAGTCCCTGGTTTATTGGTCCCTACTCGATTGTGAGGAGGGTTGACAATGTTGCCTATGAGTTGGAGTTGACTTTTAGCATGAACTCTATTCAGCCAGTTTTCTATCTCTCTATATTGCAGAAATGTGTGGGTGATCCTTTATAGGTTGTTCCCTTGAGGGATGTTGATGTCTTGGACTCTTTTTCCTAAGAGAAGATCCCAGTGAGGATCTTGGATTAGAAAGTTTGTTGATTGCAGATGAAAGAAGTGGCTTCGGTGAAGATTCTCTAGAGGAACAAAAATTCTAAGGAAGACTTTGCAAAGCAAAAACGGATATGAAGTCCAAGTATCTCCATTTGTTTCCCATTTTTGAAACTTATGATGAAGGCATATGTTAATCTTCTTACCTTAATTTATGTCTTGATACACAATGGGTTGAAGTCCCAAATGTTTTGAATTGGGTTATGCCTTATTGAGATAATAGGTTAAAGTCCCCAAGCTTTTAATTGACCTAGTTCATGTTAGACCATAGGTTCAACTCACTAATTCCTTGAAATTATATGTGTCCTTATTGTAATGGGTTTAAGTCCCTAGTACTTTGAGTTGATTCATGCTTTTGATAGATAACGGGTTCGAGTCCCTAATCCTTGAATTGAGTAAGTATCGTTGATAAGTCAATGGGTTAAAGTCCCTAAGTTGTGAAATGAGTAAGCATTGATAAATAAGGGGCTTAAGTCCATAAGTTTTGAAATGAACAAGTGTTTGATAAATAAAGGGTTTGGGTCCCAAAGCCAATGAAATTAATAGTAAATCGATGATGACATGATATGTCTAGTATCCTTGTTGTATACTTTGTTCTAACTTATTTAAAGATTGGTTTGGTGTGTATTAATGTGTTAACTTGTGTTTATGCTTTCCTTACCTATCATTCGCGGAAAATGATCAAAGTGAGGGAGAATTTAAATTCCTATACTTTGAACCATTGATAAACAATCTCTCATTTGGTGTCTCTAAGCTAGGTACGACTAAGGGCAAGAGTGGTATATCTTGGATACGAGTCGTATCATTCTGTCCCTCCCCTCTTGCACCCTAGGGAGTTTGGTGAGGTTCACTCACTATCCTAGGTACGAGTGAGCCTCAAAATATTCTTTGTTACCAAGACCAATTGTATCAAGTGAAGTCTTAGCTAGGAGTGGACTGTTGTTAGTATAGTTGATGGATACGATTTAGGGACTGAGTCATACCCTTTCTATATAACTCAATGGTGTATAGTCATACCCTAACCAGTGTAGGTGACCAAAGTAAAACCTAGGGTACTAGTTAGGGTACCACTCATACCCTAGGGTATGATTATCTCAAGTGAGTTGTACCCAACATCGTGGCCAATTCTCAGCTTTTAGTTGAGGACCTAATGGTCATTTCCTACACCCAAAACCCTAAGCTTCCTAACTATATAAGTGTATATGGACTACTATAACAAATTTTTAGTGGATCAAACATCCAAAATTCTTTGTCAAACTTATTTCTGAAGAGTTAGAGGCTAGGGTTTCTAGGGTGACCTTACAGAGGCAAACTGAAGTCAAGATTCTTGGTGAATAAAGTTGACTAAGGCATGTATATCTTTCCCTTGCATAATAATTCAAAAACTATGTATTTTAAACTTGGATTAGTAAGTGTACATGGAGATTTTGAAATTAAATGCTAAGGGCTTTGATGCCTTATAATGGATAATGTTTACCCTAGGTTAGAGTTGGGTTGATGCTTGATATTGGTGATGTTTTGCACATTAGGTTCTTGTTGTTTATGGTTAAACATGGGGATCTTGAGTAACCCTAATGATAATTCTTTCTATTTTAAAATTTGCCTTGATAAAGGCATGCACACAAGGTGTTTGTGAAAATGTCTAAGTGAATTGTTTAGTCACATGTTGATGTTATTTTGAACTAGGGAAATAGCTCAATAAGTGTGAATAGTTGATAAATAATATTGTAAGGGTATTATGAGCCATGTATTCTAAGGTTTATGATCTTGTTGGTTAATGGCTAATGAGGGGTTAAAGTCCCTAGATATGAAAATGAACCAATTGTGTGTTGAACTAAAGTGTGGTAAGAATGTGGTATAAGATTGCTAGTGCAATCTGGATAGTTTGTAAGGGTTCTGATGACCATAAATTAAATTGTGATGAATTGAATTAAGGTATTAACTTTTTAAATGGTTGTGCAACTAAGGCTGTCATAAGGGCTATGTGGTGATGTTTAGTGTTAAATTGTCTAAATGGGTTAAAGTCCTTAAGTGCAAATTTAATAAATGATGATGTATGGATAAAGGGTTAGAGTCCTAATGTCGACTAATGATAGTCGTAATGGCTTGAGGTTAAAGTCTATTGCCTAATGAAAGGGCCTGAGGTTAAAGCTCCTTTCCTAATAAAACCATGTGTTGTTAAAGTCCCTTGCATAATGAGATCTCTTGAGGGTGAAGTGCCTTACCAAATGAAATAGCTTGGGTTAGATTCCACTATCTAATACGGCATGAGGTTAGAGTCCCTTGCCTATTATGTTGACATATCGTTAGAGTCCCTTGTCTCAATAAATGTGTGTTTGCGGTTAGAGTCCCTTGCTTAATAATGGTATACATGGTTAATGTCCTTCGTCTAAGTAATATTTGAATGTGGTTGAAGTTCAAAACATTAGAAGAATTGTTTGAATCTAAGTGCGAAATGTTAGAGTCAACTTTATGTCTCATGATTGAGTGCTTAGAGAATGTTGTTAAGACTTGTTTACTTGTTTCGCATGTGATAAACCTATATGTTTAGATATGGTCATGAATATGGTTGGATATGACATATTGACTTGTTGTTTATTGATGATGTTATTTTATCCTTATCCTTGAGTTACATGCAATCATTTCAACCGCTAACCTTCTCTGAACGCTATGTCCCTTTTCAACATAGGGGCCAGAGCACCATCTTCTCTTCCTGCGTAGTGATTAGGTGGTTGAAGTGGTTGGTGCATTGTTTTTTGAGTGGTGTGGTTCCTTTCTTCGGAAGACATTTATTCTTAGTCTCCTATATTTAGATGTAGTCTTATTTTGACTTGGTTTTGCTATTGTCGGGAGCTTGTCTCGATATATACATTTCTAAACATCGGTTCTTATTGAGGTATTGTGGATGACTGTGGACTTGGGTGTCATGGCTAATTTGATTAATCTAATAAAGTGTTAGACATGTTTATCTTATGACTTATAGTATGTCTCCACTATCTTATCTTATTGTTAGGATTCATCTGAACCTTGTATTGATGATTAGGTTAGGTTACCGGGGTGACCTCCAATTCATATGGGCTTAAGGTGCCCATACAACATGGCTTGGATTAAGGTTGTTTGAAGAAAAGTCATGAAATTTTCCTTAAAGAGATTAAGGAAGATATTTCAGATTTGACCCAGAAAGAGTAACCGCATGCTACTGCAATCAAGCAACTTGAACAGAAATTTGATCAGATATAAGTGACAATAAATCAACATCAATGAGGTACTCTTCCAAGTAATATTGTGCAGAATTTGAAGAAAGACTTTCACAATTTGTCCATTACCACTTAAAGTGGTAAGACCACCATTTATCCTCCTATTCATGTAGTTGATAAATACGGGAATCATGTGGTTGATGTATATGAGGCACCTAAAGTATAATCTAAAAGTTGGTGACAAATAGTGAGTCATCACAAAAATTGATGGGTGCTGATAAAAGTTTTAAGAAGGATAAACCAAAGAGAAGGTAGTCGAGCCTAAACTAAAGACTATTCAACTTCCTCACCTATGTTTTCCTCCAAGGATAAAGAAAAATCTAGTGGAAGGGAAGTATCAGAAGTTTTTGTCGATGTTGAAGGAACAATCTGTTAATATTCCTCTTGTAGAATCATTTGAGCAAATTCTTGGCTATGCTAAGTTAATGAAGGATTTGATTACTAGAAAAAAGATGTTGAATTTTGATCCTATTGATAATGTGCATCTTGCAGTGTCGTTGCTTCCTGATCATTAGCAGAGAAGAAGGATGAACTTAGATCATTTTACTAATCTATGTACCATTGGGTCATTCAATATCTCTACAGATTTATGTGATTTAGGATCTAGTAGCAATCTAATGTCATTGGTAATCTATAAGTAATTTGGGTTTGAAGTACTCAAACCCACATCCATGAGATTATTGACGACTAACAGAACTGTGAAGAAACCAATTGGTATTTTATGTGATATTTTGGTGAAGGTTACATCTATTATATTTTCTGTTTATTTCATGGTCCTTGTCTGTGAGGTGGACTTCAAAGTCCTTACTATATTTTGAAGGCCTCTCCTAGCTACGAGTAGGACCTTGGTTGACATGGAGATGGGGTAGATAAAGTTTAAACTCAAAGATGAGCAAGTTAATTTTAATGTGGATGAATCTATGTGACAGCTGAAGGATATGAGAGTGGTGTCCGTGATTGATACCATTGATGATGATGTAGTGACTACACTTGTTAAAGAGAGACTTGGGGTTGAGGCATTAGTACTGGTTAGCATGATCTTTGACAGTGATTGCATTCATGAGTATGACAAGATGGTGAGCATATTGTATTGTAGAGGTTCTTATTATTATGCTCCAAAGAAGCTAGATATTTATTTGGAGAACATAACCATTTCTTCTACTATGACCATCTCTTGAGGAGCCCCGATCTTGGAATTGAAAGTCCTTCCATCTCACTTGCGTTATGCAATTTTAGGGGACGACAATATCTTATCGGTCATTATTACATCTGATTTATGGGATAAACAACTTGAACTATGATTTTAGTGTTGCGGAGGTTAAAGTGGGTCATCGGATGGACTATTGCAAACTTTGTGGGGATTTCGCCCGGTATTTAAACTCATAAGATACAACTTAAATAAGAGTGTATACCTGACATCGAGCATCAACACCAGTTGAATCTTCCTATGCAAGAGGTAGTGAAGAAAGAGATCATTAAGTTGTTAGATGCTGGAGTGATGTACCCCATAGTGGAGAGGGAGTAGGTCAACATAATTTAATGTGTATCTAAGAAGGGTGGGATCAAGGTGGTTCCAAATGAGAAGAATAAATTGTTTCCTATGATACTAGTTACTGCACGGAGACTCTGCATGGATAACAAGAAGTTGAATACTTATACGCAAAAGAACATTTTCCCTATGTCATTCATAGATTAGATGCTTGACAGACTACCAGGCAGGGCTTGGTACTATTTTATTGATGGGTACTAAAGATACAATCATATTTCTATAGACCTTGAGGATCAGGAAAATAAGACTTTCGTTTCCCCTAATAGGACTTTCCAAGAGGATGTCATTCATACTATGCAATGATCCTGCCAAATTTCAATAGTGGATAATGTTTATATTTTTTGATATGGTGGAGGACACTATAGAGGTTTTAGTGGATGATGTTTTAGTAGTTGGGGACTCCTTTGTGATTGTTTGGACCATTTCGCTAACTCACTCTGAAGAGGTGAAGTGTTATTTGGTGCTAAATTGGGAAAAGTACCATTTTATAGTAAAGGTATTGTTCTTAGTCACAAAAGCTTAAATTAGGGTAATTAGGTGGATAGAACAAAGATTAAGGTTATTGAAAAATTTCCTCCTCTGATATCTGAAGTTTTTTGGGCCATGCTGGCTTTTAAAGGATGTTCAACAAGGACTTTACTAAAATTTCTAATCCTCTATGCAATATTTTATAGATTGAGGTGAAATTTGTATTTGATTATGCATGTTTCAAGGCCTATGAGTACCCTTAAGAAGCAATTGATCTCAACTACCATTATTGTGTACCCTAGTTAGTCTTTATTATTTGAGGTTATGGCGATGCTGGAATAGTGGCCTTCGATTTTGTCATAGGCAAAAGACCTAAGAGAATCCTTCACCCAATCTATTATGACAAAAAGGCATTAAACCCCACCCAGAAGAACTATAGTCACTAAGAAGGAGTTACTTTTGGTGGTTTTTGCCTTTTAGAAATTCTAGTCCTATTTGATAGGGCCAAAAGTCATAGTTAACATAGATCATGGAGCTTTGAGGTATCTAATATCGAAGAACGATTCTAAAACAAGGTTTATACATTGGTTCTTCTTGTTGGAATAATTTGACTTTGAGGTGAAAAATTAGAAGTGTATAGAGAGCCAGGTTCATTATCACTTATCCTACCTTGATGAAGAGGCAACACAGAAGTTAGGGAATGAGCTTAACATTAATGATACTTTTAAAGATGAGTGGGTCTTGGAAGCACCTCAACACTTGCTACCTAAGTTCACTGATTTTGACAACTTTTTGGAAAGTGATCTTGTTATGGAAGATTAGTCATTCCAGCAACAAAAGCAGTTTATGCTTAAGATAAGGAAATTTTTCTAGGATGAGCCTTATTTCCTTACTATTTGTGTTGATACTGTTATTCGTAAATGTATTCCTGAGGTGGAGATGATGAGCATCCTGGAGGCTTGTCATTCGTCGCCAATTGGGGGTCATCATAGTGGTGCCCACAGTTCCCACTAAATTTTATAATATGGGTATTATGGGCCAACTATTTACAAGGACACTCAAGAAATTGCTCTAGCCTATGACCAGTGTATGTGACAATGCAATATCTAATAGAAATATGAACTCCCCATGACACCTATCTTTGAATTGAAGTTATTTTATGTATGGGGAATTAATTTCATGGGTCAACTTGTGAGATTCTATTGGATGAAGTACATTGTAGTAGAAGTCGAGTATGTTTTGAAATAGGTGAAGGCAGTTGCAATTCCAAAAAATCAGTGTCAAAGAGTCACTGCATTCTTGAAAAAGAACATCTTTTCTTTCTTTGACACTCCATATGCGATTATTAGTGATTTTAGCTCTCACTTCCGCAATTGTATTTTTAAGGCCTTACTGTAAATATATGGTTCGAAGCATAAGGTGGAAACACCCTACCAACTGCAAATGAGTGGGCAGCTTGAGGTCTCCAATTAAGAGATCAAGTCTATATTTGCAAAGATTGCGAATACCAATAGGACTGGCTAGTCAAAGAATTTAAATGATACTTTGTGGGCCTACCACATATCTTTTAGAACTCCATAGGTGCCTCTCCATATCATTTTTTTATTGAAAGACATTCCACTTACCTGTCAATCTTAAGCATAAGGCGCTATGGGCGTTGAAAAAGCTCTATTTGTTATGCCATGATGAAGCTAAGTTGAGAATGAGCAAGGTGAATGAGTTGGATGAATTCTAGCTCCGTGCTTATGACAGTTCTGCTCTATACTACGAAAAAATTAATATATATCATGATAAGAAAATCAAGAAGAGAGTGTTTGAGCCCGGTGATATGGTCTTGTTATATATTTCAAGACTCCGTTGTTTAATGGAAAGTTCAAATCTAGGTGGTATGGACGATTCACTGTGATTAGGGTGTTTCCACATGGTGCTATTGAGCTAAAACAAGATGGTGAAACATCATTCTAGGTGAATAAGTAGCGTGTCAAACACTATTTTGGTAATGCTGATAAGGTGAAAGTCGTTGTTGATGTAATCCTTACCGAAGTCTGAGTAGCCAAGGTAACTGAGTCAAACTGCGATGTTAAATCAGGATGTTCATGAGATACAACCCATTGGTTTGATGGTGAAATCTGAGTAACCAACATAGCCACATCATTCCGCAACGTTAAATCAAGCATTGGGTAAAAGTCAACCAACTATTTTAGTGCTTACATTTTCTTTTTCTTTTTTTTTGTAGGTGTAAAACATGAGGAACTACCTTGGACATGGTAACTTATTGAAACATGTAAAAAACTGTAGATAAGAGGACTTATTGACAAACTAATGGAGATCACAAGTCCGACTTGAGCCAGGTAAATGATGCCATAACTGTTAGAGTGAATAATTTGAGATTTTTGGGACCTCTGAAATTTTACATACCAACCCATTTACGGGGGTCATAAGTACCACTTACGACCTAACAAGTGATGTCATAAGTGTCAGAACAAAAAACTAAGTGGGAAAAAAATTGGTTTTCCACTTATGACCTAGCACTTATGGGTCGTAAGTGGAACTTATGGCCTGTAAGTGGCGCCGTAAGAGATAGAAATTTCTTGGTCAAAATTTGAAATATTTATGATGGACACAAGTGGATCCGGCCCAGACCGATGTACCAACGCTTTTAAAAGCCTAAAATTTAAATTCTATGACCCATATTGTAAGAATTTATAACTACCACAAAAATTCAAACTTTTAAACTCCCTTCTTAGCTCTATTAAAGGCCAAACTTCTTCATTATCCCATCTCTTACATGCTTAAGAATATTTAAAGGGTAGGGTTTTCTTCATTTCTACAATTTTCTTCTTCCATCTCTCACAATCAAGGTAAATATTTTGGCTCCTAATAGTAATTTATTATGCTTTAACAATGATAATTTAGTTGGTACTTGATTATTCTTGACAATCATGTGAAAATCAATAATCTTATTTGTAGGAGCCTAGAATAATCTAAAAGTTGAAATTGATGCATTGTTCTTGAATAAATGATATGTGATCATTCCCTTACCTGTGTGAAAGGTTGATGAAAACCCAATATTGTGTGTGCCTTACCTTTGTTTGTAAACTTTATCAATGTTCTTTTGTGCAAAATGGGATTTGATAGGGCTAAATACACTATATAGGATGTAAATTTTGGAAAAATTAATGTACCCTCAAAAGGGTACCTACGATGACACATACAATCCACATAAGTAGCAGGTATAGGTCGTAAGTTCCTTTATTGATGTGAGATTCTAAGGAACTAAAACTATAGGGATTTGTCTAGAACTACGAAGACCTCTTACAGGCTATATGTGGCATCTACGACCCATAGGTAGCCTTTATAAGTTCCCTACCCTAAATGTTATCACTTTATTTTAAATATTACATACCTTCCTTGTCACAATTGATTTCCAAGTACTATGGAACCCAACGATACCTCAATTAAAGGAGTTTAGTCAAGGCATTGGGATAAGTCCCCTGAGTACAGTGGATCAATGGAAGAGTACCATATAGCCCTAGAAAAACCAGAGGCTCCACGGACTAGAGAACAGGGACAACTTGCAGCTGCAGCCATTGTTGCAGCTATTTTGAGCATCTAGGGCACTCATCCCACCCCCACACAAAATAATTAGGGCACTCAACTAAAAGCTAAATAGGTTGGGGCCCAAACAACCATATTCAAACAAGTTCCTAGGACAAGGATAAATTCAGCTAGGGCTTTACCATTGCACTCTTCCTAGTTTGAGAAGGGAAAGCATGCTTACAAGGATGGGTCTAAGGGGAATTAGTTAGTGATCAGATAAGAGGTTGAGTCTGAATCAATATCTTATTCGCCTAAGATAGAACAAATAAAAGATCCCACAGTTTGAGGAGTGGTTAGAGGATGAGTTAGCTTTAGGCAGTCAGTAAGTATCAATAGTACCCCAGTTGGAGGATGGTATGACTCAAGCACCATATTAGATATCATCATCTTTAGTACCTAACATAGATCTCCATGCATAGGATCCTCAGCCTCTTATTCCACTACTAGTTATCACCCCATTCATATCTACACATATCTCGATAGTACCTATAGTTGAGATAAAACTACAGTAGTATGTAGAGAGGATATAGTAGATTATGAGATGGATAAATTTATTACTGGGTGGGTAATCCAAAGAGGAATATTTAGTCTAAAAGGAGAATTGAATTATCTAGACTGGTAGTTTAACCTGATATGTGAGCCTTTTTAGAGAAATACCAATTGGAGTGGATGACTTGACCCCAAGGATCCTACAATTAATCCTTCGTCAAGGAGTTTTATGCTTCTTGCACTACAATAATTTTTTTGACCATACCTATTTATGATAGTGGCATAATTTAGCCCTATTTATAGAACTCATTGGTGAGGGGTGTTCAGGTTGATATTTTACCGGCGGTCATCCATTAAGGCCTCTTTATGCCTGACTATGTAGCTGTAACGTCTATAGAATAGTGCAACTTTCTGTTGAGATTAGCGTGAGATGAACATGTAATGAGAGATTCTAATTAGGTTTGGTAAGATGGATCTCCAGAAAAATTTTATACTTGGGTTATAATGCCCTTGGATTGAGGGTAAGTGTGAGATTTAAAAGGCAATGATGCATTTTTGCCACCATTTTTTGGTGGGCAGGGGTATGCATTTGATTTTTTTCAACTATATCAGACAACCATTTGACATGGGATAGAGCTACATTAGTTACAAGTTTTTTAGTAGGATATGAGTTGACTTCGTGGTGCTGATCCAACTTGAGATGTATGAGCGGGCATTTGGGAACATGACTCACTTTTCTTGCCCTTGCCTAATCCAGAGGTTATGTGATGAGGCAAGTGTTCCTTTGATTTTGAATATGGATAAGATACAAGACGTGATAAGCATTTCATATACGAGCATGATTGAGGATCTGGCAAACTCAATCCTTACCCATAGATTTTAGGCACCTCTGACTATGATTTTTGCCCATTTTAAGGGCCTCTAGCTCTAAAAGAGCCTTCTTATTAGCCGAACATGGATCTTGATGATACGAGTGTTGATGTTGATATGAGCGAGCATAGAGATGTCGCCGACATTTCAACCAAGTGGGAGAAAACCCAAGCTACTTTTATTTTAGCCCCGCCCTCTACTTCTAAGCCGGTTAGAGCATCTATTGTGCCTTCTATACCTACTACCACAACCACAGATATAGCTACTAAGTTCATTATAGTACCTTGTTAGTTCTTATAAATCCTAGTGGAGTGACAACATACGCCTACCGCCTGTCTCACTGATGTAGAGTCTGAGCTAGCTTTATTTTATGCACAGATTTAGCCTTGGGTAAAAATGATCTTGTAAAGTGGTAAAACTCAGATATGGGTTGTTCTTTGGGCTATGATGTTGTAGTTCACATGTGAGTTGCATGACCAGATTGATACTTTTGATGGTCGAGTTAGTATGCAGTTTATAGATGTACAAGCTTCAGATGTATCTATAATTAGGGAGGAAGTGGACACACTACATAGAGAGGTATGCTTTTTTATTAAGAGCTAGGTTTGGTCATCTCTCCTATTGTTCCTTCAATCACTTATCAAATGCCCCTGTGCGGCTTGAGATACTTTAATTTATTTGCGGAGGAGGAGACGATCTCGATGGTTGGGACTGAGAAAGTTAGACCATAGAGTCACTTATGTCCAGAGTAGATGATGCGGCGTGATGAGCTGAGATTTTAATGAGTACATCTTCTAGTAGTGCCCCGCCACCACCACCACCTCCACTAGTTGAGATACCCCCGGATGGGGATGAGCATTTGACAGACGCCTAGTGCATCCTAGGTATGCGCTCATTCCCTTGATCTGTATTATAATCACACACTAGGGATAGTACATGATATTTTAGTTGGGGCTGGGGGTATACCACAACCACTATGGGTTTTTTTCGGCGCTTCTTTTTTTGCCTATCGCGTTATCATAGTAGAACAGGCATGTCTTAGAGATATTGTGTCATATTGTGTTTTTTTTGTTTTGTTTTTTGTTTAGCTAGGAGGAAACTAAGTACCTAAGGGCAGTTGATATATTTTTTTCTTAATTATTCTTAAGTTTGTTCAAAAAATTATACCCCTCTAAATTTTTTTTGAAATGTGTCATATGTATATATATATGTGACCACACTGAATCTTATTTTGGCACTAGGATTAGGGATATATTAATCATAGCTAGAATTTTCCTGAATTAAATTGGTAGTAGTTTTTTTATACAGCCTTGTGCCATGTGTGTTTGAGATCCTTAATCTAGAACTTTTCCGGTCAGTCTTGCTTAGGTTGTAGGATAGTTGGTTAGGAAATGATCATAGGTCATTCATGAATTAGTCAAATTTTAGACTAAATAAACTTCCAAATATGAATCGGCATCCCTTGAGCCCTATTTTTAGCCTATATAGAGTATTTTTGTATTTTCACCTTTCACTTTCCCAGTTTAGTAACAATGAAACTATTTCTGTTGTGGTGCTCTTTGGACAATGTGCACCTAAACTCAAACAAATCTCCTAAGTTGAAGGTGACTATCATAGGGGTGCATAGCTAGAAGTTGTATGAAGAAGGGCGTAAATAAGAAAAAAGAACGATTGGTTGGGTGTGAAGAAAAAGACATGAAAAAAATCGAAATAGGAGAAACACTAAAAAAGAAAAAGAAAGAATAAAAATAAACTACACCTAAACTAAATAAGTATATAAAAAAAAAGGAGAAATAAGGGTTTAATAAATGAAAAATTTGGTTGCTAAGTGGGCCCCTAACATAATTGTATTGCTAAGGAGGCATAGTCACTAAATTCCTAAATGTACCATAACAGACCCTAAGCCTATGTTACAAATCGACTAATGTCCTATAGTGATCCTAGTCCGACTGTCCAAAAACTAAAGTAAAGAAAATAAGGAAAATCCTATGGTATTTTCTGCACATTGTGGAACATCTTTTGAGACTGTGAATGTCTTATTAGTGTCCCCACATTAACATGCTTTATTCTACTGAGTATGTGGGACTTCTTTGTTGTGAGGGTACATAGGTTGTGTTGGAAGCTGCTTATTTATTTGGGAAGTGTAAATTGAACATATTCTTGATTATGTTTTGCTAATGTAATGCCATAGCTTTATTCCGCTATATAATATTATTCTGTTCCATTGATTCACACGGTTGGTTTTTAAAAGTTAAAAGTAAGAATGGGTGATATTTTTTAGCAGAATTTGACAATGACTGCCATAGGTATCTTAGGTTTCTCTTCGTTAAGAATCGTTGTGTTTTGTTGTGTTTTTTTGTCTTAGTACATACAAACATTTTAGTTGAGTGTGTTGATGTACCATGGTTTCATGGAACTTTCAACTCTTAAAAATAGAAAATACGCAAGTACTTAGGCTCATTTTGGTAGATATGATTTGTTTTTGTTTCTATTTTACAATGAGCTTGGTTTTTGGAGGTAAATAGAAGAAAGGGAGTTGAAAGATGAAGAAACCTATGAGGTCACTTATGTGGTGTAAGTGTTACTTACTCCATCGTAAGTATCTTCTTAGCTCTCAGAAGATGCAATATCAAAGAATTTGATAGTGAGAAGTTTAACATATGACCTATGAGGGCTAACGACCCATAGGTACTAGTGCAAGGTGCAGATATTTGAGCTTCAAAGAAACAGCAAGACCAATGATTTTCAGGTACATAGGAGGCTATAACCTATGAGGCATAAGTACTACCTACGCTTCGTAGGTGCCAACATAAGAGAAGTCTAATAGCATGATGGGATTTTGAAGTCTTCATCTACATACAATGGCTACCTACGTAGTGTAGCTGCCACTTACATCTCATAATTTTTGTCGTAAGCTGACATTGAATAGTTTTTCCTTTATGTTTTGGTATAGATTTCTAGGTTTTTTTGTACTCTATAAATACTAGTTTGAGATTTTTTGTCAGTTTGCTTACTCCTATTATTCACAAACATATATTTGATTCTGAGATTGACTTTTGATCTTGGAATCCCTTTGTTCTTGGTTTTTGGTTGACTAATTGATTTGAGACTTTGGGTTTTTCTTCATTGTTTTGAGATTACTTCTATGCTTTATTTATTAAATTCCATGGCGTTTATTTCAACAATAAGTAGGATAATCCTTTATCTAGGGGTGTGGGAACTCTAACAGAATAACAAAGTAGGGGAAGTGTGAGGTTCTTCTAGACCATTGTTTATGTTTGCATTGTGATCTACATTAGTTTAATTATTTTTTTAGTGGTGTACAACACTAAGAACTTTCCTGTATTCGAGAGTTGCCTCCATAAGGGAGATTGAGTTAGGGAAAAGGGGATTAGAACAGTGATTCGAGGCTATCAACCGCCATCTATTAACTTTGATACCTAAAAGGTGATATTTAAAATGGGATCAAAGACAAGGGTAAGTATGGCGACACCCTGAGACTCACAAGGTGAATGGTGAAATTTATCAAAGCGTTCATAAGATGGTTGTACAACTTAGCATGTAAGACTCTTCATGTGTGACAGTGATATAGCTGGATTGAGCATGTGAAACCTACGGAGTTAGGAAGCTAGGTGGAACACAGTCCTATTGTTCATCTCAGATTGATTACAACCAAAGGCATTCAATAATTGTTACTTTTCACTCTTTACTACAAACCCCACCCCTCATTTACTTTTTTGCACTTCCGGCTACTTCAATAAGTTCAATAGATAGGTTTGACCTATTTACTGTGGGATCGACCCTAACCTAGTTGGGTTACTATAATTTGATAGTGACCATATTTTATCTTCTTTGATGGTATAGTTTAGGAAACATCTGTGAGGTTAAAATGGTCAAATCACGAAGAACTGAATTTCTCGCATAAATCACCAAAAATCAGGTCATTGTATCATCCACCACTAATAATTTAGTTTGTCCTCAAACTAAAGGAAAAGAAAATGCCTAGGTCAGCAAAAAGACAGGGATAAGAACTATGCATATCAGACTTGACCTCATAAGTAACCTCATCTATAGGCCGATGTCTCCACTAGACCTTAACCACTAGAATATCTCTAGACCTCAACCATCTACTAACCTTAGTCAAGATGGAGACTGGATCCTCAACAAAAGACAACCTCTAATCTAACTTAAACGAATCCCAAAAAATGACATAAGACTCATTTGGAATCTAATAGCGAGCATGGAAATGCATAAAATTGGATGAAAAACTGATATATCTAGGTACAACGCCAACACAATAACTAGATTGCCAATATTTTTAAGAATCACAAATAGCCCAGTATACCTAGGGCTAAACTTTCCCCTTTTAAAAAACATCAACACACCCTTCTTGGGTGAAACTCGAAGGGAAATAGGATCACCAACACCAAATATAAAGGCATGAAGTCTACAATTTGCATAGCACTTCTGCCTACACTGAGCCACTTGATGTGTATACGGAATGAACCGGACCCTATCCAAAGACTCATGAAGAAGGTTCGTACCTTGTAGTCTAATCTCAAAAACCTCAAACCAACCAACTTAAGAGTGGTAACCCCTACCATACAAGGCCTTAAAAGGAGCAATATAAAAATTGGAATGGTAGCTATTATTATGCGGAAACTCTTCCAATGCTAGATATTGCTCCCACTTACCACTAATGTACATCACAAAGCGTGGAGCATATCCTCTGAAAATTGAATTGTTCACTCTAGCTACCCATTAATCATACGGTAAAATATTGTACTATGATGATCCAAAATACCCAACTCATCCTGAAAGGTCTTCCAAAAGAGAAATATGAATACTAAACCTCAATCTTAGATAAAATACATTAGGATACTATAAAGAGACATAATCTCACGAATATAGATACGAGCAAACCTATCATCACTAAAAGAAACCTGAACATTAATATAGTAAGAAGATTTGGTGAATCAACCATGATGACCCAAATAATATTAGATCTATGAGAGGAATAAGGCAATCTAGTAAGAAAGTCCATAGTGATCCATTCTATTTTCAGTCGGGAATGGGAAACTTCTGAAGCACACCTCCCAGTCTCAAATGCTCAGTATGCATCTGTAGGTAATATAAGACACCAACTATAAAATCTGCTATGTCCTTCCACACACCTCCCCACTACTAATGTTTTCCCAAATCACGATACATCTTAGCCACTCAGGGATAGATAGAATACCTGGAACAATGATCCTCCTCCAAAATCAATCTAATCTAATCACCCACTCTGGGTACACAAACTCAGCCTCCAATCAACAAAGCACCATTTGAATCAAGTGAGGACTTCTTAGCACTACCACTCGACACCTTATCCCTAATCAATTTCAAACAAACATCATCAAACTAACAATCTCCAATTTGGTTCATCAAAAAAGACATAACCTCTACAAATGCAAAAATACACCTAAGTGTTGAAATATCAAGCCTAAAGATCTTGTTAGCTAAAGACTAAACCTCTAAGGACAAATTTCTCTCTTTGATCAATAGATGTGTGAATCTACCCATTTTAGTTGACTTTTGGCTTAAGGCATCTATAACCACAATAGCCTTTCCCGGATGAAAGAGAATAGCCAAGTCATAATCCTAAAGCAACTAAAGCAAGAGGCGCTGCCTCATATTAAGATATTGCTGGGTGAAGAAATACTGAAGGCTATGATGATCTGAGAAAATATAAAAATGGAATCCATGCAAGTAGTGCATCCATAACTTCAAAGAAAAAAAACTTCACACAACCCCAAAACATGGGTTAGGTAATTTCTCTTATGAGGCTTCAACTAAAGAAACATATGAAAATACCTTACCCTCGTGCATCAAAACTGTGCCTAACCCAAACCATAAGGCATCACAAAAGACAGTAAAACCCACACTCTCCTTAGGCAAGGTCAAGATAAGAGTTGTTGTCAACTATTCTTTATGAATTTTAAATCTCTCCTTACGATCATTGGGCCATTGCAAGGAAACCTTCTTCTAAGTCAACTTGGTCAATGGAGTTTCTATTAATGAAAACCCCTCTACATCACACTGATAGTAACCTGCTAAACCAATAAAACTATGACTCTTGATAAAAAAAGTAGGTCTTGTGCAAATCAAAAACTTTTACAATCTTTGTCGCTCGACCATAATACCATTCTTGGGCACCACATGACCCAACAATGAGACAGACCCTCACCGAAAGTCAAACATAGAGAACTTAGTATAAAACTTATAATCCTTTTAATCTTTGGAGCAATATTTGCAAATGCTCCTCATGATCGGCCTTACTCTAGTAATAAAACAAGCTATCATCTATAAATACAATAATAAAAGAGTAGAGATATAGTCAAAATGATTGGTTTATCAACACCATGAATGCAACTAGAAAATTGGGAACCCTAAAGGACATGACCCAAAATTCATTATGACTATATCGTGTACGAAAACTTATCATTAGAATATTTGAAGATCTAACCCTTAACTGGTGATACCAGGACCTCAAATAAATCTTTGAAAATACCAAAGAAAGCTAATCAAATAAATCATAAATACAAGAAAGAGGATAGTTATTCTTAATCATCACCTTGTTCAACTATCATATTCAATACATATATTCATAGACCCATCCCTTTTCTTTATAAATAAGACTGGTACACCGCATTATGATACACTAAGTTGGATAAATCCTTTATCTAAAAAATTTTGCAAACTATCCTTAAATTTCATCAAATCATTTGGGGCCATCCAATATGGTGGAATAGAAATGGTCTTGGTGCCTAGGTCAATATCACTGGGAAAGTCAATATCATGATTCATAGGAATACTAGGAAAATCTATAGGGAATACATCTACAAACTCATGGAAAATGAGAACAGAATCTAAATAAGGAGGTGGAGCAACACTAGTATCACAAATATGAAGCAAATCAAAGAAACATACCCTCTCACCCAAATAACGAGCTTGAATATAAGATATAACTCTCTAGGGACCCAAATAAAGCACACCATTCTAAGTTATCATTGGCATATCTGATGGAGCTAAAGTCATGATCTTAGCATAATAATATAGGATAGCATGGAAAGGAGCCGACAAATCGATACCTAAAATAACATCAAATTCAACCACATCTATAATAAAAAAAAAACAACAAACCCAGTGTGTTCCCATCTAGAAATTCAATCACATCAAAAAAAATAAATCAACCTAAGTATAACACTAGTAAAACTCAGAACCCAAGATTGACACACCCAATCCACTACTAAAAAATCACATACAAGTGTAGATACTTGAATAGGCATGGTAAAAGGTTCACTAGTAGAATAAAAACCCAAAGCAAAATATGCAGACACATAGGAGAAAGACAATTCTATATCAAATAATATCTCTCATCCTATCCCTCAAACTGTAAGGCATGAAAATCTCCATAGAAGCCTCAACAAACTAGTCCTAAGTCATCTTAAGAGAATAGAGAGGTCTAAAACCAACAAATGACCTTCACCAATCAATAGCGGCATCCCTTAATTAATAATTAGTATATGTAATGCCATGACTGTCAAGTAAATCCAGGTTATGCATCTTCTCATGATAATTAATAAATAACTCATAGGCATCGTTGCCCACAACACCACTGAACATAGAGGGAACCAAATGAGTGAACCTTTGTAACCTTTTTTGATCCTTAAAAGACATAAGTATACTCGTAATAAGAGGAGGCATAGTGAATTGTAAAAGTTGATATTATACCTAAAGAGGGAACATAAATAAAGGCTGAATTCCCAATCTCATATGACCATACTCAGTTACAAGTGCTGAAGGAGGTACCACACTTGAAGTTTATAGAGTACTAAAAGAATAATTAGGTACTAATAGAGGGTCCCTAATCACAACTAGAGGAATATCATAAGAAAACTCTAGCACAGATGGAGTTGGAATACTCAAAACAGGATAAACACTAAGGGTACCTAAAGAAGCACCATATAAAAAGGTCAACAAGTGAACTCATAAACCTTCCAAGACATGGATAGAAGAACTTGATTGGACAAAAATAGGGACCATATCCCTAATATTATAAGCCCAAGGATAAGTGGAGGGTACCCTAGAGCTACTCTTAAACAGGGCAGATCCTCGTGCCCGTCCACTACCTCAAGCTGATTCATGACTTGCAACTCACCCTTTAGACTTTTCTCAATCCTCATATAAAGGCTCCTTTTCTCTAACCTAGTGAGATATAGTCAGCACCATCTATGTAGAAAAGAGTTAAGTAAGACATCGAACCAAAGGTAAAAAGGAAATCTTTATAATAAGGAACTAGATGAGGGATGTTTGCTAAAAAAATCATTATAGCCTCTCAAATATAGATATGGAAGTCTACATATCTGTAATACCCCGTATTACTATGCTAAAATTCTAATCGTCGTTCTTGCGCATCTAAGCTCTAATCCAAGTGATTCTCGTATGAATATAAGTTGCACGATCATTATCCTAGTCAATGAAATAGTTTAGAGGTGGAAAATGTTAATAGCAATAACCTAGAATAAGGTTGAGCAAAGACCAATTGATTCATCCAAAATTTGACATTCGATTCTACAAGGGTCAACTTTAAATGTGAATATCTCTTAATATATAAGGAATTTTTCATCCCAAGACCTATCAAATTGTAGATAATTTAATTATCTTTCAAACGATACCAATCTTTTAAAAATCCGATACCCGAGAGAAGAGTTATGCGTATTTTTGTGAGAGGCAATAAGGGTGTGAGATGGGAAACGCATTGCCTAATCAAATATGTGAGATTGGGAGTGCGATTTACACTTAAATGTCTACGATAAGGTGTGCGACGTATACCTTATGGTTTGTCATGGGTTGTGCGCCGTATACCTCACTTTCAAGTGCCAAAAACACCCCTATATATGTCTATAATACGGGATTAAACTCCCACAACATAAAAATAAGTTTACTTTCTCTCAAAATCACCAAGAACAACCTTTAGGGTTTCAACATAAAAACCTCAATAGCTAGAGATTCAATCATGAGAATTCTATAATTTTTACATATTTGGAATATCCGTTACGAAGGCTATGAGTGCCACCCAAAAGTTCATGAATAGCATTAGGTCATTCAAAAATTCATTCAAAGCTTCAAGTTTAAAGTATGTGGGATTTTTCAACAAGAACACTTTTCGTTCTTATGCCCAAAGTTAATTTTTCTGTACAAAGAGATGTGATGTGATAAGTTTTACTACGAATTTGATTATATGAATTTATGAATTATGACGTTTTCATAAGAATGTTGATATGGTTTCATATAAATCTGAAGTTTTATAGTTTTAAGTGATTATTTTTATGCTTATGACATAAAGTATGAAACTTTGAAAGGTTTTATTATGATATTGTTATATGGGTTTTGAACTCGATTTGAGATTATTATTTTGTAAAGTATGTGTTATAAACACCTTGAGATTTGAATGATTTGAAATGATAAATAATTATTTGACCTTGGCGGTCGTGGAAGAATTGCTTTTGAAACTAAGTGAGAAAAGAAATCCACTATTCTTGAATGATTATGAAAGGGGTAGCATATTGGCTCCCATTGTGAATTGTTAAACTATTTATTATGGATTTTCTTGTAAAAGATCTAAGATATGTCTGGGAGTAGTATTTAGCATCGAGCGGGAGGTATAGCGGTTTGGTACTTCCCTAGAACTATGTGCCCCCGTAAGATGTGAGCCTAAGGCTGATATAGAGATCACTAGTTTTTGTATTGATGATTAAGGTCCAATTCTAATGGCAAGGATAGGATATCTCTCCACAATATGGGTAAGATATTGGAATCCATATAGCTCACATGGTTTATGTCGGTTATGAGAAACTCCCAATGTGTGTGTATTCTCCTATCTAATATGAAAAGTCTTATTCTTCTATCAGAGATTAAAACATATTTGTTTGAAAGATTGTTTTTAAGAAAGTCATTGTTTTCAAAAGATTTAATAAACATATATTCCAAAGAGAATTGTTATGAGATTTGATTGCTTTGATGATTTAGAATCGAGATGTAAGTGAATTGAGAATTATTATGTTGACGCACATGTTTCACCCGATATATTTTACTCTCTTATGATTATGATGATTTTAATTCGAGCTAAGTGAGTCATTTATATCAGCATGCATAATTTGTATAAACTATGATGATATTAAGATATTATTTTATATATGCATTTCACCCCCATATGTTTGGTATGTTTCCATGGTACTGACCCACATATTTGTATGTGGGCTATATTTTCTCAGAATATAGGTATATGGTATAGTGTATATCTTAAGATCCAGTCAGTTCGTGATATCCAGTTAGTAGGTGATGAGTCCTTTAGGTTAAGGGCTTGGGTTAGTTATATAAAACTAGTAGTGTTGTATTTACTTTATTTAGTCATATTAAGTAGGGAGAGTCGGGAGTCATGACCCGGCTACCTACAATCAGTACTAGTAGAGGCTTCATAGATAGTCAATATAAGTTGATGTATTCTATTTTAGTTTTGGTTGTAAAAGCAGAGTTGTAATCTTGTAAATTCAGTATTGTATTAATCAAATTCAAAAAGAGTTATTTTTCACAGATTTGTATATATATATTTGTACTTCTAATTTAGTTTCTAAT
Source organism: Capsicum annuum (assembly GCF_002878395.1). Lineage (NCBI taxonomy): Eukaryota > Viridiplantae > Streptophyta > Magnoliopsida > Solanales > Solanaceae > Capsicum > Capsicum annuum. Next base: position 119,422,724 of record NC_061120.1, on the reverse strand, counting down.
AAGATATATCAATAATAAGGTAAACTTGGGGTCACTTGTGACCCTAGCTTGGGGGTGTTACAAACTAGGTATCAGAGCACAGAGTTCAAGTGTCCTAGGGTGTCTATGAAGTCATGTCTAGTAGAGTCTTGCAGAACGCTGCGGAGACGTCTGTACTTTCCTTCAAGAGGCTACAGGGCATTTTGGAAATGTTTTTCTTCTTTCAAGTCTAGGACCGTGGCATGAAAAGGTTCTCCAAGAAACTTATATAAATTCTTATCTTACTCTATTCTAGCCAACTCTGCCTCATTTCCAAGGTATCAAAAACAGTTGAGCTTCATTCTCCATAGATAGTTATGGGATTGTAAGAGAGCTACAAAAGTATCCTACCAGTACTTTTGAGTTCCAAAAATTAAAGTGCTTTATCAGGCCAATAGAAATTGTGTACTAAGCCCGAGTCAGATATTCTTTCAAATTTCTCATCAGAATCCATAATAATAATCTATACTTCTCTATCTATATACTATTCTTGAGGTAACATGTTCAGAAAGTTCAAATTTCCTCCCCAGATAATGCCCTTATATTTGCTGGCAGAAGTTTTAAAAGTTTCATAAAGTGGCTTGCGAGGAGCCATTTAGTGTGTTATAAGTCCCTCAAATTTAAATTATTCCTTCATTCTTACGAGTTATTCAATTAATATGGAGTAAGGTGTATTCTTAGATCATTGAATGTTGTGTGTCAAGTTTTTATCTCTTGTATTACATAATTTTTCTATCATTGTAGTTGTGAAGAATCAAAGTCTAGTGAAGCCGTATGGGGCTTATTTCGATTCACTAGCATAGTTTCTTTTTTAGTCATCTAAATTTCTTGTTCAAAACACAAAACCAAAGTCTAGTGAAGCCGTGTGAGGCCTATTTTGATTCACTAGCAACTTGTTGTTTATCTTGTTGTTCTTGTGTTGGTCGAAAGTTTGGGTTTAGAGGTGTAGTGGCAAGAAAGGTGGTAAGGGTAATTTATTGAGTATATTTATAGGTGAATCTTGTTTTTGCATATGATCGGGTTAGTAATGAAGTGATATATCCTTGTTTGTTAGTTTAGTGAAAATTAGAGAAGGAGATTTTAGTTAAGGTGGATTGTTGTTTGCTTGAGGTAAGAAAAGAGTTATTGATGGAATTTGTTGTGCTAGGAAAGTATAGCTTTTGATGGAAGTACTTGGTGGTTGAGTATTGTTACTTTAGGCTTTCCTGAGATTTCAAGAGAAATTTTAGTTGAAATTTATAGAGCTATGAAAGTAATTTAGGTGCGAAGATAGGTAAATAGTAATAATGTGAAGAAGGAGAATGTGTTAATAGATTATGAATAAGATAGGCCATATAATTATGATCGATTTCATTGTGTACTAGTTTTTATTAATGCTATGTTCTATAGTTTTGAAGTGAAAATGGTGTGTGAGATTGGGTAGTAAATCATGTTTAGCTCTAGACATTAAGTTTGAATAGTTGATGGTTCGGTGGTTGATGCTAGTTATATAGAGGTGATCTAGTAGGCCTGAATAGTGTATGAAACAGTGTAAGATCATGTGTTTGTAATTAAGTATGGTGTAAAGGTGTGCCCAAGGTGCTATAGGGCTGAATTATTCTTTGAGGATTATTGCATATTATGTGGTTAGTAGTAACGTTGAGTTGCTAGGTGGAGAAAGGCTGGTTAGATAATTTATATTGTTCTTGAAAGCTAAGTTAAGGAGTTATGATTGAAGATGTTAAGCCTTTCTAGTAAGATTATTATTCTCAAGGTTTGGAAAAAAAATATAAGAATAAAGGTGTGATCTTGGTAGGTTATGATTATGTGATTAGAGATGTATGTATGGTTACAAATGAGAGTGTAAGTCTTTGATGATGATTATTGAAGCTAGAAAGTTAAGGATGGCATATGGATGGGTTGTTTAAGAATGAAGTCGGTAAGTTCCAAATTAGTTTATTCTTGTGAGTTTAGCATTTATTAGAATGATGAAATTTTGGCTTAATATCGAGAATATGTGGAGTATGTCTTTAGGGGTATTTGCCTTAAAGTTATATGTGGCTTTAATGATAGGCTTGAATGTCATGTTGGGTGTAAGATGATAAATGCAATATACACTACTGAATCCATATCAAGAGTTTTAAATTAGTCATTGAAGTGGTAAGGCATGTTATGCTTAGGGTGTGAGCTCTAAGAAGATATAAAATATTGAACCTTGTGGTTTAGACTAGTATTGTGGTTTGGCATGTTGTATCTTGTGATTTAGTGTTAGGCTTGATCACGGTGAGAGAACTTAGTTTAGTTTAGACCTTAATAGAAAGATTTTGCAGTGCCAATATAAGAATTATAAATTGAATCAAATGATTATGGTATTTAAGGGGAATAGTATAGTTGAGAGAGCATTTGAGAAGTGATGCTAAGCTTGAAAGTAAGAAGTTGTGTTGCCTACAGCTTAGCAATCCTATCCTAGTTTATGAGTTATATAATTATATTCCATGCTATAGAGTTATATCAATATTATAATTCCTTAGTCAAATGTCTTTTTTAGAGCATGCCCAAAATTCTTTGCTCCCTAATGTCAATAGAATTTCGTAGAAAAGTGCTAAAGAAATACTCCATTTGAGTATGGGCAGTCAATATAATCTAGTCCATATAGCCTGCAATCTAGTTTAGCAAGCAAAGATATAAGCTCCTATAGATTCATAATTTTCAAGCTAGTCTTACTATCCATAGTATTATACGTGCATACATTCCAAGAGGCAATGTGTTTGTGTCCAATTAAATTATGAATTCAACTCAGTTCATGCATCAGTTTCAGTTTCAGATATTAAGTCATGATTATCACAGTCTCTTCCTAGTATTTTCATCAAATTATTATCATTCAGGGACGAATGATCCCTTGAGGGGGATATTGTAATACCCCAAGTTTTCATGTCATAAACCTCTCATCCTTTCTCATGAGATCAGGTTTAGTGCAAAGTAATGGTTACTCATAAGTTGACACTCTCGTTTCTGTCTTAGCCATTTAGTTAATTTTCTTGAGGACTCATGCACTTATAGAACAGTTCAGTAGCTCATTATTCTTGAGATCCAGTGATTCAGTTCTATCAGTTACAAATGATTTCTTGAAGACTAACATTCCTGTGTTTCAAGTTAATTATCCACATCCGAGGACGAATGTTTCCAAGAAGGAGATAATTTAATACCCCATATTTTCGTGCTAGAATTCTAACCATCATTCCTGCGCGTCTAAGCTCTAATCCAAGTGATTCTCACCGGAATAAAATTTGCATGATCATTATCCTAGTCTATGGAGAAGTTTAGAGGTGGAAAATGTTAATAGCAATGACCTAGAACAAGGTTGAGCTAAGACCAATTGATTTATCCAAAGTTTGACATTTATTCTACAAGGGTCAACTTCAAACGTGAATATCTCTTAATATAAAAGAAAGTTTTCATCCCAATACCTATGAAATTGTACATAATTGAATTAGCTTTCCAACGATACCAATGTTGCAAAAATTTGATACCCGAGCAAAAAGTTATGCCCATTTTTGTGAGAGGCAGTAAGGGTGTGCGATGGGCAATGCGCTGCCCAATTAAATGTATGTGATTGGGAATGCGAGGCACACTTAAATGTTCACCATAAGGTGTGCTACGCACACCTTAAGGTCTACCATGGGTTTTGCGTCGCACACGTCACTGCCAAGTGCCAAAAACACCCCTATATATGTCTATAACACGGGATTAAACTCCCACAACATCAAAATAAGTTTACTTTCTCTCAAAATCACCTAGAACAACCTTTAGGGTTTAAACATATAAACCCCAATAGCTAGAGATTCAACCTTGAGAATTCTATAATTTTTACATATTCGGAATCCCCGTTACGAAGGCTACGAGTTACACCCAAAAGTTTGTGAATAGCATTACGTCATTTGGAAAGTCATTCAAAGCTTCAAGTTTAAGGTATGTGGGGTTTTTCAATAAGAACACTGTTTTGTTCTTGTGCCCAAAGTTAATTTTTATTTGCAAGGAGATGTGATTTGATATGTTTTACTGTGAATTTGAATGTATGAATTTATGACTTATGATGTTTTCATATGAATATGATATGGTTGCCTATGAAGCTGAATTTTTAGAGTTTTAAGTGATTATTTTTATGCTTATGACATAAAGTATGAAACATTGAAAGGTTTTATTGTGATATTGATATATAGGTTTTGACCTCTATTTGAGATTATTATTTTATGAAGTATGTGTTATAAGCACCTTGAGATTTGAATAATTTAAAATGATGAAGACGATTTGACCTTGGTGGTAGCGGAAGAATTGCTTTTGAAACCAAGTGAGCAAAGAAATCCACTTTTCTAGAATGATTATGAAAGGGGTAGCATATTGGCTCCCGTTGTTAATTGTTAAATAATTTGTTGTGGATTTTTTTGTAAAAGATCTAAGCTAAGTCTGGGAGTAGTCTTTGGCACTGAGTGGGAGGTATAGTGGTTTGGTACTTCCCTAGAACTACGTGCCCCCTTAGGTGTGAGCCTGAGGTTGATATAGTGATCACTAGTTTTTGAATTGATGATTAAGGTCCTATTCCGATGGCAAGGATAGGACAGCTCTCCCCAATGTGGGTAAGACGTTGGACGTCTTGTAGCTCACATGGTTTATATCGGTTATGAGAAACTCCCAATGTATGTGTGTATTCTCCTATCTAAAACGAAAAGTCTTATTCTTCTATCTGAGATGAAAATATATTTGTTTGAAAGATTGTTTTTGAGAAAGTCATTGTTTTCAAAAGATTTAATGAATATATATTCCAAAGAGAATTGTTATAAAATTTGATTGCTTTGATGATTTGGAAGTGAATTGATATTTATTATGATGACTAACATGTTTCACCCAATATATTTTACTCTCTTATGATAATGATGTTTTTAATTCGAGCTAAGTGAGTCATTTATATCAGCATGAATAATTTTTATAAACTATGATGATATTAAGATATTATTTTATATATGTATTTCTCCCCTATATGCTCAGTACATTTCCATGGTACTGACCCATATATTCGTATGTGGGCTACATTTTCTCGGAATATAGGTACAAGGTATAGTGTCTATCTTCATATCCAGTCAGCAGGTGATGAGTCCTTTTGATCAAGGGTTTGGGATGAAAAATTCCATGTATATTAAGATATATTCACGTTTGAAGTTGACCCTTGTAGAATCTAATGTCAAACTTTAGATGACTCAATTGGTCTTAGCTTAACCTTGTTCTAGGTCATTGCTATAAATATTTTTCACCCCTAAACTACTCCATAGGCTAGGATAATGATCATGCAACTTGTATTCACATGAGAATCACTTGGATTAGAGCTTAGACAAGCAGGAATGCCGGTTAGAATTCTAGCACAAAATATGGGGTATTACATTATCTCCCCCTTGGGAACATTCGTCCTCGAATGTGGATAATTAACCTGAAACATAGAGGAATATTAGTTTTAAAGCTATCATGTGTAACTCATAGAACTGAATCACTGGATCTCAAGAATAATGAGCTACTGAACAGGTCTGCAAGTGCATGAATCCTCAAGAAAAAATAACTATATGGCTAAGATAGAAACGAGAGTGTCAACTTATGAGTAACCATTACTTTGAACTGGATCTGATCTCATGAGAAGGGATGGGAGGTTTATGTCATGAAAACTCGGGGTATTACAATATCATTCCATGAGACACTATTATTCAGCTCATTCTTACACTATTGAGAAGTATGAACTTCATTGTTTTGATAGAAATTTGTCACAACCCAAACATAAAGGGTCATGATGGCACTTGTTGTGACAATCCTTCACAAGTAAGTCTATCATCCAAAATAATAAAAGAACATTAATGCCTAATGAAAAGCTCCGAGAATGAACCTGGACCATACACATATATAGTGAAAGCAGAAATACATAGTCAGTAATGCTAAACCAAATCCCAAAACATAGTGTCACAGTGTAAGAACATAACTTGTACAACTTGAGATCAAAATACATAAGGTATCAAAAAAGAAACAACTCTGTCTCTAAATAAAATTAAAGACATAATCTAAATAAGGAAAGGGACTAGTAAAATCTAGATGCATAAATCAACTGCTACCTTAAAAAGATCCAAATACCACCTAAATCAACAACTGTAAGGCATACTCAAATCTGTATCAACACCAAAAGGGTGTTGTAGTGGTGAGTATGGTCCAGTTACACTCAGTAGGTATCATAGGTTGACTAAGCAAACTAAAAGATAAAGCATGCAAAATACACACTAAGGGCACATCACCTGCGACTAAGAAAATGTCTTAAACGATAGCCCATAATATCTCTACTAATATTTCTAAGATATTCACACACACCATACAAATAGGAGAGAGAAAAACAAGTAAATGGATATCATACATATGAATATGAAGGAAGAAGTACACATAGATAGGCATCACATTAATAAAAGATAATACATTGTAGAAAAATACAAGGTAAATACAAATGAATAGATATGATGATGTTGATTATGATGATGACGATGATGATCGAGGTTATCACACAACCTTTGTATATACCTACAAACCTAAAGCTTCCAACATAGGATCCATGGGATATTTTTCAACCCATACACAACCAATATCCATAACTCATCTCCATCATAAACATCAATAAAGGCTTTTAAAGTTGTTATATTTTCTATCTGAATAATCTAGTATTTCCAGTATTTTTTTATATTTTTATGGTGGTAACAATGTTTTATCAAAGAATATAATATGAGTCTATAATGCTCACAACTGACCAGAATGAGAAATTTTCGTATTCAACCAATATACCAACCAAGTGAGCCAAAATCCACTCATTAATCCAACCATCCTTGAATTTAATATAATCTATATACCAATAGAATGAAGTACATTAAAAGTCACCAATGACACCATATTGGGATTTTTTATCAAATAAGATTACAACTAATTTCCACATACACAATGCCAATAATGACATATAGGATCTTACATGGTTACTTATAGCAATTAATATTCTAAAACCTCCAAATAACATGAATATATAGGTCCCCACATAGGCGTAACATAATAATATAGACATTTTCATAATTAGTTCCCATATACTTAATATGATTTTGCCCCAATATTCACTTCTCGGCCCAGTCTAAAGAAAGTTAAGCCTTAACTTATCTCAAATATTGAAAAACGGTCAAAAAACATTTAATCATAAGCCTTACTCCCACGAACTAAATCAGAATAAACTAAGACATAGAAATATAGAATCTATACATCAAAAGAAAGTCAATGATAACCATATTGTTAATTTTGAGTTAGGAGTTGGGAACAAAATGAAACCCTAAAATATCTTTTCCAAAAAGAAGGGTAGAACAAAAATTTTATTTTGGAAATATCTATCCCATATTCCTAGTAGTCTATAGCTAAAAAAAACTAGAAAAAATGAGTTAGAAGTGAGGTTCAAATCAATGAAAAGAATTTTTAAGCTTTATTAGTAAAACCTCCAAAAATCTATTTTAAAAATAGAAAATTAGAGTTGTTTGAAGATGAAATCAAGAGAAAAGTGATAATTATGAGATTATAAAGTCACCAAAGTAAAAGTATGTTGAAATCAGGGTTTAAATTGGAGACATACAATTTTTAGGTCTTTTGTGCTAATCCCCAATTTTTACATTTAAATTTGGATTTAAATATGATTTAAATGATAAAATTTAAGGAAAGTAGTTGATAGGTGTTTAGGAGCTTGCCCAAGATTCGAAAATTAAGATATTACTCAAATACGAAATCCCAAGCTCTAAGTCTCAAAAATATTAAAGAAATAACAAAAAGATTATTTATATCCAGGGCCACTGGTTCTGCTAGAACGGTCAAGTAGCTTCTTTAGTGGTCACCAATTTAGCATTCTATTACCATTTTAGCAGTATTCACAAAGAGTTCCAGTCTGCTAAAGTGGACAAAGGCCTCTTTATCTCCATCTGCTAAAGTAGGCAAAGGCGGCTTTAGTGCCCTACGCTAAAGTGGAAAAGGGGTCGTCAAAGAACCCTTTCATCTAGAGAACATGGCTACTAAAGTGATCACATGTCACTTTTGTGCTAGCTGCTAAAACAGCCAAAGTGGTGCTTTAGCAACTGCACCAACTGAGGTAAAGAAGTCGTAGAGACTTAAAATTATCCAAATCTCTGTGGACTACTCGATATTCATCTAGAATCTTGAGAACACAAACAAACTATGCTACCCTATCAAATTCAATGCTTCGAAATTATTAGAAATATTAGATATTCAAAAAAAAAATTATTTTTACAAAGTTGACCCTCGAAACCCAATTCTTATAACTTAGGGTCTAAATGAGTTATAAAAGTTGTAAAAAATAACAAAACATGTTACCACCCTAAATTTGACGTTTTGAATCTACTACCGCAATCCATTTTTCCATCTAATCTACATATCAATAAATGTTGACCAAAATCAACATAGGGATTCTCAAGAAAACCATAATACTACATAAATCAAATTGAAATTCATTGAGAACCATGTAAATTATCCCCACACCCTATAAATACCATAAAGTAACCACATGGTGGGTTAAAATGGTCAAATCAAACAAAAATGAATATTTCACATAAATCAGAAAAATTAGGTCATTATGTAGTAGCCGCCACTGATATGACACTTATGATGCATTGATTTCAAAGATTAGGTGAGCTCTTGGAGTTGGAGTTACCCTTTTTCCTTCTATTATCCATATCTAATCTTTCATTTTTAAAGACAAATTGTACTTGACTTTTTTAGTTTTTATATTTTATTTGTAGTAATTCTTGTACCGATATTACTAGATTTTTGGATGATTGTTGATATTTAATATATCTGTTAGACTACCATGATATTTTTATCACTATTTTTGGTCTTTAAATGTTAATTTCTAGCTTTTTGGCCTTTTTTCACCAAGTTAGCCCATTGTCTATATTTTTGGGCCACGGTTTGGCTTACTCACTAGCAGTGTGAAGTCGGTGACATCATGACTCATAAATTGGGTCATGACATGATAATTGGTATTAGAGCCTAGGTTCTTCAGTATTTTTGGTACAAAAGAAAGGGTTTGGTAAAGTACCACATATCGTAATAATGACATCTATTTCATATCTTTGAGAGACAATAGGAAATTATAATCTATTTCTTATTTTTGAGTGGCTATAGTAAATTATAAGAAGTTCTTCATATCTTTTACTTATTTCATGCTAATAGTATGAGTTGGTTTCTAAATCATTCCATTATTTTTACTCTTTTACCAATGTCTAGGAAATGTGCTACCGCTATAAGAAATATAGGTCCCAAGGCCAATCCTATGGATATAATTGCTATTTATTAATGACCAATAGGTTGTGCATAACCTAGGTATATGTACGCAACTAAGGGCCAGGATAGGGGGCCATCACCAAACCATATTCCTTCTCCTGAGCTAGAGATTCTTCTACCCCAACCAACTATAGGCTAGGGACTTACCTAGGATCCATTAATATTATTTCATATTTAGAGTTCAGGTATTCTTTGGTTCAACATTTGGGATTGGTTGGTGGTGCACCATTTGATGGTGCATACTCTATGAATCAGACTAGTATTGAGTTGATGGAGCATCTTGTAGCTGCGGCTCCCATAGTTAAGGTCCCCCCTGTACCGATAGTTACCCAGTCAAATGTTACTTGACTGATAGTTTCCAAGACTTTTATGTGTATTAAGGAGAAGAAGATATTGGGTAGGTTCTTGAGATTGGCTCTGTCTATGTTTTTAAGTGCACCAGACGAGGATGCATATGAGTTTATGATTGCTTGTGAGTATAGGTTCTATAATATAGGCCTTGTTGAGACTCGTGGTGTGAATTATACTACCTTTTAGTAGGATTTGGAAACTTGACCTTAGTAGAGAGGTCATCTCTATTCCAAACTATCTAGATCTCCCCTATTTATATGGACTTAGTTCTATGGGGTATTTTTAGAGAAGTACATGCCTTGCAGCCTTAGAGATAGTTAGATAGATTAGTTATTGAGGTTGGAGAAGGGATCTATGATTGTTTTGGAGTATGAGGCTCAATTTAAAGATTTGGATAGGCAAGCTACATCAATTGTAACTACTACATAAGAGAGGATTTTTTGCTTTATTCGAGGATTGGAACATTCTCTTTATATGAATTGATAGTGTTTGGTTGTTACAGGCAGGTCATTTATGGAGGTTTATAATCATGCTAAGGTTATGTAGGTCATTTATGGAGGTTTCTAATCATGCTAAGGTTATGAAGGATATGTATCACCTTACCCAAAGGGGATACAATAATAGATTGTGATATCAGGTAAGTTTTAGTGAGAATCATAGTGAATCACGATTCAAAGGTAGTGGTTCAATGGGTAGGTACCCTCTATATTACTTGTATTATATCAGTATTAGTCTAGCAGGTCCATTTAGGCTACACTTTGAATTACTGATAAAGGCTAGTCTAGTTTCAGTAATAGTCCTGGCCAGGGTAGTGGTCAATCTTTGAGATGTTCATCTTCTTGTTATTCTAGTTGTGGTTATTATTTTTTATTAGTCAAATATTCTCTCTTAAGTGCAAAACTTAAGGCATATTCTGGTTATGGAGATTTTGGTTATTTCTCGAGAGAGTGCCCCAACCATGGAACAGTTGTTCCATTAACTTAAAGTTTTTCTTTTACTAGAGTGGTGCATCCCCCAACTAGAGATAGAATACATGGTAGTAGGGGTAGTCCCCAGGGTACTTATGTAGGATCACAAGTAGGTAGGATAAGATATTAATCAGGAGCCCAGTCAAGTATCTGGTATGGTCAGTTGTATGCCATACCTGATAGACTCCAGGATGCCATACCTGTGCATTCAAGTAGTAGGGAGGAGTATATACTATATTTTAGGATAGTGGTCCAAACATTGAGATATCATATATTTTATGCAAAATTTTCTAAGTGTTAGTTTTGTCTTGAGTCAGTGACATTCCTTAGGTATATGGTGTTTAAAGATGTGATAATGGTAGACCTAGCAAAGATTTAATTTATTCATTATTGGGAAAGGTTTGTATCTCTGTTATCGGTTCATAGCTTTTTTGTTTGACCAATTACTATAGATGGTTCATTGAGAGTTTTATTACTATTACAACACTAATGATGAGAAAGACTCAGAAAGAGGTTCCTTTCTAAATGTCTGATGAATGTGAGTCAATTTTGGAAATCTTAAGGGATCTCTCACTTTATCTCCTATCATATCTCTTCTTGTTTAGGGTTAGGGATAAACTATGTATTGTGATGCTTTTGGTATTGGTTTGGGTAATATGTTGATGCAATAGGACAAAGTTATTGCTTATATGTCAAGACAACTGAAGTCAGATAGGCATAACTACTACACTCATGATTTGGAGTTGGTGGCAATAGTATTCATGATTATGATTTAGAGGCATTATTTTTATAGTGTGCATTGTGAGATCTTCATGGATCATTGTATTCTTCAATATTTTGTAGCCTAAAGAGAGCTTAATTCTATTCAACATAGATGGATAAATTTTCTTATGGATTATGATATCTTTATCTTGCATCATCTGGGCAAGGCAAATATGGTAGAAGACACCTTGATCCGAAAGGATATGAGTATGGGTAGCTTGTATTTTAGTTTCAATAAGTTCATTGGCATAAGACATTCAATCATTATCCAACTTAATGGCCCGATTTGTTATTTCAAACCCTAGGAGGATTCTTGCTAGTGTCGAGATGAGGTCTACACTAGTTGAGTAGGTTTGAGGTCATCAGTTTAAATATAAGAAACTTTATATCATTACTGATCAGGTGTTAAGTACTGAGTCCAAAAGGACAACCATAGATGTTGAGGGTGTTTTGATGTTTGAAAGACACATTTGTGTTTAGAGGGTTGATGACTTGATTTACTCAATTTTGTGTGAGGTTCACAACTCTACATTTTTCATTCACCAGGGTTCAACTAAGTTTTATAGAGATTTGAGGAAGCATTATTGATGGAGTGGTATAAATAGAGTTGTGGTGTACTATGTGGCTTGTTTCCAATGTTACTAGTAGGTGAAGGCAAAGCATCACAGACTTAGTGGCTTGATTCAGATATTGCCCATTCTTGAGTGTAAACGGGAGAAAATTGCCTTGGTCTTATTAGTCGTTTGCCTTATCTTTCTATGGCTCTAATGGTATTTGAGTTAATGTGGATTGGGTAACCACGTCGGCATATTTTATTCCTATTTAGGTATACTTTAACGCCTAAAGGTTAGTTCGTATCTATGTTAGTAAGATAGATTATTTGTATGGTATGACAATGTCTATTATTTCAGATTAGGGCACTGTGTTCACTTCTAGATTTCAGAGTCCTTTTCAGAAGGTACAAAGGACTCAAGTAGATCATATTATATACCCTCCATCCTTAGACTAATAGGTAGTTAGAGTGGACTTTTTAGGTTCTCGAGAATATGCTTTGAGCCTGTGTTATGAATTTTATAGGTTAATGGGGGCATCACTTAGCTTTGGCATAGTTCGGGTACAATAATAGCTTCTTTTTAAGTATTAAGATGGCATCTTTTGAGCTTTTGTATGGTAGAAGGTTTTGTTCTCTAATTGGAAGGCTGGAGAATTTGTGGTTATACCTTATGGTACTAACTTGCTTCAAGAGCCGTTCAATAGAGTAAGGGTGATTCAAGATAGGTCGAGGGCAGCTCCACATAGGTAGAAGGCTTATATGGATCATAGATTTCATGCCTTGAGATTTATAATTGGTGATCAGGTATTCCTTTGTGTATCTCCTATGAATTGTGTTACGAGGCTCCAAGAAAGACAAGCTCAGCAACATATATATTACACTTTTTAAGATTTATCTCACTGTTTTTAGAGTGGATTATGAGTTAGTCTTACCCTTGGATTTTTCTGTTGCCTATTTGGTTTTTTATGTTTTATGATGCAGCGATACATTCCTGAACCATGTCATATGGATAGATGGGACTCAGTTTAGTTGGATTAGTAGTTGACCTTCGTGGAGGAGCCTATGCTCATATTGGCTAGTGATGTCGGGAAGTTGTGCACTAGAAATATTATAGTAGTTAAGGTTCTTTGGAGGCACCACCTAGTGGAGGAGACTACTTAGGAGATCGAGAGTGAGATCCAGAGCCAGCATCCTTGCCTGTTTGATATTTTAAGTACATCCTAATCCCTTACTTTCGCGGATGAAAGTTCTTTTAGTAATGGATATTGTAATGACCCTCCAATTAATTATCTGTATTTCAACTCATTTTTGTTATTTATAGTTTTCCCATAGCTACCCCAAGTAATTTATGACTTACTGGTACTAAGAATTAAATTACCGGTCTGTCCATTTCGTTTTTTGATTCAATTCTAGGTTTTGAAGTCTTCATTGGTACAAATTTGGTATCGGGTAAAAGCTTCAATTAAACTAACTCATTTGCCATTTCTTCTAGTTCCAATAGCTCTAAACGTTGACTCTAGGTTAGGTGGTCTCGAGGCTTTTGAACTTGTTTTCGGATACTGGCCGAAAGTTAAGAAAAAGGGCACATACGTGTGGGACAAAAATTTTCACCAAAAAGACCTTGAATTGAAATTTCAACTCCGCCATGGAGTTCAAAGTGTTTAATCTTATAGGCTAGCATAGTCCATTTGTGCATACAAGATTTCAAATGAATGTCAAACCGTTGGTATAGATTTTGAAAAATTCCAAGTCTCAGCTGCTGCTAGTGCATCGCTTAAGTGCCCTTTTGAGCCGTTTAAGCGAAGGGGATGGTAAAGCAGTCTACCTATTACTTATGCTACAAACTCTGCAAAACAAAGGTCCGCTTAAGCATAACCCCCATAGCTTAAGCGGTACCAACTAAAGTAGCAAAGGAACGATTAAGCCGTACCCTTAAAGACACTAGATGACACTTAAGAGACATTAGGTCACTCCTAATGTCCTCTTAAGAGGTACCCAAATACCTGGGAAGGGTATAAAATCCTACTTAGCCCGATTTTCCCCTTTTTTATCTATTCTCAAGATTATTTATCCCTAACTAGTGGGAAAACTTGGGATAATCATTTGGTGGTTATTGTGGAGCTTGGATAAAGTTAATTTACGTGATTTTTATTAAAATTGTTAAGCTTTCATTAACTTTTTGATTTAATTCAACATTTTTTCAAAAATCCCTACAACTTTTGTGCATAGTTGTAACACCATATGAGCTCAAAATTCACCCATTTTTAGGGTAAATATTCCTTGAGCATAGATGGATGTTGTGTTGATTTTGAAAGTGTAATTTTAGAATTCACCAATTGTTCTTGTTTTGATGAGTGATCAGTGGTGAATTTACCATTCATTTGCATTCAACATTTAGACACACTACTATGATTTGAATGTCTAAGTGAGAAATATATGTGGTTAAATGCACTAGTTCCCATATTTTGCAGGTATACAAATGTTGAGATATAAAGAGGCAAAATGAGATGAAAAGGGATCAAAGTGGGAAGAGAAGTGCAAAAGCTGGAAAACCTATGCTGACTGGGCCTTAGGTACCACGATTGTAGCAAGTCAAGAAGTCAGTAGGCTATGGTCGCTTGAAGAATTCAGTGATCGCAGAGTCGTGATCGTGGCAGATTCAAATGCGATCGCGGGATAGTGGAGTTTCAGCTAAGGGCAAAGTTGTAAAAGCACATAGTTGACCCTAAATTCCCATTTAAAAGCCAAAAAACCTCATTTTTTATGGATCCATCATTTCATTACCCTACCACCCATAATTAGTTTTAGGTTTTTCAATCACTTGGAGCTTAGAGCCTAGATTGTACTAATTTTGAACTAAGAAGAAATTAAAGGAGCTAGAAGTGTAGATTTTGCTTTTTCCATTGAATATTCATTTGATTCAAAGTGTGGTCTGTCCTCTCTTTATTTTCTTATGAATAACTTTGATGGACATCTTGGTATATTTGGTTTCATTATCCTTATGATGTGCTAGATCTACCTCTTAGGATTATGCTAGATTAGGATGTAAATATATGTCGGATTTGATTTGTTTTTGCATTTACTAGTTTGTGATGTGGGCTCTACCATTTCATGAATAAATTAGTTTGGATTTGTGGGTGAAAGCCCCAAATACACAAATTTATTTGAAGGATGAAAATACCAAACTATTGAAATCTCACACCATCCTTGAAATAGGTGTTTGGATGAACTTTAGGAACCCACCTCATCCTTGAAGAAGGGATGTGGGAGCAAAAGCAATAGTAGACAATTTATTGGTATTTCTTTCCAATTTTTCAATATCTTAGACATAAGGGTGATTAAGAGGTTGACTATACCATGGATATCATCCTAGAATTAGGGATAGCCAATTGAGGTATTGGGTGGCATTATTCGACAGACTTGTCAGGTACTCAAAAGGGTCAATAAGTGAGATATTTGAGGTTTTGTTGAAAAACTGGCCTGAAAGACCTTAAACCTTTCCAACCACATAATCAACGATTAGAATCTGCATTGAATTATCATGCTCCTATGCATAGCTTTCCCCTAGGAAAGCATAGTCCCAAGATCCATTTTAATAGATCATACTCTAATTATTCTTAGTCTCAAATTAGTCCCTTAGAAGCCCAGGAGTTGCCTTTACGTTCAAAAGATTTAAAACCCCCTAAACCATTTTATACCATAGTTTTAAACCTACCAAGAAAATATTATTTTGGACTTACTCAATCGCCACTAACATTGTTCCTTGTGGATTTAAACCTGACTCCTAGTTTGATAAATTTATTTACAATGACTGCCATGAACTTAAATTGATATGTAAGTTAAGAATTATCATAAATGGCATTGTTTCCAAGGAAAAATTTGGCGTATTGAGTAAGTTTAAAATTTTAGCTTACTTGCTTTGAGTCAAACTTATAAATATTTGTTTGTAAATTTATTTTGTTCCATTTGTTAGATAGGTTTTTATTTTTCTTTTTTGTCACTATGGCTTCTCAGGACTACTATGATTTTTGTAGTTAGAAATCATATCTTGATGATCCATGTCCAAATTATGATGGACCCCACTTTCCATGAGACTGTAGATATGCTTCTCGGAAAGAGATGTGTCCACTATCTCAATTCTATTGGGAGTATGAATGATCTTTATGTGGTGGTCGTAATGGACATTGGAGCGATTGTCCAAATGCACCTTCCCCCCATTATACTAACCCAAATGCTAGTTCTTCTTATGATAGTGATAGGTGTTATGATGAGAAAAAGGAAGAACAACATGCCAAGGAAAATGGGATTGAAGTAATGCTTCAACTTATCTTGGGTCGGGTAGAACAATAGAGAATAACCAAAAAATCTTGCATCAAGACATGGGGGAATGTAAAGAGGACATCAAAAGAACAGAAAAAGTGGGTATGAAGGCTAATTTTTCAAATACCATGGGTATGCCCACTCTTTCGAATGATCTCAAAGTTGATGGATCCTCAGTGAATTCTAAACCAACCAAACTTATCATGAGAGATGATGCCAAGATTGAAGAAATAGAACTAGAGTCGAAAGAACAAGCCAAGCAAATCCTTTGTGAAGGATCTAGTCCATTTTGAGATGATAAAGTCGAGAAGGATGCGACTCAAAAATTAGGAAGAAGACCACAGTCAAACCACTTTTCAACTTTATGCTTGGTAGATGTGATAAAAGTCGAACCACCCAAACAAATAATGAATTTTGGAAATAAGGAAGAAAATCCCTACAATTTGGAGTTTATCATCCCAAAAGGGCAAAATGAAGCCAATCACTTGAAGGTCAATAAATGCAAAATTTGGTGTGCAACAAGTGAATTTTTTATGCTCTCACCAATAGCCAACAAGCCTATTACCAAATTTGATGTGAAGTTTGGTAAAAGGTTTAAATCTTTAAAGTGGAGAGATAGAGAATATCTCATTGTATCCTCATATTTGGCTAATGCAATTTAAAGATATAATGATCAAAAATTAGGAAGGAAATTTAAATCCTTTAAGTGGAGGCACAAATAAAGATAAAAAAAAAGGTATCGTGTCGAGATGATAAATCAAGTGTTGGATGGGAGGAAACCCTTCATTTTCATATTTTTATTTATATATTTTTGTAATAATTCACATAATTTTCATGCCTTGCAGGTGCTTTAGGAAGATTGGAAGAAGAAAAATAAGGGTAAAACCAGGTTTATAAATGTGGCAAACCAGGTTTAGAAATGTGGCAGCCTTGAGAGATCCATCATTCCATAACCCTCCCATCCTTAGTTTTAGGGGTTTTGCAATTTCTTGGAACTTGGTGCCTAATTTGTACTAATTTTTAACTAAGGAGAAATTAGAAGATCTTGAAGTGTCGATTTGTCTTTGTCTAGTCATGAAGTGTCGATTTGTCTTTGTCTAGTGAATATTCATTTGCATTTAAATGTGGTTTCTCCTCTAATGTGGTTTCTCCTCTCTTTCTTTACTTATGAATAACTTTGATGGACATCTTGGTATATTTGTTTTCATTATCCTTATGATATGCTAGATCTACCTCTGTGGATTAAGCTAGATTACGGTATAAATATGTGTGAGATTTGATTAGTTTGTGCATTTACTAATTTATGATGTGAGTTATACTATTTCTTGAATAAAATGGTTTGAATTTATGGGTGAAATCCCCAAATACCCAAATGGGTTTGATGGATGAAAATCCCAAAATCTTAAAAGCTAACACCATCCTTGAAAGAGGGTTTTGGGTGAACTTTACGAACCCACCTCATCCTTGAAGAGGGATGTGGGAACCAAAGTAATAATAGACAATTTACAGGTATGTCTTGCCAATTGTTTACTATCTTAGACATAAGTGTGATTACGAGGTTGACTATACCATAGGTATCATCCTAGAAATAGGGATACCCAATTGAGGTATTGGGTGGCATTATTTGATACACTTTTTAGGTACTCAAATAGGTCAATGAGCGACAACTTTGAAATTTTTTTGAAAAACTAGCCTCAATAACCTTAAACCTACTCTACCATATCATCAACGATTAGAATCTGCATCGAATTATTATCTTCCAATGCATAGCTTACCCCTAGGAAAGCGTAGTACCAAGTTGCATTTTAATTGTCATACTTTAAATATTATTAGTCTCAAATTAGTTCCTTAGAAGTCCAAAATTTTCCTTTACATTCAACAAGATTTAAAACTCCAGAAATAATTTTGTACCATAGATTTGACCCTAGCATGCAATTATTATTTTGGACTTACTCAATCTGCACTCACATTGTTCCTCGTGGATTCGCCCCCGACTTCTAGTTTGATAAATTTACTGAAAACGACTGACTTGCACTTAAATTGATGTGTAATATAAGCGTTACCAAAAATTGCACGATTGTTGGGGAACAATTTGACGTATAGAGTACGTTTGAAATTTTAGCTTACTTGATTTTAGTCAAAATTAGACATATTTTTTTGTAAATTTATTTTGGTTCATTTGTTAAATCAATTTTTATTTTTCCTTTCATGTCACTAAGGCATCTCAGGACTACTATGATTTTGATAGTTGGAACATACAACTCATGCATTAAGACATGGGGGTATGTAAAGTCGAAATCGAAGGATAGAGGAAATGGGTATGGAGGCTAATTTTTGAAATACCATGGGTATGCTCACTATTCAAAAAGATGTCAAAGTTGATGAATCTTCGGATATTTCCCAACCAGCCAAACCGATCATAAAAGATGACGCCAGGATTAAGGAAATGGTACTAGAGTCGAAAGAACAAGCCAAGCAAATTTATTTTGAATGCACTAGTCCATTTTGAGTGGAGAATGTTGAGAAGGATGCGACTCCAATATTAGGAAGGAGACCTCACTCAAACAACTTTTCAACTTTATGCTTGGTGAATGTGTTGAAAGTCGAACCACCCAAGAAAATAATGAATTGTGGAGAAGAGGAGAAAAATCCCTACCTATTGGAGTTTGTCATCCCAAAAGGAAAAAATGAAGCCCCTTACTTGCAGGCCAATAAATGCAAATTTCGGTCTGTAAAAAGTGAATTTTTTATGCTCTCACCAATACCAAACGAGCCTATTAGAAAATTTTATGTTAATTTTGGTAAAAGGTTTAAATCTTCAAAGTGGCGATGTAGAAAATATCTCATTGTGCCCTCACATTTTCCCAACACACCTCAATGATAAATCGATCAAAATTTGGGCAGGAAATTTGAATACTCTAAGTGGAGACACAAATAAGGATAGAAAAGATGTCGTGATGCGTTGATAAATCAAGCGCTTGATGGGAGGAAACCCATCATTTTCATACTTTAATTTCTATGTTTTTGGAATAATTCATATAATTTTCATGCCTTTCAGGTGCTTTGGGAAGATTGGAATCCAAAAAAAGGGAAAAACAAAGTTTAGAAATGTGGCAGTAAAACATAATATGGAAGCCATTATGATGCCATCACGCCTCTTTGTCCAGCGTTTAGCCTGGTTAATTAATGAGATTTGAACGACCCTTTTTACCCTTATTATGCCTTTGAGTTATGTAGTGAGGTCACTATAAGTCCTTTAGTTGGGGGTGTCGTGGTCCCGCCATTTTGTGAAGTACATATTGGTTTACAATACTTAAATTTAGTTTAAGCAAAACATTGAAATTTTGTGAATTGATTGTTTTCATTTTTAGTTTTCCTTTACTTTTAATAATGATGGTGGACGAGTTTTTCCCTATGATTGATTTATTGACAACATTATTAAGAAAAAGCATCGTGATTGGGTTTTGATCCACAGATGTAGGAAAAGTCTGAGTACCCGAAGAATGAAGGCTATAAATACAACGAAAGTCTGAGTATCATGGCATTATGGATTTGGCATTTCCCTCATACTATTGGCAAAGTCTAAGTAGCCATAGGGTTGGGTTGCCTATATGATGAAAATATTTGAGACCAAGACTTGGGTTGTTGTCATGGCTATAAAATTGTGCATGGTGCAAATGCAGAGCAAACATCCCCTCCGTCCAAAATTTTTAAACATCATAGGCATGGACATGAGAAACATTGTAACAATTCTTCTTATCTCTTTTTGAAACTCCAAAATTTTGACATTTGAAAATTAGTAGATACTTCATTTTGTCTCAAGTGGGAGGGAAAATTAAGCCTTCTTGGCATGTTTGCATGCCATGTGTGGTGATCTTATTTGTCTAAATCTCATGTGTACTTGTACTATTTAGAACATTCCCCAGTAGTCTCTAAAGGCTAATTTTGATTGTATTTCATTGGGGAGATAATCTTAGGCGATCTTTGTGACATTGGAAGTCCACTCTAGCCTAAAAATCCTACCCGTACATAGATGTTACCCCTAGTTACCAACTTTGAGTCATTGGACCTTTCTTTGGAAAACACATTGCAAGTTGCGAGGCTTTAAATTGTTATCCCACATTTGGAACCCTATCCTCCTTGGACTTAAAAATAAAAATTAAGGCTAATATCCTAAGTTAGGGGTAGTTAAGATTGAAAGAGGTAACTTTTGGACACGAGAATAAAAGTCAGTGCCTAGGAGCTAAATTTTGTTAACAAATGAATAGAAAAGGGACCCCGAAAAGGAAAGAAAAGCATGAAATACATAAGGTAAAGAAGCGAAAAGAAGATGCTTTCCAAAAGATGAGTGAATCAAGGTAGTAAAAGTAGGCATGCTTAAAGAGTGAAAACAATAAAAGTGGCCCATAGTCAAAAGTTTGATTTGAAAAAGGGTATAATATAGATGTTAAAGGAGGCTATAGTTACTTTGTTCCCAAATCATATCCTACCCTACCCAGAACCCTACGTTATAATCTCAAAAAGCCCTTTGGGATCTGAACCAAGTGTATTCATTATAGTAGTGATTAAAAATAAAGGCAAGCCTATGGCATGGTACTTGTTAACATCAAGAGTTCTTAAGAGAGAGAGAGTTTCATACTTATATTCATTGTTACATATTTCATAACTTGGTGTGTCAAATTTTCCTTGTTGTAGGGAGTAATGTAAACAAGTTGAGGTGGCTGATTTCATTATCTCCAAAAAAATGAGGAAAAAGGATTATAATGTAGTTGAGGTCAAATAGGAGTCATTTCTTGAGTATTAGTGATTGTTGCATGATTTCCCTTTAAGTCTATTGCATCCTTAAAAATACGTGTTATGTTTAGAGGTGTCGCAAAAATAGTCTTGTCCATGTTTGAAGAGCTATTTGTGGTAGTAATCAAGTTGAAGTCATCATGATCATTTAGGTCATCTAATTTGGGCATAAAAATACATTGTTTTATGATAAAAGGTTATATTGCTTGAGGATAAGCAAAACTTTAGGATGGGGTGTTAATAAGGGGTGAATTTACCACTCATTTGCACTAAACATTCATGCACATTACTATGATTTGAATGTCTAAGTAAGAAAAATCTATGGTTAAATGCACTAATTCCTATATTTTGTAGGTATACAAATGTTAAGATAAGAAAATGCAAAATAAATTGAAAAGGATCAAAGTAGGAAGAGAAGTGCAAAAGTTGGAAAACATGTGAAGACTGGGCCTCATGTACCATCTTCGCAGATTGGACACCGCGATCACGGTAATTTAAGAATTCAGCAGGATGCGATCACTTGAAGAATTCTGCAATCGTGGTAGATTCACACACGATCACGGGATAATAGGGTTTTCAGCCAAAGGCAAAGTTGTAAAAGCACACAGCCAACGCCAAATTCCCATTTAAAATCTCAAAATGCTTATTTTTTAGGGATCCATCATTCTATAACCCTCTCATCCTTAGTTTTAGGGTTTTTGTAATTTCTTAGATCTTAGTGCCTAATTTGTACTAATTTTGAACTAAGGAGAAATTAGAGGAGCTTGAAGTATATATTTTACTTTGTCTATAGAAGATTCATTTAAGTCTAAATGTGGTTTGTCCTTTCTTTATTTTCTTATAAATAACTGTAATGGATATCTTGGTATATTTGTTGTCATTATTCTTATGATGTCCTAGATCTACCTCTTGGGATTATGACAGATTACGATGTAAAAATATGTGGGGTTTGATTTGTTTGTGTATTTACTAGCTTGTGATGTGAGTTTTACTATTGCTTGAATAAACTGGTTGAGATTTGTGGGTGAAAGCCCCAAATATTGAAATGGGTTTGATGGATGAAAATCCTAAATTCTTTAAAAGCTCACACCATCCTTGAAAAAGAGTTTAGGTGAACTTTAGGAACCCACCTCATACTTGAAAGATGGATGTGGGAACCAAAGTAATAGTAGACAATTAATAGGTATATCTTGTCAATTTTTCACTACCTTAGACCTAAGGGTGATTAAGAAGTTGACTATACCATGGGTATCATCCTAGATATAGGGATACCCTATTGATGTATTGGGTGGCTTTATTTGACACTCTTGTTAGGTACTCGGAAGGGTCTATAAGTGGTATCTTTGAGGTTTTGTTGAGAAACTAGCCTTAAAGACATTAAACCTAGCCTACCACATCATCAGCAATTAGAATCAGCAGCAAATTATAATGTTCCCATGCATAGCTTGCCCGTAGGAAAGCATAGTCCCAAGATTAATTTTATTTGATCATACTCTAATTATTCTTTGTCTCAAATTAGTCCCTTAGAATCCCAAGAGTTTCACATTCAACAAGATTAAAACCCCCTTAATCTATTTTGTACCATAGGTTTTACCCTAGCAAGCAACTATTATTTCGGACTTACTCAATCTCCACTCATATTATTCCTCGTGAATTCGACCTCGACTCTTAGTTGGGTAAATTTATTGACATCAACCGTCTTGCAGTTAAATTGATGAGTAAGTTGAGTTTTATCAATGAGTATATTGTGATTTTAGTAGCGTGGTATCTTGCAAAAATTTCTTGAAAGGGGAAATCAGTGGTTTAGCATATTTATCGAGATTTTCTTCGGTGTCTAGGTAGGATAGATTTACATTCTTCATAGATTAATCTAATTCATACTATAATTATTTTAATCAAGATATTGGAAGTGACTTCGGTATTGGAAGCATGATTGGTATAATTAGTCTTATATCGACTATTTAGGCTATCTTTTAACCGTAATCTAGGTGAAATTGCCTTAGTTGTTCACATTTTAGGTTGAATTTACTTAGTTGCTCATGTTTTAGGATAAATTTCTATCAAAGAGCTAATTATTTCTTACATAATATCTAGAAATTAAGTTAGATATGTTTGGCTAGTCCGGGATAGAATTTGCCTAAAATAGATTTTGGGGATTATAAGGGGACCCCTTTGGCCCCTCTTAGTCCAGGACTTGTGTTAGATTTTGTAGAATTATTTATGTATATTGAACCCTTATTAATGATCCTTTTTGTACTTTTAGGAGATTAAATACCTAATAAGTACGTTAGTTTTATATTGGGAGTTGGTGCTAGTTCCAAGTAAAATTCAATGATTTATTTGTATAGTTTACTTATATGGTTTATTGATACGGATTATGGATATGGTTTGTTGGTATGAATTATGGATATGATCTATTTATATGAGTTTTGGTTCAACTCCGAATATTAATATTGATATTAATTATATGATTTCAGGTTCAAGTTCTTTAATTGATGATGAAATTGATACTATGAGTTTTGGTTCAAGTCTATTATGATATTGATACTATTGAAGATGATGATGATGATATGAGTTTTGGTTTGAGTCCAACATTAGAAGGTTGGAATGATATGACATGATAAGGAATGTTTGTTGTTATAGTAGATATTTTTTAGTGGTATGGATCATCGGTTATTTATTTTCCTTGGATTGTACCCTTTGGTCTTATAGGGGCCCGCATTGGGTTACTTACTTTTTTGCACTTATTCGCATATGAGACCAAAAATTTAGTAGTTATAATTGTGTGATCATTATGTTGCTTTTTAAAACTTAGCTTATTTATTTATTTATGCACAACAGTGTTGGCGCTTATTTCCAGATTTCCCTATTACCTTTACTTAGATTTTTATCTTGTATCTTATCATATTTATCTCATGATTTGTCTCAGTCGGGCTATGGTACGTACTGAGTACACATTTTTTTGTACTCATACTACACTTCTGTATATTTTTGTTGCAAATTCGAGTACTAGTAGCCACCGCTGATGTGATGCTCATTTGCGTTTGATTTCAGAGATTGGGCAAGCTATTGGAGTCGGAGTTACCCTTTTTTCTTTTAGTATCCATATCTAGTCTTAAATTTTCTGAAATGAATTGTATTTGACTCTCTTAGTACTTATGTTTTATTTGTAATAGTTCTTATACTGACATTACTAGGTCATGTGATGATTTTTGTTCTTTGATCTATATATTAGTCTATTATTATCGTTATATCAATATTTGTAGTCTTTAAATAATGATTTTCAGCTTTTATGCCATTTTCCACCAACTTAGCCAATTGCTTATAGCTCTAGCTATGGTTTGGCTTACCTAGATGTGGGATTGAGTAGGTGCCATAGTGACTTACAAATTGGGTCATGACATGACTAGCATGGGTAGCTTGGTATATTTTTTATCGAGGAGAGGCCTTAGTCCTTGGAGGTTCAATTTATTGCTAACTACAAGGTTAGGCTTGATATTTCGACACCTGAGTATGTTTTATTTTTTGTTAAGTCTAGGTATTCCTTAATAAATTATGTTTGGGTCCATCAGTTTGGTAATGTTGGATTGAGAGTTATTTGGGATAAGGTGTTGAGTGGAGATGCTAAAAAAGCCTTGCTTAATCTAGATGGTGTTTTGAGAATTATGGGCCGAGTTGGTATGTCATGGGTAGGTGATTGGATTAAATTGATCTAGATGAGGCTCATTATTGAAGTTATTCCATCCATCCAAGAATGATAAAGATTTATCACGAATTAAGACAAAACTATTAGTGGATCGGTGCGAGGAAGGACATAGCAGATTTTGTAGCTCATTGCCTATGTTGATAGTAGGTAAAGCCTGAGAATTTGTGACTTTATGGTTTTCTTAGGAGTAATCCATTCTCGAGTCAAAATAGGGACATATCACTATAGACATCATAACTTGGTTGCCTTGTACTTCTTATAGTTTTGATAGTGTTTGGTTTATCTTGATCAATTAACCAAATTTGGTTATTTAATTATGGTTCAGGTTTTTTCAGTGCTGATAGGTAGGGCCCATATTTATATATGTGAGATAGTTTATCTTGATGTTGTGTCGGTGTCAATCAACTTTGATCAAGGTTAAGTATTCACATCTCACTTTTGAAAGACTTTTAAAAAAGAGTTG
The DNA here is from genome assembly GCF_002878395.1 of Capsicum annuum. Taxonomy (NCBI): domain Eukaryota; kingdom Viridiplantae; phylum Streptophyta; class Magnoliopsida; order Solanales; family Solanaceae; genus Capsicum; species Capsicum annuum. Next base: position 119,397,414 of record NC_061120.1, on the reverse strand, counting down.
GGTACTCGAGTTGATCCTGGTACAACTTTTAAACTCCAGACTAATGGTTAGTTGGATCGGCTATCTAGGTTTTACAAGATATGCTCTGTGATTGTGTGATAGATTTTGCATGTTAGTGGGAGAAGAACCTAGCTTTGGCAGAGTTTACTATAATAATATCTACCATTCTAGTGTTGAGATGGCTCCACTTGAGGCTTTGTACGGTAAGTGTTGTACCTTTCTAGTTAGTTGGTTTAAGGTTTCTAAGATTAGACCTCAAGGTAAAGACTTGATTTGTAAGTCTTTGATATATTTTGAGTCATTCAGGATACACTTTGAGCTGCATAGAGTAGGCAGAATTGCTACAAGGACCATAGACTTTGTGCCTTACGATTTAGTGTTGATGATCGAGTATTCTTTCATATGTCACCCATGAAGGGAAAGATGTTGTTTAGGTAGTAGGACAGTCTTATCAATATGTATATTGGACTTTTTGAGATTATTTAGACAATTGGGGATGTGACTTATGAGTTTGCATTGCCCCCAGATTTGTCAGCTCTTCATCCCTTTTTTTCAGGTTTTAATGCTTTGGCATTACATTTCAAATGAGTCTCATGTCACTTATTCGGATTCAGTAATATTAAATAAGAGGTTGTCTTTTATTGAGGAGCACATCTCCATTCTAGGTATGTATGTTAGATGGTTATGTTTAGAGATATTCCTAAGAGTAAGGTCTATTAGAGACATCTACCTATAAATAAGTCTACTTGGGAGGTTGAGTTTGATATGTGTGGTAGTTATCCTTAGCATTTAGCTAATTCAGGTATTTCTCTTTCCTATAGTTTAAGGATGAACTAGATTCTTAGTGGTGGTTGATGTAATTACTAGATTTTTTGTTATTTATGTGAATTATTCATTTCTTTATGATTTTACCATTTTACCCCTCCTAGTTGTTGCATTGTGGTATTTTTGAGGTGTGGGATGATTGTTATAATTTGCAATGCATTTTAGTGTGATTTGTGCAAGATTGTGGTTTTTTGTTGTTATGAAGGCCTTATAGCTGACTTCGGTAAACATTTATTGATTTGTGCATCGAATGGGAAAATAGACTACGCTAGTAAATCTAAAATATCAACTTTAGATAGGTAAGATTGTTGGTTTGATTTTACAGCTTTTATATCTCATTTTGACAAACGGTTCAAAAAGTTTTGAAATTGGGTTTTGGGGGTCAACTGTGTGAAAATGACATTATTTTGAAAATTTGAAATCTCCATTAAGTTTGAAGCATCGAATTTTGGGTAGTATCATAGTTTGTTTGCATTCTCAAGAGTTCAGAAGAATCTCAAGGAGTTCTGGAGACATGTAATTTTTCATGTCTCTAACCGATGAACCACTCATCTTGTGCATTGCTTATGCGACACTTTAGATGCTTAAGTGACTCATTAGAAAAGCCAAAGTGTCGCCTAAGCGACGAAGGCTTGTCTTAGTGATTGTCGCTTAAGCTATAGTCAAGTCGATTACCAAAAATTGTGAGCATCGCAAGAGTGATGCCTGATCACTTAAGAGATAGCTACTAAGTGACCTTCTGGTGAATTAAGCAATGCCTGGGTGGATTATATCCCTTATTTTTGTGATTTTTTGCCATATCAAACTTGGAGCTAGGAGTTTTGAGTTTTTAGGTAATTTCTTCAATTTGCCAACCTGGGTAAGGTCCAAACTCCTATTCAAATTACTTTTCTTTGATTTTTATCATTTAAACCTTGTTAAAACTTAAATTCAAAGGTAAATTAGGGGATTTTAGCTCAAAAGGTCTAAAATAAGCAATTTCTCAATTTAAACCCTATTTCTAACTCATTTTTAGTTGGGTTCTCTTCTTTGAGGTCCTTTAATCTTTGATAATATATTATTGAACTAAAATTTTAGTACTACCCCACTTTTTCAAAAACCCTTTTCAGGGGTTCATTTTAAACTAGAACAATAAAGGGGCAATATGGGTATCTTGGCTTTCTTTTAATCCATAGATTATATATTACTGTATATTTATTGATTTTGCATATATGTGTATGGTGAAAGCTCGGTGTTGAAGGCTTATTTGTATCAATTTTTTTATTTGAAATAAGTTATGGCTTAACTTTCTTTAGACTGGGCTAGGTATTTAATATTGGTAAAAAATTATATTATGGGAACCTGAACTAATCATGGAAATGGTTATTAATATTGTGGTGTGCCCGTGTGGGGGCCTATGATTTTGTTATTTTGTGGTATTGAGACATTATCTGCAATGTGTGACAGTGTGGAGACTTTTAAGTTATTGTTGGCCTTATGTATGTATAGTTGGTTATATCTTTCGAGTGAAAAGCCTAAATTGGAATTTATGTTGTATAATCACATATTGTTGTGTATTTCTCTCTATGGCATATGATTATATTGGATTCATGGATTTTTGGAATATTGAGTTGATTTTTCCTCACATGGTTGGTAACTGGTTGTCTCTTTAAATTTTTATTCTAGTTAGTTGTGAGCATTGCATCCTCATATTATATGCACTTGTGAAACATTGGTACCACTATGGAAATATTAGGAATACTGTCTATGAGATCTTTATAGACCCTCTATTGTAGGATGTGTCGGAGATTAGTCATGGATATTGGTAATTGATATTGGATTGTATATGGGTTGACAAACACCCCACGGGTCCTACCTCGAGAAACCATCTAGATAGACATATACAGAGGTTGAGTAACAACCTCGAGCCTCACATCATCATTACATCATCATCAATATCATCATTATATTTATTGTATTTAATATGTTGTGCTTGTTTTGTGTTATATTATTTTCCTTGATGTGATATCTGTCTATTTTTACTTTCATCTACTTGTATTTGTAATATGTGGATATTTGTGCTTCTTTATCATATTTTGGTATTGTCTATGTTTACATTATAGAACTATTGGTGAATATAGTGTGGCCTACCATTTGGGATATTTTCTAATTACTGGTGACATGCCTACGGTCTATATTTTATATACTGTATTTTTCACTTTACTCAGTTGGCCTATGGTACCTACCACGTACAAGTGGACTGTACTCACCCTTACGGTGCCCTTTTGGTGTAGATCCAGGTATGAGCGCACCACATAATAGCTTATTCAGGTGGTATCGAGAGTATATTCGAGGTAGCAGTTGATCTATGATTTCGGTGTTGAGCTACTACTTATTCTTAGCTAGATCATGTTTTATTTTTTATTCTAATACAAATTTTTATCCTTTTTGGACTACTATTGTAGCTCTTGACATTCGATATGTATTTAATTGTTGTTACACTCTTTCAATGGGTTTTGTGATATTAGATAGTATTTTCTTGTTATGCACTTAAGTTATTATCATGTTTGTGTGGTACAACTTCATCATAAAAGTATTACTTTCGGTTTTGGTATTGATTTCTCATTTCATATCAACTTGGGTGATAGTCTTACTTGTCAAGGCTTGCCGTAACAACTGTCATCATGACCTTTGATTTTTAGATCATGATAGGTATATCCATTTGTAAGTCTAGTGCTCACACAAAGGGTACTCATCTGGTGCTCACATATTGGTTACACCTCTAGTCATTTTACTCAACCTGTTTTAAAGACCATGTGCTTATGTACTAATATTTTAAAGTCATCTCCCCATGTTATATGGCTAACTTCATTTTCTCACATTCTACCAAGTTAACATTCTGACATATTATAGGCTTTTACAACTTACTTGCATATAGATCAAATATTCCTATAGTTCAATACCTAAGTATTTTATGCCTCTTATATGCACTATTCATATGCTAAATGCTCTTTGTTGTGGCCAATTTTTCATATATTAGGTAATCCTTTGTGTCACTATCCTAATGTCATAGACTTTAGGAGCCTTATTTATCCATGTGCTATGTGCCCCCTTTATGCTTCTTTACAAAGTATTAAATATACTGATGTAAATTCCTCTCATTTCATAGTCACGTGAGGATCTTTCTATGAAATATTAGACACACATATGAATTTTAGCAAACTTTGTACCTATAGTTGGATGACTAAACATAGTGCTCTATCATGAAGCGAGTAGAAAAATTTAGACTTTAAAATTGGCATTTGTTTTTAATACAAAATTCACTTATTATAGGACATGTGTTATTTGGGAATGAAAAAAAGTTTAGCCATTTTTGTATTGGTCCTTAACATATTGAGAAATATCTAAGAGGCCTGATGAGAGCTGTTTGTGGGATTAGAATTTGTACACCTAATATTTTGTGTGCCATATAGCATTAGTATTTAGGGGATCCATAGCATAATTTACCCACTGAGGGTATTAAATTTATAGAAAGTCTGTCACTTTAATAAGTTCTAATGTCTATACTTGACTATAAGATTGGAGATTTTAGAGCTAAGAGGTATAGCCACTAGAAAAGTAATCTGTGAGTCAAAGTGATTTAAAAAGGCCACTAGAGATATTGAGTACTCGAAAAAGTCCAAGTATTGATATTGTTCCAAGAAACTACATGAGAACTTGCCTTCTTTATCTAATTATAAGTTTCACAAGCATCTGTTCACTTGTTCGTAAGATCACTTAATTACTTGTTTACCTGTTCACCTTATCATTTGTTTATTTTTATCTGGCTCATTAGTCATATGTTCAAATGTGTAGTTCATGCTTGGGTTTCCCAAATTCCAAACTTTTCACATTAAGGTAGTGTATAATACAAACACAAAGGTAAGTTGTGATGTCAAAAATAACGTCACTTAATTCTATGTGGCCGAGAGGAACCTTACCTTCATTTAATTAAATTATATGGGACACTTGTTAAAATGTCACATGAGGGTTGCATATATGCATTATGGCAAAATAACAGATTTTATTTGCATCGTTTACAAAGTAAACTCTTGAAATATTTTACGAAAATTTCTAGAGTCAAAATTATTTTGAGTTATACCTCTCATTCGAGGACGAATGATCCAAAGAGGGAGATGATGTAACACCCTGTACATTTGAAAATGTATAAAACTAAGGTAAAATTGACAAATTATTTTAACTCAAGAAGTAAGATAGTTTTTGATCTTATAGTTTAGAGGTAACTATTATATTTAAGTAAAGTGATTAATATTTGGAAAATTGGATAAATGGTTCTTACATGACTAAATTAAGCTAGCATGTGATAAGTAGGTGCATCAACCAATTAGAAAATCTGACCAACTTAAGACAACAAGTAGTTGTATCACCTATTTAAGCAAAATAGAATAAAATGGGGTAGTAGGTGCATCACCTATGTTGAAATTTGACTAACTTAAAAATGGCCAAGTAAGTACATCACCTACTTAGACAATTGTGCCCATAAATAAGAGGAAAGAGGAGGTGATGTGAGGTTAAGTATAACTTCAAATTTAGTTCATTTACACTTCATTATTACATAGAAAATTTAGAAATATCTCCAGCTCTATCTCCCTTCCTCTCAAAGCTCCAATAGCCACCCTGATTTTCCTCTAGAGTTCTTAAAGTTCTACTTTCTCATATAAAGGTAAGTGAAATAATTCAGAGGATTAACTTAATTATACAATGTAATATTATGGAAAACATGTTATTTATGTTTGTAGCATAAGATAGCCCTCCCCAAGTTTCCTAATACCACTTTTCCTTAACTTCTAATAGATTTCTCCTCTTCTTTTTCTAAAGTTGAAGGAAAGTGTAAGTTTTTGAAGAATTAGCAGTTGAGTATGTAAATCATCACCAACAAAGGTAAGTTTATAGATCCAGCTTCTTCTTTCTTTATGTAAAGGTTTGGGTGTAGGATCTTATATGTGTTATTGTTAAGAACTTATGGAACATTGATCGAAAGCTGTAAGTTCAGTATTTTTTTATTGCTTTGAAGGATTTTGGATTATTATGGTACTAGTTATATGTACTATTGTTAGGAGGTAGTGGGTGAACTTATAAAATGGTCGAGTGAAGTTATATTAAAGTGTAGGAGGAGGGTTTGGTGATACACTAACTATTTAGGGGTTGGACGGTCTTATTTCCCGTCAAAGTGTTTTGGCACTATTTTTCAAATCCTACATTGTGATTAGCTACTAACATTATGTTCATTATTTAATTATACTATAGAATAATGACAAAGGGAAAAGAATAATTCAACGTAATATTCGAGGTGCGTGGGAAGGTATGTAACGCTAATCTGTTTTACCATTAAGTCATGAACCCTTGTGACTTGTTTTTTTATATGAGTCAATAAAATCCTACATTACATATGTTTAGAGTGTTCATACGTTGGATACACATTTTGTCTATATACTGAAAAATTCCTCTAGATGTCTGTATGATTATATACTTTATTTTGTTCACAAATTCCTTTCTTTTGATATTACTTCCATCGTTTTAGGATATTATGTGACGTTACAGATTCCTTACTAGCTCAATTATACACTTTTATATTGTTACTTAGAATTTGCATTTGCTTTTAATTGAAATTTTCTGACAAGCCTTAATAGTTCCCTTGTTTAGGTAACATTTTATTTGTTATCACCTAGTAATTATTTATTATAAAGTCCAAACCTCTTCATTTGATGAGTTACATGTCTCCACATGAGAAAAATGTATGCCCCCATTTGAAATGTCTATATGTGTTTTAAATGAACCACGTGCTAAGTAGAATCATTTACCTATTAAACACATTGATGGACTATTGTTCTATGCCTTTGTCTTTACTTGTCACATGCCCTCGTGTATCTTTTGTTTATATTTTTGGTCCCCTATGATGTTCATTGAGTCATACATGTTCCTGAGCTTCACATTGAAGTTACATTTTTCTTCCTATTTCATTGTTGCTACCTCAAGTATTTCATTCACATGTCTACATCGCTAGTCTATAATCACAAAGCTAAAAAGAGTTATGACCACCAAAGAACCATCTCAAAGATTAAGAAAATAAGTTAAAGTGAATAAATTTAATTATCGTTGGTATCCTATGTACTGAGAGCCTAACATGAGTTCATACCAAAAGCAAATCTATTTTGGGTGGTAGCTTAAGGTCTAAAATACCTAGAATGGACAGGTACTAATTCATGCATTTACAGGGTGTGGATCAACGGTTATAATACCTAGCATGGGGCATTTCCAATATATGTATTTATCGGTTGTATCCTCGAGGTTAATCCTAGCATGAGCCAATCCCGATTTGCATATTTATGAGGATAATATCCAAGGGGTTAAGATAACTAGCATGGGTAATTCTCTTTTATCACTAATCAGCTGGTCATTATATCACTTGCTACAAAGTTTATAGAGCAAACAATAGTAAGTTAAATAAAAAAATGTAATGTTCATGAATCCACAAGTATAACCAAATGTGATCTTGTATGCTTATCTACACATTTGTACCCGATTCTATTTGAGCTCTTTCTTTACGTATAGTTACTTAATGATTAAAATATTCAGTACATTCTTTTGTGCTTACATACCTCATGGGAGATGTTATGTTTAATGTCATAGTTATAGGTACTCCAGCTAATTGGTATCTGCAACATAACCACATGATACTCAAAGATTTTTCATCTCCAGGTTGATTTGGGGATTTCACAAGTCTTTAGTATATATTTTAAATTTTATATTATAGTGAACAGTGTGCAGGAGTCTTGTGCTGACTGGAACTATGTTTTCTATGATTTAGAGGATTTGTAGACTAATGTTAATACAATGAGCAGTTGTGTCTTATCTTTTAGATATTGATGCCTCGATGACAAAGTTATATATATCTACTTTGGGCCTATCAGGGTTGGTCTTTTTATCAGCGCATCGTACCTATATTCATAAAAGATGTATAATTATCATAGTTATATATATGTCAAAATTGAGTTATAAGTAGGTTCCCTTAGGCCTTTAGAGCATCAGGTGTATGTCTACTATAATGGTATTTGACGCATGACAATCAAGAATGGCCTCGATCACCTATACCCTCTTAAAATTGTTACCTAATGTATGAACCTACCTAGCCAATGAATGTGTAAAAACATCTAAATATGACAAACAATTCATAATATCTATTTTCTAACTCAATGCATCCGCTACCACATTAACCTTTCCTAGATGATAGAGAATCAAAATGTTACAATCCTTGAGAAGTTCCATCCTCCTTCTCTGTCTCAGATTCAACTCTCTTTAAGTGAAATGTGTTCTAATTTAAGATGATCAGTGAATACCTCACACTTCACCCCCATACAAATAATGACGCCAAATAATGAGAGAAAACACCATCATTCCTTACTTTAAATCACAAGTGGGATAATTATTCTTGTGAGCCTTCAGTTTTCTATGAGAATAGGTAATCACATTCTTGTCCTACATTAATGTAACACCCAAACCAGAATGTGAAGCCTCACATTACACAATAAAATCCTTACATACAAATGGTCAAGGAAAGAATAAGAGCTGAAGTCAAAAAAAGTATTGAGACTTTGAAGTCCTCTTTACATTCATTAGTCAATACAAAAGGTTCTTCCTTCTAAGAAAATAATATTAAAAGTGAAGTAATAAAAGTGAACCCCTTAATAAACTTGTGATAGTAATTAATCAATACCACAAAGCTTCAGAATTTTATCACAGTAATAGGCCTAGTATAATTCTTAACAGCATTAATCGTTTGCGGGTCTACCATAACCCCTTTTTTTGAAACCATGTGCCCCGAGAATGACATGGAAGAAAACAAAAAATCACATTTATAATAGTTAGCGAACAACTTCTTTTCATTTAACAACCCCAAAAACGGCACAAGTGGGCCTTATGATCCTTAATACTCTTGGTGTACACCAAAATATCATCAATAAAAATAATATCAAGAATCCAAGAATGGCTAAAACACCCCATTCATCAATCCCATAAAACTAGTTGGTCTGTTAGTAAAAATAATATTACTAGAAATTAATAATGACCATAATGAGTTTGAAACATAACCATTGTTATGTCCTTTGCTAAAATCTGTAGATAGTGGTAACTAAACCTCAAGTCAATTTCAAAGAAAATAGATGCACTATGTAACTGATTGAACAAGTTATTTATAATGCCTTGGGTTTTTAGTCCATGAAAACATTTAAAATTTTATCCTCACTATCCTGACTACGACTTCCCTGATGAGTCGTCGGACTCGAATCGTAACCAAATCAGTAAGCGTATGGTTGACTTCTTCTTTGAGTACAAGTGGCTCACTAGAAGTCATAAGGACTTATTATGAGTCCTTAGGTGCAAATAATAGGGTATTTAGTGTGTACCCCAAAGGGTTACAGGGTTGACTACAGTTGGACCCTACGAGTCAAAAGGTCCCATTATGAGTCATATAGGTAGGGTCATAAGCTCAATATATTATGAGTGCCTTGGAGTCTATCTTGGCTACGACTTCTGATCACTAGTGGTAATAAGTCTATATGAGTTGTAAAGTGACCTATTGTACGTGACAACTATCCTTTAGCTTTTAAATTGAGGGAATTATAGACAATTCCCGTCTCACACAATTAAAACCCCACATTCGTAAAGCACTTAGAAGGGTAATTTATCATTCATAACATACTTAAACACTTTCAAAGCTCTCTTAAATTCTCTCAAGCAGCCATACTTAGGGTTTACAATAAGTAGGCCATCGAAGGGATTAAGGGTTGAATTCATTTCGTAAAATATGGTATTTTAGGCATATTACTCTTCCCTAATTATTAATTTTCTAAAAGCATAAGTTTTAAAGTGTTGTTCATATGGTATTGAAGTTTGTCTTTAAAATATGTGTTGAGGGTCTTGAATACTGTTGTTTATGTGATGTTTAATGTTTGTCCTTGCATGGGTTATTTTTATATAGTGATTTTAAAAATCAAATTGATGTATGGGAATGGTTAATTAACTAGGTATGGTGACTTCCCAAAATGTGACATTTGAAGTGCTTATAAACTCTACCTCATATTGTGAAATTAGTTTTGAATATAAAAAGTATACATTTTGAACTAATCTTTAACTATTGTATAGTTTTAAAAGTCAACGAAGTACAATGATTTTTAAATTGAATCTTAACGGGTAGTGTAATTCCCCATGTTAATGTCCAATTGAACCAACGGGGTTATGAATTCCCCCAAGTGATGTAATTTACTTGGAATATTGATGTTACCTTGCAAATATAGTTTGTATGATGATACCAACAATGTGTTCATTACTGTATATTATTTTTCAATGAATGGGAATGTGTGATAAATGTTTTAACTGGTCTTTAATGAGGATTGTGTAGCTGTGTCGTAAAAGTTGATGTCTTGAGGGACCAATACTGGAAACTGTAGATGCCGAAAAGGATTCCCTCTAATATTATCATATGATTGGGAGGTATGAGTCTCCCATACTATATTACATGATTTGGTGCTCATGTCACCTTGATATGTCGGGTGGTTCAATTCCTTTATAGTGCATTTGTATAACTTCTAGTTTGTACGGCTACATGTATTAGCAAATAGAGGAGAGATGGGCCCATATAGCCCATAGGTACCCTCGTATGTTATGATGGTTGAGCTACACAATCCAGGCTAAAGTTTAAAAGTGCATATTAAGACTTGTTCCCTAACATAGCATGTGATATTTATATGTATATACATTTGATTATGTCCATTGATTTTGAAGGATTTTGAGTATAGATCAAAATATTATGTTAAACTTATCCCTTAGTTACATGCTAGTGTTCACCCCACTAACCATCTCCAAAGGATGTACTCCTAGGCAATGCAGGCACCAGAGATACCTTTATTTTTTCTGCACAGAGTTTAGTGGATCGGCTTAGTTTGTCAGTTCGTTATGGTGAAATGGTGTGATTAAATTCTTCAAACGTATTAGATATATCATTACTTTTTGTTCTTATAAATAAGTTAATATTTTTCATTATCATTATCATTATCATTTTTATTTTGGACCCATATTTTATGTCCATCCTGGTGGGTGCCTCCATTGTTACTAGAAGGGTCTATAGGGATTTTCTTATGTCGAACTATTTTTTGGAGACTCTGGTGGATCTGATAGAGTTGGACATGTTATTATTTGATGTGATTTTGGGGATGGATATGTTGCATTCGTGCTATGCATCTCTTTTAGATACGGTGATTTAATAGGAAGGTATTTCTCTAGTATCAAAGGGAAAGTTTATTTCATATTTTAGAGTCCATAAATTGGTTTCTAAAGGGTGCCTTGAAAATGCTCAACTCACTTCTGTAATTGAGGGTGAGGCAGTCATTGTCAAGAAACTGTAACGCCCCAAAAATAGGTCTCGAGATATCGCACTATTTTTAGGATGATAAGTGATCCCAAGTTAACTCTTGTACTGGCATACTTCTAAGAAATTGATTTACATATGTATAAAATGACTGAATTTACTGTGCAAAAATATAATCATGATGAAATCTAGAAAAAAATACAATAGTGATACAATTTTACATTCTGATGAAATTAAAGAGCAGAACTAAAATTACATGACTGACTTTGACTGACATCTGTGAAACCTCTACTATACTGAATATAGATAGCTGGGACGTGACTCCAACTACCATTAATCAATAAATATGAGTAATAAAGTAAAGTACATGAATAATATATAGCTGAAGTCCCCGAAGTAGGAGGACTAATCATGTGCTGGCTAGAATCTACAACTGTCTGATAATGATATATGAACTACAACTGAAATAGTACCTACATTATTAAACAATGTAGCACATAGAAGTATATGTGGATCAATACTTTTGGAATGTACTTAGCATATGAGGGTGAATGCATAAGTAAAACAATATCTCAATGTTCGTATAAACTTGTAAAATAATGCATGCTAACTATAAATAACTCACATTGGCTAGAATAACTTAAAGCTGAAAATCATGAATCATGAATTATAAAACATACTGTATAAATCTTGTGAGTCATAACACTTAGTTTTAAAAACTGTACATTTACTCTTTATGCTATTGGACTAAGTAGAATTGAAGTTAAGTATGTTTTCTAATCATGTAGGCTAACTGAAAAAGGACTCACCTTTGTATCTATAAACTAAAAGCTAAAATCTCATAGCTAATGACTTAGGTAAAACATTATCTGCATAAAATTGTGAGCCTTTACACTTAGTTTCTAAAATCAGTTTTGTTATTCTGTTTTAGGACTTAGGCTTTAGGGAAGTTCTTCTAACCGACAAACACTATGTTAGCTATCATAGTGTCCAACGTCTAGTTCTCTTAAGGGGAAACATCACATTGGGAGAGGTGTCATACTTTTGCCAAGGATTATAACCTTATCTAAGTGATCACATCTATAACTGTCATCCATATAGAAATGGGAAATATCTAAATAATATGTACCTACGTTGACTCATAGTTCTGGGGAAGTAGGATGCGCTAAACCCACACTTTCCGCTAGGTGCTAAATTCTACTCCCTTTAATCTGTAGAAACTACACTTTAAAACTAGAATAAGGGTTTACTATGAAAACCAATTATGCATCAGTTTACTTTAAAATGTAATAAAAACTGTAAAGTGGATTCCATATCTATACTGAGGATCAAAAGATTAAAAATTGTTCAAAATCTAGGTATAAACTAATCATACGATGCCAAAAAGCATAATCTTCAATATTCAAATTAGGCCTTAATATCCGATGCTTTAAATTCATGTCAAATAAAAATAACACTTCATGCTCAATAATCTTCTTGAAATACTTCAATAATTTCAATCAAGATAAAGAAATCAAAATCACATTATGAATCTTATGGATCAAAACATGAGCATGTGATATCTTGATCACTAAAGCCATCGAATCTCATGCTTTCTTTTATTTAACTTGCAACATAATATCATGCTTAAATCTTAATTGAAATTCTTTAAATCAAGCAAAAATAAAGGAGAACAAGCATGCACTTTAACACTTAAATCACTTTACAAATCCATAAACTCAAAACAAGGTAAGCTGGGTATGAACCCTAATTGTAGTATATGTAAATTCTATATTAAAACTAGTTTTGGGAACAAGGATGAAAGAGTATTCTTGGTTATAACCCTACATACCTTATTTGATAAATTGAATGTGAAAGCTTGAACTTTGTATCTCTGATGGTTTTCTTGAAGCTTATTCTTCAAGTTCTTGAACCCGGAAGTTTGGATTGTTAACTTTCTTGGAGAAAATTTGGTAGAGTTCTTGGTGTTCTTGAAGGGGCTAGAGTTTTCTTGGAGAGAAAGAGATGAATTATGATGTATCTAATGCTTTTGGGGATGAAATTAAGTGTTATGTACGGATTTGGGTGAGGGGAAGTGACCAAAGTGCCCCTAGACCCTTTAGGAACTGATATAGCATGTGAAACAGTTTTGTAATGTGATTTCCATTGCGTCGCATTACTAATCGCGTTGATGACCGACGTGTCTTGTCCCAATCGCGTTGGCTTACTACCTCACACAAAAAAAAGCCATAACCTTTCGCTCGCGTATCGAATTAAGGAAAAATTAGTATCGTTGGAAAGATGATTCAATTAACTATAGTTTGGTGGGTCTTGAGCTGCAAAATTATACGTATTTAAAAAGTTATACAAGTTCAAAGTACACCCTTGTAGAATCTAATAACAAACTTTGGACAAATCAAAGGATCTAAGCTCAACTTTGTTTTAAGTGATTCTTATGAACATTTTTAACCTCGAAAGCACATTAAATATGTGAATAAAGATCATGAAACTTATATTCACATTAGATTCATTTGGATTTTAGCTTATACACGTAGGAATGAAGGTTTAAAAACTAGCCCGAAAATGTTGGGTATTACATTATCTCCCCATTGGGAAGATTCATCCCCAAATAAAGATAATTAGACTAAGGGTACCAAGGAAACTCTGATTATATACTAAACATTGATGACTGAATACATGATTGGATAACTAATCCTGCAATATGATACATGAACTGAATATCATGAGCTGAACTAATTTCTTGACTACATGTAATGACATAAGAATGGTTACAAGGTTGATATAGGAATGATAGAGTCGAATTCTGATTAACCATTACCTTAGGATGGATCTGATTTCATCAAGAAAAGATCAAAATTTTTGGACATGAATGCTTAGTTTATTACAAAACATGTCACCCTTGGGATATTTCATCCCCTGAATGATACTGACTTGGCTAAAATACTAAGGAAAGACGGAGATGATGATCGTGACACTTACAGACTGAATCATGACTGAATATCTAGAATTTGAAATTGATTGCATGATGTATGAACTGAGCTGAATTCACAAATTACATGGATGCGAACAAACTACCTGTTGAAATGGCCATATTTATAAGACTTCATATAGTAAGACTAGAAGAAAAGTTGGAAATCTATAGGAATTTATTTGATTTATTACTAAATGGGATTGCAGGTTATATGGACTAGATAATACTAACTACCTACCCATTTTCAAATGGAGTATTCTTTCAACACTCTTCAACACTTGAAATTGATTGCATGATGCATGAACTGAGCTGAATTCACAAATTAAATGGATGCGAACAAACTACCTGTTGAAATGGCCATATTCATAAGACTTGATATAGTAAGACTAGAAGAAAAGTTGGAAATCTATAGGAATTTATTTGATTTATTACTAAATGGGATTGCAAGTTATATGGACTAGATAATACTAATTGCCCATTTTCAAGTAGAGTATTTCTTCAACACTCTTCTACAAAATTCTAATAATATTAGGGAGCGAAGAATCTTAGGCATGATTTGAACAAGACATTTGACTAAGGAAACACAACATTGATACAACCTATAGCTTATAACATAAGCATATAAATCATAAGATAGGATAGAATTACTGGGCCTTAGGAAATGCAACTTCTTACTTTTAAGCTTAGCAGCACTTCTTAATTACTCCCTCAACTATACAATTCCCCTTAAATACCATATTTATTGATTCAACTTGTGTTTCTCACATGGTCGTTCATAAATCCATTTACTAATGTCTAAACTGAACTAAGTTCTCTTACCATGATCAAGCCTAACTCAAAATCACAAGGTACAACATATAACACCATAACTGAATTGGACTACCTAAGAGATAAGTGACATGTCATGTCGCTCTACCGATGCGATATGTGGTGCATCTTATTTCTCCCTACCATTACGATATGCCCTTCGCCGAGGACATATCTTATTCCCTCACTATTTTTACCATCCAAATAGGTCTCAAACCTCGCCCAAAAATTCTAAAACTTACATGAGATGTGCTATCGACAATACCGATCATCAATTCACTTAAATATATACCTTCCAAGGTCAGGAAGGTCAGAAACTAATGGGCACTACATTCATCAAATTATACACTAGCATGACATTCAAGCCTATTAATATAACCACATATGGACGTCTAAACAAACACGTAAAAGAGAATACTCTTCATATTCTCTAAACCTCTGTCACAATAATTCCGACACACTACCCCAAGAACATACACACATAAATTTCAACTAACCATAGCATGTATCAAAGACTTGGCCTCAATTTTACTTAACACTTATGGCCTTAGCTAAAACAAGCATACAATTACCTTTCATCAACAAGAAACATTTACTCACACCACTATCATTACATAAGGAGGGGTCATTGAAAGGTTAGAACATAAAACCTTGAAGAATAGAAGGATACTATACGTAACTTGACACTTAACTGTGGCTTGAAAAATAGAGGATCAATATCATGGATTCATTAAAGAGACTTGAATTAAGGGAATACATGGCTATAAGCTGAATATCACTGATCATTAGGAGTGTAGCATGAGTTATAGGAACTGAGCATACTATAAAGCATGCATACATGAGTCATGAGATGCATGACCTGTGTTTGGAATTCATAAATTCCTCAAACATAATTCATAATGCTAAATTAATTAGAAATCCTCATACTAGGGACTAGGGGAGTACATGATTTTCTTTGATATGCATGAACATAACTATGATCATAGAGATGATACGTAAGGTATGAGTAGATATCGTGATTACTGAAGTACTAATACAGAAATAAGAATGAGTCGGCCATCTTTCTCCTACACTGGCAACACTACTAGAATATGAGAATCTGAATTGGTTACTTATCCTATCATCTCCCCCTTAGCTTGAAGCCATCATTCTAAGTCTGTGGAACACCTTTAGTAAACTCTAACTAAACTCCAACTACAACTAATCAATACATATGAATAATAAAGTAAAGTACATAACAAACATCTAACTGAAGTCCCAAAAGTAGGAAGACTCATTATCTGCTGGTTGGAATCTTCAACTATCTGATCGTGATATATGGACTATAACTGAACTGGTACATAAATTATTAAACAATGTAGCACATATACATATATGTCGATCAGTACCTTTGGAATGTACTGAGCATATAGGGGTGAATGCTTAAGTAAAATAATATCTCAATGCTCATATAAACTAGTAAAATAATGCATGCTAAGTATAAATGACTCACATTGGCTGGAATAACTGAAAGCTTAAATCATGAATCATAAATGATAAAACATACTATTTAAATCTTGTGCTTCATACACTTAGTTCTAAAAGTTGTACTTTTACTCTTTTTGCTAGTGGACTAAATAGAATTGAAGTTAAGTCAGTTTTCAAATCATACAGGCCAAGTGAAAAAGAAATCACCTGTGTATTTGTAAGCTAAATGATGAAATCTCATAGCTAATGACTTATGCAAACAATATCGGCATAAAATTGTGAGCCTTTACACTTATTTTCTAAAATATGTTCTATTATTCTGTTTAGGACTTAGGCTTTAGGGAGGTTCTTCTACCCGACATACACTATATGAGCTATCATAGTGTCCAATGTCTAGTTCCCCTAAGGAAAACCTCATGTTGGGGAGAGGTTCAATACTCTTGCTAAGGAGTATAACTTGAGCTAAGGGATCACATTTGTAACTGTCATCCATATAGAAATAGTAATAATATGAATAATTTGTACGTATGTTGGTTCATAGTTCTAGGGAAGTAGGATGCGCTAACCCCACACATGCCACTCGGTGGTAAATACTACTTCCTTTAATACTACGCTCAATCTATTGGAAATCCCTTTAAAAACTAGAATGAGGGTTTACTATTAAAACCAGTTATGCATCTGCTTACTTTAAACTGTAATCAAAATTGTAAAGTGGATTTCATATCTAAACTAAGGATCAAAAGATCAAATCTTGTTCAAAATCTAAGTATAAACTAATCATAGGATGCCTGAAAGTATATCTTCTTGAAATATCAATATTCAAACTATGGCTTAATAACACATGCTTTAAATTCATGTCAAATCAAAATAATAATTCATGCTCAGTAATCTTCTTGAAATACTTCAATAATTTAAGTCAAGATAATGAAATCAAAAATCACAATATGAATCTTATGGATCAAAACATGAGCATGCGAAACCTTGAAGCACTAAAGCCTTTGAATCTCATTGTTTCTTTCATATAACTTGCAACATAATATCATGCTTAAATATGAATTAAAAATCTTTAAATCAAGCATAAATAGAGGAGAACAAGCATGCACTTTAACACTTAAATCACTTTACAAATCCGTAAACTCAAAACAAGGTATGTTAGGTATGAACTCAAATTTTAAACTAGTTTTTGGACAAAGGATGTAAGAGTATCCTAGTTCATAACACCACATATCTTATTTGATAAATTTAATGTCAAATCTTGAACTTTGAACCTCTAATGGTGTTCTTCAAGCTTATTCTTGAATTTTTTGAACCCGGAAGCTTGGATTATTAACTTTCTTGGAGAAAATTTGGAGTTTTTGGTGTTCTTGAAGGGTCTAAGGTTTTATTTGTGAGAAAGAGATGAATTATGATGTATATAATGCTTTTGGGGATGAAATTAAGTGTTATGGATGGATTTGGGTGAGGAGAAGTGACCAAAGTGCCCCTAGATCTTTTAGGAACAGAAATAGCATGTAAAATAGTTTCAAAATGTGATTTCTATTGAATTGCATCGCTAATTGCATCGATGACCGACGTGTCGCGTCCCAATCACGTCGGCTTACTGCCTTACATGAAAAATGCCATAACTTTTTGTTCGGGTATCGGATTAAGGCAAAATTGGTATCATTGGAAAGATAATTACATTATCTATAATTTTGTGGGCCTTGAGCTGGAAAATTATACATATATAAAAAGTTATACACCTTTGAAATAGGCCCCTTTTAGAATCAAATACCAAACTTTGGACGAATAAAAGGCTCTAAGCTCAACTTTCTTCCAAGTGGTTCTTATGAAAATTTTCACCTCAAAAGCACATCAAACATGAGGATAAAGGTCATGAAACTTATATTCATATGGGAATCATTTGGGTTTTAGCTTATACACTTAAGAACGGCGGTTCAAAGACTAGCCCAAAAATATGGGGGATTATAGAAACCCAATATAAATTAGGGTTGAATATCAAGGAGTGAATGCTATATACTTCCAACCTATGGATGCTGAATTTACTTTAAGGTTACTCGGAATGCTAATGGAAACAACATGTATAAGTAAATGGGGGAAATTGTAGAAAATTCTTCACACAGACTTTAACTAGTAAGGAGTGAATGTTATCTTTGGTCTAAATTCAAGGTTTGGAGGAATCTTTGGATTATGTCTTCTTAGGGGTAACGTATGTGGGGTAATGTTGGTTTATCAATGGATTTAGTCGTTAAGTAATGGATAGGCTAGGTCGAATGTCATTGAGGTCAATCTTTCAATAAAACCACAACGATTTCACCCATTGGCTCTTTCGAGCACCTAATAAGTGTGGAGTTTAGGTAACCACCCAAATCCGCAAACAAGCATCTCTATTTCTAGGATGATGCTCTTTACATGATTTACACTTTCTAAAAACTTATTTCTAAGATTGCAAAGGGTAGTAAACCATAGACTTAGTTGTTCAATATTTCCTTGTCCCTCGATAACCCTCTTTTGAGGATATTATGGGTTACCTAATATTCACCGAAGTCCCTCTTTCGGGGATGAGAAAGGGTTACTAGAGCTTGGGGCTTCCACCCATCAAACCCATTGGGAAATTTAGAGTTTTCACCCATCAAATCCCAATGCTTAAGCTCAAGAAATGGTGAAATCTATACTCAACAACTAAAATCTATGCAAACACAACAATATCCGCACCCAATACATGCTAATTCAACATAATCCCAAGACTAAATTATTTATCTACTCAAAAAGAAAATAAAGAGAGACATACTATGTGGATCAACTAAAACATCCATTCTTCAATAAGAAACTAAGAAAATTGAGTGTCCAAAGTTAATTACACACTTGACCAATTATGGTTTCAAGCTTAGAATTAAAAACTGTATTGTGAGATAAGCAATACCCAAAGAAGAAAAGGTATTTGGATATATATGATTTGTGATTCGTCCATGACATTTTAAAGTTCTACCCTTGAGCTAGTTCCCGCTGATCCGCGGTTGCATGTATTTGACTATGATCGCACCGATGCGACCGTAGTTGAATTCCACAGCCATATTTTTTTGACCATCTTGAATGACCACGACCACAGCTAGAAGACTGCGATCACAGTAATTAGGGAAGATATAATTCAAGTGTTCATCTACACTCTTTTATGCTTCCTCTTTATCATTTTTAGCTCAAAACAACATCTTTTGACCTCCTTGGCTTTTTTACCTGCATTGAATGGATATTAGTGCATCTAACCACATGTTTGCCTCATTTATGCATTCAAATCAAGGCATTGTGCATGAATAATATGTATGAATGAGTGGTAAAAACACCACATATCAACACCCCCAACTTAAGACTTTTTTTGTCCTCGAGCAACACTACCCCTCTATTATGAGACAATGTGAGCCCTCATTTTATCAATCAATGATCATGATGACTTAACTGGAGTTCCACCACTAAAAGCATTTAACACATGGACAAACAAGTTTCTAATCACTCCCCTCATTATAAAGTGGATTAGCGAAGGATGCAATAGACATTGGTGAGCAACAATGTAACAACTACTAACACTCTAAAAATGACTTGCATGTTATACCCTCATTTACTTCATTGTGTGGGAGATAACAAAATCACCCACCACAACTAGCTCTCATGCCTCCTCACGAGAAAAAAAAATTTAACACACCTAGTTACTAATCATGAAACAAGGAACTTTAAGTGTAAGCCCTCATTCTCTTAAGAAGTTCTCCATGTTAACAACTACTATACTATAGGCTTGCCCCAATTTACAATCGCCACTACAAAGATGGTAAGTGGTTAGAGATCTCGAAGGACTTTCTAAGGTTATAATGTAGGGTTGGGGTAGGGTAGGATATAATTTTGGAAACAACATGGCTTCGCCCATCCTTGAATTTCTATATCACATTTTTCAAATTTCTTTCTTTTTGTATATAACAATGGGTCACTCTCCTTGCTTTTTTTTTACAATGCCTACTTTTTGCTTCTTTTGCTCACCCAACTTCATTTATCTCACTTTATTCCAATGTTAAAGCTCTCTTTTCTTGTTGGATCCTTTCCTTTTCTATTCATTTCTTTTCAAAACTTATTCACATTAGGCATACACTAACTCTTCGTGGCACCAGACTTTCTTCCTTCAATATTTTGCACCCTCAACTTAGGATTTTTGACTCAAATTACATTCTAAAGTTCAATAAGGGTAAGGTTCAAAAGAGGGATAAAAAGACTAGTTCTTATCTTGTTATTTGTTTGCCAATAAAAGGTCCAAAGGCTCGAAGTGGGTATGAGGGATTACACTTATGCAAGGGTAGGCGTTTTATTCTTGAAGTGGGTACCAAAATCACAAAGATATCCTAAGATCATTTCTCCAACCAATTAAAATCTAAATTAGATATAAAAGACTAGAGGGGCAAGTTTTAGACAACACAAGTACACTAAAGATTAAGACAATCAACGTTACACACAAGGAATGTGAGTACCATCAAGAGGGTTCAATTATTCTACCCGCTCAAGATAAAGATGCGGTATTCATTAAATTTCCCAACATTAATTCTTAGAGTCATAAAAAGAAGAAAAATATCATTACAAAATTGCTCATGTACATGCCTTTGAATTTTGTAAAGATTTTTGAATAGAGGGGGTTATTTTCCTTTGTATTTCCACAATACATAATTTGCTAATTATCATAACAACTTAAGCCATAGTCTCATATTGTGAATCATAAGGTAAGCTAACTACCCATATGGTTACTCAGACTTCACTAATGGATATGGATATGATCCCAAATCATCAATAGGTACTCAAACTTTCCCATGCACCTACTGATAGAAGCCTAATCACGATTGAAAAACTCACCTAGTGTAATTCAAACTAAAATGGCCAACTAACAAAAACAAATACCTAGTCCATAAAAATGTGTGCACTATTAGAGTTCCTGAATATTACAATTCAAATAAAAATAGATGTAAGGATTATCCACAAGAGCAGATAAGTATGCAAAAATATCAATAATACAGGCCCAAATGTGATGAATAAGGAAACACCCCCAACTAATGAGGTAGACGTGTCCTCACTTCATAAATAATCAAGGGTAGGAGAGATAAGAGTGCTCCTTGAAACCGTATCAAGGGTAGATACCACTCACAGACCCTGCATTATTACTATCCTCCTTAATATCTGACCACTAGATCAGGGCCTCATTATCACTGTCCACCCATGAAGTAGGAAGTCTTCTTCAGGGCTTCAGAAACTTTCATTTACCCTTCACCCGTTTCCATATCTTGGTAAATAACTTATTCCTCTTTTTCCCCCTAGTGATTATCTTTTCATGTGCGCTATGAAGTTCTTGGCGTAATACCGCCAAAGAGGATTAGGCTTTATCAAGCCGATCAATAGTAGCTTTTTTGTTCTTTTGGTCCTCTTTGAACTCATCATAATCGGCACTTGACACATATGAGTGATAGGTGGTGGAGGGCTCTCCCGGCCCTTGAGGCAAGCTAGACACAAGCTCTTTAATGGTTACATTATTAACTCCAATCTTTTCAAGATGTCCCATGGTGTATGAGGTCCAAGTTTGCTATATGTTGGCTCTTCCAAGTTGATCTTTCTTTTCTTTGTTTAGCTCTATGCTCCCTCTCCTTAAATCCTTAATGGGTACATAGGGGCACTAGAATGCACCCATGTATCACTAGCATTTTCTTCCATCCCTGCTATCTTTCACAGCTCAATAATTAGAGAAAGGGTAAAAGAGATTTATAGCTCCATATTTTTGTAAATGATCTATTTCATTGACCACAAGTTGACAAACATCCAAAGGGATGTCGTGTAGAATACAAGCAACCATCTGAGCACACAATTTGTTGACTACCATTATGTGGGTGCAAGGAAACACTCAACTACAAATGATTTAAAACCATATCCGAGCCTCAAAAGTGATGTCATTCATGGAGATGTTGCTTTTAGTTATGGTCCACAAAACTTCCATTTTAGGGCATAGCCATTGAACTAACGAATTCCTTGATTTACATCCCTTCACATTGAATTCACCTTTTTCTGCCTACTTGAACTCATAAACATCATTTATTTGCTTAGCCCCAACTTTCACCGGCTTCCCCGCATCTTTTCAATAACATTGAGTGTGTCTGATAAAGATACTTCTCTTATATTGGCACAAAATTCATAGACACGTTGCTCATTTGAAAGGCATGGATCTAGGGAAAAGCACCTTAACCCTATGGATTCAAGTTTGTCATGAAAAGTTGGTAGCTTCTCTGGTACATTCTCTAAATAAATTCCTCTTTCCAACAACAACTTTGTCTTTGAAAGATCATAGTATTACTTAGTGTTGCATTCGGGTGCCATGAATCTCATTTGATCAAACTTATCTTTGAGGTTTTCCTGAAAGCACTAAACACACATTATATCTTTCAACATCAGTCGAATCATGCAAGTGTGCTAGATTGATCATTAAAGTTTATTGGACTAGGTGCTTGGGGTTGCTTGGTTAAAAATTAGGAGTATAAGATTTTTGATATGATAGAAACTTTCCCTCAATTACAGCGATCGCAGAATAAGAGCCCCGTCTACGTGACTGTAGTCACGGTCTATGATCATGATCATGGCATCAAAGGCTGGTTCCATGTCAGCTCTGCATGTTCAACTTTCCCCCCAATTGAAGACTACCAGCATATACTACAATATGGGTGTAAATAATGGTCATGTGAACAATGCTACTGGTGTGTGTGAATGTTCCCATCATAAGTAAATGCCACTATTAAAAGTTCATTCAAGCAATCTATCAAAGACAAGGTGTGCATATCACATTTGTCCACCGTACATACTATTGGGTACTCAGGGTTTCCTCACTTGTGTGCACTCCTTAATCAATCAACCAACACCACAACAATAAGTATGACTACATGTAAAGCATATCAATTAAAACTTTTTGCCCTTTCTTAATCATGCACTTAATGGCATATTTTCCAAAATAAAAAAAATGATTCAAGTCACCCACCAGAGTTATGATGCAAGAAGGATTTGCATGGAGGCTGATTGAGATCTTACAACTTGTCCAACAATGTAGCTTATGTTTGAAAGTAAAATCTTCAATAGAAAGTGTGAGGTAAATGAAGGAAACAAGGGTTTAAATGACTAAACAACTGCGACTGCAGCCAGGGGCCATGATCGTGGTTAGGGGCCACGACCGTGAGAACCTATGTAGCCGTGATCACGCACGGTGGTTGCGATTATGGTAATTGAGAGCAGTTTTTGCTCCCTTTTTTCCCCTGGTCAACATTTTACTCAATTTTCGTAGAATTTACCTACTCGCATTTTCAAAGTAAACTTTTACACTTTACCCTTTTTGAAACATATTCAATGCAATAAAAAGTTCCACAAGTGCATGGGTTACTCAAATACAAAATAAAACATCTCTACTATGAGAACATAACAAAAAAGGATATGATTCACTCTTGTGGCATTTATCAGTTGCCTCCCAACTAGCGCCTTAGTTATCATTGCGGCATGATGTCTTTCTTCTTTTAATCTCATAATGGGTCCATAAACCACTCATTTTTCATTGTCTTATTTTCAATATCTACCATGGATACTAGTTGGAGCTCTGCAGTTTGCTTCTTTGACTTGCAAATTTTGAATAATACCCTATCTTCTTGCACCTAAAATTTTATTTCCCGTAATTCTAGATCTACATGGCTCTCCTGATGGCTAAGAAAAGACGACCAAGAATGATAGGCACCTGTTGGTCCATCTCACAATCCAATACAACAAAATCCACTAGGAGAATGAATTTTTCCACCTTAACGAGGATATAAAATAATATGCCTATATGTCTTTTTATGGATCGATCCTCCACCAAAATTTGCATTGAGGTTGGTGTAGGAGTGTCCAAACAAAATTTCTAATAGATGACATACGCCATTAGGGTGATGCTTATACCAAGGTCATAAAGAGCTTTTGCAAACTCATGAGTACCAATAGTGCAATGGATACTGAAGGCTCTGAGGTCATTTTTCTTTTCTACAATTTTTGTATCCATGATAGCACTACACCCATGAGTAATTTCAATGGTATCACCCTCAACGAGCTTCTTCATTAACTTAGTGTATCCCTAAATATTTTGAATCGCCTCAAGTAGTGGGATATTTATGGAATGATTTCTATGTTTTGCCATAAATTTTCTCAATTTGTCACTCTCTTCCTTTTTGTGCAACTACTGAGGAAATAGAAGAGAGACATGGATGGTTGGCTTTCTTATCCTTATGTTTTTTCAACTTTGACCACTTTCTTATTGCTTTTACCTAGCTCTTTCTCATCATTTAATTTTCTTCTATGAGGTGTCACCTCTATTGCCTTGGCCTTGGGCATATTTTCACTCACTTCTCCTCTAAGGGGCTCTTCAAGTGATTTCCCACTTCTAGTGACAATTTCTAAGACTTGTGATTCATTCGTTGGGTTACCAATTATGTTACTCAGAAGTCCACCTCTTGCCCTTGTATTTAGTTTTATAGAGATTTACTCGACTTAGGTCTCTAATTTTGTATGGAGGTAGAGTGAGACACCACTATTTGGAAGAGTATAGAAAAATCACCCTTCAATTCGCAAACCATTTTGTCCGTACCTTTAACTCTACTCAAGATTCATTCCAAAACATTTTTGGTTTTAAACTTTTTAGGGTCAATGACATTTGACTCCTTGGCTTTATCCCTATCATGAAGAGGAATGTAATAGTCATCGTCATGTTTTCTATCTCTCTAATCTCTATCTTAATCTCGATCCATCAAAACTTTATTCCCACCTTGCCTTTGATAGGCAGGGAGGGACCCCCCTGAGTAGTTTTCCAAGTAACAAATTTCTTCATCAAATTTCTTTGCCCCATCATTATCTTCATAAAGCTTTGATGTTACAACATTTAGTGTTTTTGCGGGTACTCCCATAACATGTTTTGTTAGAAGCTCAAACTGATTCATCATCTTGTTCATGTTCTCCTCTTTCACCTTTTCTTGTTTTATTTGCACATTGGTTACCACAGAGGTTGTCGAAGGGTTTTAATAACATCGGCAATACGGGTGTTCCACCCTACATTTTGTTTGGATACTTCACCTATCAATTGGAAAGCCACAAGATGATGTAATTTTACAATAGTGCCACCCATCGCATTATCCACAACCATTTTGTTCAATAGGTAAAGAGCTCTATATAAAATCTCAAGGAACATCTCATATGGGACCTCATGATATGGGCATTGGGTTAGCTTTCCATTAAAGCTCTCCCACGGTTCAAACAATGGTTCCCTATTTAATTTTTGGAAGCTTACAATATCATCCTGGTTTTAAAGCATTTTTAAGGTGGGAAGTATCTATCAAGGAACACCATGGTGAGCTCCTCCAAAGAGGTAATTAAGTCAGGTGGAAGTGAGCGGTGCCATAAAATTGCCTCGCCCGTTAGTAAAAATGGGAAGAGTCAAAGCTGGATAGATTCTTGTGTAATATGCGCTATGTTAAATGGCACAAAAGATTCAACAAATTTTTTTGAATGAATATTTTGGTCCTCATATGATTGACCCCCATATAATCCTTTTATTTACAATATGTGAAGCATAACACTAGTCATATGAAACAAATTATTTTCGTTGGTTGGTGGGATGCAGATAGCACTTGTTTGTCCCACTTTATTCAATTCACCCTCATCATCTAGTAGATCATCAAAGGGGCCAAAATTACTTGCGCTATTGTTCATCGCTTCGTTCATACTTTGATCACCTCCAAAATAGTCAAAACAACAAATAAAGTAAATTACCCTACTCCGGGTATTCCTAAGTAAGAATAGCACTGCACAAGTAAAATCTATATTTCACTCCCTGGTAAAAGTGACATTTTGATAATGCTTAACTTACTCCCATATTTTAGGAATGAGGTGGTTGTTGTCAAGTAGATATTTAGTGTAGAGTACGAGTCAGCGGAATAGAGGAAGAAATGGTAGATAGTGGAATAAAAAGAAGAACTGGGGGAATTCTTATTCAAAAACTATTGCTTCTTATCCTAAGACTTTAGGTGATTGCCGTTTTTAGGTTAGCAGTGGTTATAAGGTTTAGGGTTCCTAGTCTTAGGTTAGTCGAGCTCAGTCAACCCTAACATATCCTCCTTGTCAATTTTGTGGGCCACTTAACAGTGCTTATTGTAAGAAGTAAAGGAATTTGAGTATCAATTATGGTTATCCTGGTAATTTCTAAGAAATTTTCCAATAGAAAAAGTTGTCTCTGAAGCTAATAAGGTTTAGGTCGCTACTTCTTCAACTCCGTCACCTAATGGCGCTATTTTAGGTACCGTCACTAGCCGAAATTATCTCTATGCACTTGCTACTCTCTAGGAGTTTGAAGAATCTCAAGATGTTAATAATGGTATATTACAACTCCTCTCTTATGATGCTTATTAATTTCTTTATTTAGATTTTACCCTTTCTTATGTGACTTCGTATGTGGCTGTGCACCACTTTTTTTGTTTTAAAAATATCTCTACCTCAGTGGGGGATTCTATTATTGCTAAAAAAATCTATATGGTTTGAGTGGAGTTCATTTATCATAGTGAGATATTAGTGGAGCGGATAGAACTTTATATGGTTGATTTGATGAAATCTTGGGTTGGATGGCTTTATTAATGCTATGTTTCTCTGCATGGTAGGACTCAAAAATATCTATTTTTATTTCCCTAATGAACCTGTAATTAAATGGGAGAGTAAATCTATAGTTCCCAAATGGAGGTTTATTTCCTATCTTAGAGCTTACAAAATAATTTCCAAAGGGTGTCTGTATCATTTAGTTCTAAATAAGGATTCTAACTCTGAGGGTCCCTCTTTACCAATTGTCCCCGTGGTTAATGAGTTTTCTAAAGTTTTTCTGATGATCTTCCTGAAATTCCTCCTAATAAGGAAATAGATATTTAGATTGATCTTCTATCGAATAACTGTCCTATTTATATTTCTCCTTATAAGATGGCTTCAACAAAATTAAAAGAGCTAAAGGATTTTCTAAATAAGGGTTTCATTCATCAAAGTGTGTCTCCATCGGGTGGTGCCATAATTTTTGTGAGAAAGAAAGATGGGTCTCTTTAGATGTGTATAAACTATCATCAGTGAAAAAGGTCATAGTCCAAAATAAGTACCCCTTCCTAGGATTAATGATCTTTTTACTAGATTCAGGGTACTAGGCGTTTCTCTAAGATTTAACTTTTTTTGAGCAACCATTAGCTAAAATTTGAGAGGTTAATATTCCCAAAACTACTTTCCAAACATGGTATTGTCATTTTGAGTTTCTTTGTTATGTAATTTAGATTTACTAATGCTCTACCTACATTCATGGATCTTATGAATCAGGTGTTCAGGTGGTTTTTGGACTTGTTTGTGATAGTTTTCATTGATGACATCTTGGTGTACTCTTAGTGTGAGGAGGATCATGCTACTCACCTCTAAAATTATAATCAAAGGTATGTGGGGTTTGAACAAGAACACTCCATTCGTTTTTTTGCCTAAAGATTTACTTTCTATTATTGATTTACATGATTTTGCAAGTGGGTTTACACCCAAATTTCTTTATTTATGATTTATGAGATTTGAGTTGAATAAGTTTGATATTTATGATTATTTCACCATCATGTTTCTTAAATTGAGAGTTTATTCCATGAGCTGTATATTGTCATTATGTATTGATGATTTCTAAGCGATTTAAGACAAGTGTGATAAGTTATGTCTTTCCATGAGAAATTTTACTATTGAATATATATCAAAATTTGAGATTGAAAGTCAAAAATAAGTCCTATGATTTTTTATGGAAGCTTTTGATATTTGAAAATGATTTAAAAAGCAAATATACTTGATGTTTAGAAAGATTGTGTTAAGGTGAGTCGAGTTAGGAATCCACAAGATGTTTATGATTTACAGATGAGATATATATTTATGTTTTGGTCTTTATAATAAACCCATGATTTGATATTGATTAAGGTGGATTTCCTAACGCATTCTAAGCTGAGTCTGGGAGGAGTATTTAGCACCGAGGGGGAAATATGGTATTTCCCTGAAACTACATACCATCGTAGGATTGATGTTGATAATTGTGGGCCATAGGCCGAGCATGGTATTGTGATAATGAGATTGAGATTGTACTCCCTGGAAAGAGTACAACACCCCCATTAATGGGGGGTTTTCTCCTTAGGAGGGAAAAATGTTAGACTTTATGCAACTCATATGGTGTAGTTATGTCAGTTATAAGAAACTCCCACATCCATAATGATCTAAGTACCACGAGATACCGAGTCACTCTAAGTCATGAGTCAAAGAGTTTGAGTTAAATAATTTATGAGATTTATGAAGCATATGTTATTACCGATGATTTATGGAAATGATGTTTTAGATAATTCAAGCGAAGAAAGTTATTATTGTCAACATGCATGATTTTCTTATACATTTACGATATTATTTAAAAAAATTTCATCCACCCCCACATACTTAGTGCATTCCTAAGTACTGACTCTCATACTCTTTTGTATTCTATATTTCCTAACGATATAGGTTCAGGTGCTCAGTCTTAGCAGCGACAGTGATCTTTACATGTCTTCATCTATATCTCTGCGGTTGGTGAGTCCTCATAGTTTGAGGACCTGTGTCTCCAATTTTGTCTTGTTAATAGATGGTTGTTTACTTTCAGTTTAGTATGATTCAGTTGGGGATTTTTCCCAATGGCTCCTCAGTCCTTTGTATTAGAGGCTTTGTCAGACTAGTATGCCAGCATGTATAGAGATTTCAATATTTCATTTGTACAGAACCGTATTACTTTGTATCTCAGTATGTTCATGCCATGATTATTCTTCCCTACTTTATGATGATTCATGTTGTAGAGAGTTCTTAAAGTGATGACAGGCTTAGAGGGTTAGCTTAAGGCTACGTGTGGCCTTGAGTGCCATGTGATGTCCAGGATAAGTTCTCGGGGCGTTATAAATTATCTGACTCATGATCTATATTTGGCAACTATTGTCTTTCCTTGGAAGATCTAGCACCATTATCTTTATGGAGTGCATATGGATATATATTCAGATCATCAGAGCTTCAAATATATATTGACATAGAAGGAATATAATCTTAGGTAAAGAAGGTGGCTTGAATTACTTAAGGATTACAACATGAACCTTTACTATCATCAAGGTTAAGCTAATATTATTGAAGATGATCTTAGTAGGTTGTTCATAGGGACCTTATCTTATGTGGATCAGGAGAAGAAAAGGTTATTGAAGGATATTTACAGGTTGGCCAACTTAGGAGTCCATTTGTTGGACTTTGAGGATGGAGTAGTGATTATTCAAGAAGTTGTTAAATTATCTCTTGGTGCTAAGGTGAAGGAGAAGCAAGCTTTGGATCCCATACTTATGCTTATTACGGAATATATGTGTTAGCAAAATGTTACGACTTTCAATATTGTGGGATATAACATTCTTAAGTATCAAGGAAGGTTGTGTGTTCTTGATGTCGATGGGTTATAGGAAATAATTTTGACTAAGGGACATTTGTCTGTATATACAGTTCATCCGAGTTCACCTAAGATATACTATGACGTAAAGGAAAACTATTTGTGGAATAATATAAAGAGATATATGGTAACCTATATGGCTAAGTGTATGGTTTGCTAGGAAGTTAAGGTTTGAAATTTGAGGCCTTGTGGCATCTTTCAAGAGATATAGTTGCCCATGTGGAAGTACGAGATGATAAGTATGGATTTTACTGTGGATCTTTCACGATCTCATAATTAGTCTGATTCTATTTGGCTCACTGTAGATAGAATGACTAAGTCCACTAACTTTTGGACTGTGTAACTAAATACTCAAGAGAAGACTATGGCAAGTTGCTCATTAAGCAGATAGTCAAGTTGCATGGATCAGTTGTGTCCATCATTTTAGACTGAGGTATGCAGTTTTTTTCTTATATTTGAAATTTATTTTAGAATGGTACTCATGTGAAACTTAGCACTGCTTTCCACCATTTAATTATTGGATAAGAAGAATGAACTATTAATACTTTCAATGATATTCTAAGGGCTGTGTAATTGATTTTAAAGGTATTTTTGTTAATCATTTACCTCTAATTGAATTTGTTTTCAATAATAGTTACAACTCTCATATTCGAATTGCTACTTTTGAGGCTCTTTATAGTTGAAGGTGTAGGTCTCCTAATGGGTGGTTTGAGGTAGGTGAAACTAGGTTTTTTAGTCCTGACTTGGTTCACCAATAAATAAAGAAGTTCAAAGTGATTAGGGAAAGGCTTAAGACTCTTTAAAGTGTTAAACATGTTGGGTTTTTACCATTAGAAAATTTTCTGAGTTTTTGCTTTTGGACATTATAGAAGTTAGGATATTTTTCGTATGATAGTGTACAACTAGGTTAGATTTAGCTGTGTCATGACCATTTTGGGTTTGTTGGTTTCTGCCAAAGGTACGATTGGAACATACTAGTCATATGTTTAGTACGAATGGTAAGGTGTCAATCGCATATTGCCGTAAGTTTGGTCTATGAGATTTTATTCTTTCTAGGGTTAGATTTCATGGTACCAATCATATGGTTGGGTATGATTTATCTTTGATGGTTATATATTGGATAATGTTGGGGTCTAATTGGAGGTCTAGGGTACGAGTGAAGGGTACAACTCATATGTTAGGGTACAACTGATATGTGGTGGTCATACCATCCTGCGAGGGATTTTAAGCAGTTTAAGTTGGGGGTAATTGGGACATTACCCCACTTAATCTCTTAAGTCCACACGAATTATAACCCCTTAAGGACATCATTTAACCTATTTACAATCACTCAAACTCTTTTAAAACACTCTCAAATTCTCTCAATGCTTTTGGGTCAAGAAAGGGTAAGGTGTCATAAATAGGATCAATTTGTGGTTTACAAGGGTGATTTCTCTCTGTCAGCTACATAATCTAAGTTATGTTACTCCTTTCTCATTGTTAGTTCTAATTAAAGGCATATTTGATGAATTATTTTCATGACATAAATATTGTATGGTTTGGGTTTTCAATTATATGTTGAGGGTTTTGGTTACAATGGTTGGTATGGTTTTGCAATATGTTTTGCTTATGATTTTTATATTATTTTGGTTGTTTGAAAATTTGGCTTCATGGGAATGGTTGATTATTACTTGATTTGGGTATTAGAAATACTATGCCCCTGACATATTTATGCCTATAAGAATGTTTTTTGTTAAATTATTTATGTTTTATTGAACTAGGTATGATATAGCTTGATAATTGAACTCTAATATAATAAATGGTTTGAAATGGTTAAATGGTAAGGTCTTAGTGGTTATGATAGGTTTAATTTAAAAACTTGTGGGGGTACAAGAGAATCCCCCAAGAAAGCATGATAATTATTACTTGTGTGGTATATGGGATTCCCCCAAGTCAACTTCATAATGTAATCTATGGGTACATGGGAATCCCCTGCTCCTATTCTATCTCTGGTTCATGCGACTACAGGCATCGGGGCCCATTCAGGGGGTTACACTAGACCCATATAGCCTATGGGTGGTTTTAGGATAGTTAAGCTACACATACCCAAATTAATGATTTTAATGGCATTCAAAACATGGTTCCTCTTCCTAGCAGGGTTATATCTATTTAATTATATTTGTGAATGGATATGGTTGGTTTACTTTGTTTTAAAAGGTTGTCATTATTATATCCTTATCTTGAGTACTTACTAGTGTTCACTTGCTAACCTATCTTCGGGCGGTTGTCTCTACACATAATGTTGAAACCAACCATTCTACTCCTCCTGCTTAGTGATTGGATTCAGGATTAGCTTAGTTGGAATGAAGTGGTGAGCTTGTATATTTTGGAAGACTCCATTTCATGTCATGGATGTCTTTACATATTTTGGTTATTTCATAGATATTGTTTTTAGATATGGTTGGGGCATGTCCCAACCAAATATTGTTTTAGTTTCGGTTAGAGGCTTTGTGTAATTACCATGGGTTGGTATATGTGGTGTCAGGAATGGTATCAGCCTTATTATTGGCATTGGTATAGGGGATAATACTATTTCATAGTGTTTATAATTATTCTGTCCTATTATGTTGTGGACTTATACTTGGTTATTTGGTAGTTTTGGTATGGCTATTAGTTAGGTTTCTAATGGTATGACTTGTTTTGGGTGGTTACGGTTATAGAACTATCCCAGTGTTTGGAGTTGTAAAAAATGCTATCTTATTATATGTTTGGAATTCATCTGACTTAATGTACGTATTTGAAGGTTGGGTGGGGTAACTGGGGTGGTCCTCAATCCTCGTTTGACTTGGGATACCAAAAATGAAAAGTCCCCAGTTCTTCTCATGTTATGTTGGTATATATCATTGCTTTAGGTTCATGGTCAATTAGGAGTTCACAAAGTTGTGTCGAGTAGAGTCTTTTTTAATGATGTGCAGCACGCCAAACTCATAAGGGAGAGGTTACAAGGCATTTAGGGAATATTTTTCTTCTTTGTGTTCTATTTTTAAGCTTGGATGATTATGTCCTAGAATCTCCTTTAATTCTATTTGTTCGATTTTTAGATTATTCCTCGACGATCTGAAGTTCTCAAAAATTTCTCTGTCCCATAGGGGATGATATTATTGGAACACTATTTTCTCATGGGATCTATACTCGGTCTAGGGGTCTGGTCTTTGATTTCTCTAGAGTTCCACCAGTTCCTTACAGTCCTTCTCAGGCTTCTCAATAAGATGTGATAAATGTAGGGTTTTATCAGTCAATTCATATGATTTCTCAGTTGGTAGCTTTTCAATCTAAGAGTGGTGCATCTCGTATTATATCTTCTGAGGCCACATGGGTTGTCCAGTTCATGAGGTTGAATCCTCCAACCTTTATTAGTCTAAAAGTAGAGGAAGATCCTCAGGGTTTTCTGAATAAAATGGAAAAAATATTCAGGGTGATGCAAGCTACGACTGTAGAAGGGGTGAATTTTACTGAGTATCAGCTAACAAATATGGTGTACTAATGGTATGAGGAATAGGATCAATCAAGGGGTGAGGTTGATGAGACATCTCTGTAGGAGACTTTCTCTAATGCATATCTAGACCTCTTCTTTACTCCGGAGTTGAGGGAAGTGAAAGTGAAGGAATTTTTTAATATGAAACAAGGAAAGATGTCGGACAAGAAGTGTGCCTTGTAATTTCACCAGTTGTCTAGGTATGCTCCAAAATTGGTGTTTGATATGAGGGCCAGGACGAGATAGTTCACTTTAAGACTATCTTGTGAGTAGATCCTTGAAAGCAAGACTACATTGCTGATAAATAACATGGATATCTCTAGGTTGGTTGTTCATATGAAATAGGTGGAGGAGGAAAAGAGAAAGAAGGTTGATACTGCGGAAAGGCAAGGTAAGAAGATCAGGTTGTCTTAGTAGAGTGGTCAACAACAAAGTGATCAGGATGGTGGTAAGTGCTCAAAAAAGAAGTGGGGGAGTTTTTGTTCTTTCTCCATAGCTAGTGCTCCTTACCCAAAGTAGTCAGGTGATAGGCGTCAATAGGGTGGTAATAACCTTTGGGGATAGGGTCCCAAATCTCAAGCTAGTGGGATATAGTCAACTTTATCATGTCCTTCTTGTATGTTATATGGTCGGTTGTATTGGGTTTCTGTGATAAAGAGAGAAATAGGTGCTTTAAATATGGTGAGCCAGGCCATATGCTTAGAAATTATCTGATTGGAAAAGTTGTATCAGGAGCGAACAAAGTTTTGGTTTCCTCTTCATCTTCTCCAGCACCAAAGTGTGTTGCTCCTGCATTTGTTTTTTCTACTGGTACCGGCACAAGCCATGATTAGTTATATGTACTCACTATATGACAGAAGTCTGAGGCATAGCCTGATGTCGTGACTGGTATGTTAAAACTCTTTTCTCGGGATGTTTATTATTTAACTGATTTGAGGTCTTCTCTTTCTTATGTGACCTCATTTGTGGTTGTGTACTTTGATTTTAGTACCGAGGTTATTTTTATCTTTTTTGTATTTCTACCCTGGTAGGTGACTTTGTAGTTGCTAAAATAGTCTATAGAGGATGTGTGGTGTCTATTGGTAGTTAGAAGGCTTGGTGGATTTGTATGAATTAGATATTATAGATTTTAATGTCATTCTAGGGATGGATTAGTTATACTCGTGCTATTCCATTTGGTTAATCTCTAAAGGGTGTCTCTATAATTTATTTTGGGTTAAGGACCCTAACTCGAAAGGTCCTTCTTTTCATTCGGTTTTAGTGATGAATGAGTTCCTATAGTCTCAACAGATGATCTTCTTGGTGTTCCTCCTTATAGGGAGATTGAATTTGGGATTGATTTGGTTCTGAGCACTCATCTTATATCTATTCATCCTTATAGAATAGACACGGCTGAGTTGAGGGAACTCAAGGAGCAACTAAAGGTTCTTTTGGAAAAAAGTTTCATCCGTCCTAGTGTGTCCCCATGGGGTGCACCAGTATTATTTCTATATAACGATGATGGTTCCCTTCAAATGTATTTTGATTATCGACAGTTGAATGAGGTGACAGTTAAGAACAAGTATTCTCTTCCAAGGATAGATGACTTATGTGATCAGTTGTAAGGTGATAAATTCTTTTCTAAGATTGATCTTCGGTCTGGGTTTCATCAGTTTACTATTTAGGAGGTGTTTATCCCTAATACAACTTTCCAAATTTGGTATGGGATATTTGAGTTCTTGGTTATGTCATTTGGTTTGATTAATGCCCCGACGACATTCATAGAATTCCTTTCAATAGGGAAATAGTTTTTTGGATTAATCTTCTATCGAATAAAAATCCCATTTCCTTTACCCCTTATAGGATGGCTTCGACAAAAGTAAAAGTGCCAGAGAATCTTCTTAATAAGGGTTTCATTTGTCCTAGTATGTCTCCATGGGGTGCTATCGTGATTCTTGTGCAAAAGAAAGATGGGTCTCTTCAGATGTGTATCAGCTATCTTCAGTAAACAAGGTGATAGTGAAAAATAAGTACCCCTTCCTAGGATTGACGATTTTTCGACCAACTTCAGGGTGCTAGGTGTTACTCTAAGATTGAACTTCGTTTGGGAAACCATCAGCTAAAAATTAGGCAGGTTGATATTCTCAAGACAACTTTCGAGACTCGGTATGATCATTTTGAGCTTTTTAGTAATATAAATTATATTAACTAATGTTAACTTTCATGGATTTTACGAATCAGGTGTTCAGGTAGTTTTTGGACTTGTTTGTGATAGTTTTCATTGATGAATTCTTGGTGTACACTTAGTGTGAGGAGGATCATGCCAGTCACTTATAAATTGTTTTGCAGACTATTAATGACCAGAAATTTTATGAAAAGTTTCTATGTGTGGATTTTGGATAAGTGTTGTGACCTTTCTAGGGCATGTTGTTTTTAGTGAGGGGATCAATGTGGATCCAAAGAAAGTTAAGGCCGTTAAGAAGTGTCCTAGACCCATGACTCCCATCGACATTAGGAGTTTCTTAGCCTTGGGTGGATATTATAGGTGGTTTGTGGAGAGTTTCTCTTTTATTGTTGGTCCATTAACAAAGTCGACACACAAGAACGTTATGTTCTTATAGTCTGACGCTTGAAAAGGTTGTACTGAGAAGTTGAAGGATAAGTTGAATTCTGTACTAATTTTAACCCTGCCTAAGGGTACTGAGGGGTGTTTGTATATTGTGATATGTCCTGCATGGCATTGTGTTTTGTTTTAATACAGCATAGTAAGGTTGTTGCCTATGCTGCCAGGCAACTTAAAGTTCATGATAGGAGTTTTCTGACTTATGATCTAGAGTTTCCTAGAAGATCTGGAGCCATTATCTGTATGGGGTGCATATGGATTTATATTAAGATCATAAGATCTTCAAATATGTTCTTACAAGGAAGGAATGGAATCTCAGACAAAGGAGTTGGCTTAAATTGCTTAAATATTATGACATGAGCCTTCAATACCATCTAAGTAAAGCTAATATTATTGTTGATGATCTTAGCAGGTTGTCCTTGGGGAGCTTATCATATGCAGATCAAGAGAAGAGAGGCTTGTTGAAGGATATTCACAGGTTAGCCAACTTGGGAGTCTATTTCTTAGACTCTAGGGATGGAGAAGTGATTATTCAAGAAGTGGTTAAATCATCTTTCATTTTTGAGTTGAAGGATAAGAACGCTATGGATCCCATACTTATATTGATTAAGAATGATATAGGTTAGCAAAAGATTATGGCTTGTAAGATTGCTGGATATGGCATTCTAAGATATCAAGAAAGGTTGCGTGTTCCTGATGTCGATGAGCTGCAGGGAAGAATTTTAACTGAGGAACAAGTTTCTAGATATACAGTTCGTCCGAGTTCACCTAATATATACCTTGTCATAAAGGAAATCTATTAGATGAATAATATAAAGAGATAAGTAGCAAACTTTGTGGCTATGTTTATGGTTTGCTAGTAAGTTAAGGTTGAGCATTTGAGACCTTGACATATCTCTCACGAGATATAGTTTCCCATGTGGAAGTGGGAGATGATTAATATGGATTTCGTTGTGGATCTTTCGTGATCTCACAATAGGTAACATTCTATTTGGGTCATTGTGGATAGAATGACTAAGTCCATTCACTTCTTGACTGTGAGAACTAACTAGTCAAGAGAGGACTATGCCAAGTTGCTCATTCAGGAGAGATTCAAGTTGAATGGAGCATCTGTGTCCATCATTTAGAATAAGGTACGGAGTTTTCTTCTTACTTTCGGCCTTCATTTTGGAAAGGTTTTGGTACTCACGTGAACCTTAGCAATGCTTTCCACCCTTTAATAGATGGATAAGCGGATTGAACTGTTAAAACTTCTGATTATATTCTAAGGTCCTGTGTGATTGATTTAGAGGTAGTTGGGTTAATAATTTACCTCTAATTTAAATCACTTTCAATAATAGTTATCATTCTTGTATTCCAATGGCTTCTTTTGAGGCTCTTTATGATAGAAGCTGTAGGTCTCCTATTGAGTGGTTTGAGGTAGGTGAAACTAGGTTGTTTGGTCCCATCTTGTTTCACCAAGAAATGGAGAAGATGAAAGTGATTAGAGAAATACTTAAGACTGCTTAAAGTCCGAAAGACACTAGGTTTTTACAACTAATTTTTTTGTGTTTTGGCTTTAGGTCATTATACGAGTTTGGGTACTTATCTTATTATAGTGTTCGAATAGGTTGGGTTTAGCCACATGGTAACCAATGTGGATTGGTTGGTTTCTGTCCAAGGTACAATTGGAAGATACTAGTCATATGTTATGGTATGAATGGAAAGGTGTTAATCGTATGTTGACCTAAGTTTAGTCTAGGTAATTTTATTCTATCTAGGGTACAGTTTCATGGTACCAGTCATATGGTTGGGTACAGTTTGGCTTGGATAGTTAAATGTTGGACAGTATTGTGGTCCAAGGAGAGACCTAGAGTATGAGTGGTGGGTACCACTTATTAGTAGGTTACGACTGGTATGGGTAGTCATACCATCCTACAGGGATTTTAAGGAGATTAAGTTAAATAACGTGGGTTTTGACGCTTAGAAAATTTCCAAGAAATTTGTTCCCCAGACCCAATACGACTCATTGGTACGAGCCGTATACTGGAATACGAGTGGTATGGTCCTATCCTATTCTTACATGTGTTGGTGGGATGGTTTTTTTCACTAGAATGGCTACACCTTAAGGTTATGAGTCTGGTACTAATCATATCAAGGGCTCGTATGGTAGGCAGTGATTGATCCTCCTAGTATTTCTTTCTGCTAGGGATACAAGTCATGGATTTAGATCGTATACTAAGTTTACGACTTGGTTGGATGAGTTACATTCTAGACAGTGTTTGATCCAAGGGTTGAGGCTTTGATACGATTGGTGGATACCAATCGTATAGGAGAGTACGACTCATATGGGTCAGTCGTAGCCCGGTGATGGGTTTTAAGGGATTTAAGTAGGGGTATTCTGTATATTTTCCTACTTACACAAACTAGGATCCATGACTTCTAATACACTCAGGAGGTTATCTACCCTATTATTCTATTCATTAACACTTAGAAACTATTCCAAAACATTTCACAATTTCTTAAGAGCTTTTGGGGAAAGAAGGCTACGGTTTAATCTTACGGTATACTTTAGGGCTTGCTTTGGGGATTTCTTTCCATCAATTCTTCAGTATAAGGCATGATTCTCTTCAATCATTGTAATTTCAACTAAAGTCATGTTTTTATGATTGATTTCATGGTTTTACTATTCCATGATTATGGTTTTCAACTATTATTTAGGGGTTTTGATTTTGAATGCTTGGTTATAGTTTCCTATGGTTTTAATTATTCATTTTATATGCATTAATGGTTGTTTTGGACAATTAGATTGAATGGTAATGGTTTAATGGTCTTTGGAATTGGTTTTGAATATACTATGCCCCCAAGGTGTTTGATAAAATGCTAATAAAGATATGTTAATTGCATTCACTTCTATTAATGGAACTCTTACATGTTTTAAACTAGATAAAGGATTTATTTATGGTTTAAATGGTTTGAAAAGGCTAAAGTCTAGATGTTTAAGCTTGTGGAGAACATTGAAGCCTCCCAAGTGGATTTCATATGGAAATTGGTAGGGCACCTAAGGTCCCCTTAACCTAAATGGTTTGGCTTTGGATATTACCTTTAAGTAATAGGGTGGTATGATGATACCACAAATGATGGCCTTGGCTAATAAATAGTAAATGGATTGTTTGGACATGCTTTTAACTGAAGATTAATGACGGGGTATGCAGCTAATTCGTGGAAGGTAGCGGTCCCATGGGGAAACCAAAACTGGAAACTCATATTTGCCAATATAAGGGGTCTTCGATGACCACGTGCGAGTGTCACATTTTTTATTAGAGGGATATACTAGTCATCCCATGGGATATTTCCTGGTCATGCAGCTACACCCACTAGGGCCTTTTCAGTAGGGAAGATGAACCCATATCGCCCGTGGGTGGTTAAGACGACTGCGCTACACAACCCAGGTAATGGTTTTAAATGTATATTAAGCCTGGTTTCTTTCCCGTCACTTATATATGTATGGTTGTATGCATTATGTATGCTTTGACTTTGTTTTATGACTAGCATTATTTATCCTAATTCTAAGTTTTATGCTAGCAGTCATTCGCTAACACCGTCTACTATCGGTTGTATACCCACGCTATGCAGGAACAAACCATCCTACTTATCCCGGTAAGCACATGGATTTGGTTTCAACACTTGAATTGAAGTTGTAAGCTTCTATCCTTTTGGAAGGCATAATTTCATGTTACAGATTTATTTAGATACTTATCTTATATTCTAGATATTGGTTTTAGCCATGGTGATAACGCTCAAACTACACTCTTGAATGGGTGTAAGCGATCGTTGTCAATATAAAATCCAACTAAGTTGGGGTCGAATCCCACAAGGAATAGGGTGTAAACTTTGATTTGTTTACGAAATACTTTATTGGTACTTTACAGTTTCCAAAAATGGGGGTTTAAGTTCCACAGAGAGTCAATTGTCACTTTCAATATTTTAGTGTTTGTAACCAAGATAAATGGGAGACCGAAGTTATGTTCACCATAGGTTTTGGGAATTGACAGATACTAGGTAATACTTAAGACTCTTGAAGTTAGTAGGAACAGCAGAATATCCCTGATGACGATACTATCTGACTTATCTCTCGACCTCACCAGATAATTTATTATCTAATTCTCTCGAACTTAGATAACTTATCTATTTCCAATAGGATTTTATCTCAGGTAGATTAATCAAGTCACGGCATCAATCATTAAATTGAAGGTTGGTAGCTTTCGAGTCCCTGTTGATAATTCGCGTCCTCTAGTTTATTTCTCTATTAAAAGTAAATAAGCCTAAGGCATAACCTATTCTTTGCAACCAATAGATTAAATTTAAAGAAATAGAATTGAAATATGTCCTACTACTCTTTGAATCCTTTAAATACCTAGCATCATATCAAACCCTAATCCATGGGTCCCATAACTCGGGCTGATTGAATTAACCGCTCATGATTTGATGAACAAAATAATAAGTTGGATTCATGATAATATAGATAGATTTACAAATGGATGAAAACCAACAAGTATTAATTCAATTCAATCCCAAGATAAAAACCCACAATAATTGATAAGTGTTTGGAAAGAAAACAAGAAAAATATCTGGAAAAAAAAAAGACGAAGTAATTTTACGTGCCACCCTCCGAGTTAATTGTCGGATAACTTCTCTACAATTCTTTATATAGTCAACCCTAAATAAGGAAATAAAATTAAAATTTATAATTTTCTTCAGAATAGGTGACGGCATTCTTGACGACGCGTCATACGTCAGACGGCGTGTGCAGGATGTCGTCAAAGTTTCCAGTGAATTACTATCTTCTGATTTTTCTGATGGCAAATCTGATGGCGTATAAAATATGTGATGGCCCATGAAAAATGTCATCATATCGTTACTGGAAATCAGTATAATCTTTGTCACATCATTACTGGAAATCAGCATAATCTGCCTCAGGTTGACGGCCACTTTGACAGCCTGTCCCATGTTTGACGGCGCTGGTAAAACGTCATCACATTTCATCTCAACTCCTCAAGTTCTGTCTA
The DNA here is from genome assembly GCF_002878395.1 of Capsicum annuum. Lineage (NCBI taxonomy): Eukaryota > Viridiplantae > Streptophyta > Magnoliopsida > Solanales > Solanaceae > Capsicum > Capsicum annuum. The sequence continues at coordinate 119,356,220 of NC_061120.1, read as the reverse complement.
AGATTGACGGCTAGTTTGACAACCTGTCATATGTCTGACGAAGCTTCAGAAATGGCGTCAGCTACACTTTAGCTCATTTGCACCAGATTTTAGCTGATTTATTTTTCTTTTCTTTGGGGTCCTCCCCGATCACTAGTATCTGCATTAAAACAATAAAAAGAATCAATAAAACAATAAAAGTTGCTTAATACTTTGCAATTATTCTAGGTTAAAGGCCTTAAATGTGTTCGCAATTGCACACACATCAACACCCTCAACTTGAAGCAATTGCTTGTCCTCAAGCAACTAAATCTGACTAAGAAAACACATAGCACATTTAGCACGCATAGCTCAACACAAAGTTATCCTTTCAATGCCAAACCAATGTGCAATTTATTGAAAAAAGTACTGTAACACAAAGGAATCAAGCGGCATCATCAACCTTGGCCACAATAACCATTCACATATCAATACCACATTGTATAAACAAGCAAGTAGCTAGTGACGATACCCGTGTGCCCTCACAACAAAGAAATACCCCTCTCCTCATATGAGAAATCCAACCATACAAATTAGGGGTTATCACCAGACTCTCACTCTCACAAGAAAGTTCCAGTCAATGTATACTAAGTACCATAGGCTTGCCCTTATTTTTATTACCAGACCTCAGATAGGCCAGTCAGGATCATTATAGGACTTCTTTTAGGGTTTTAATGTGGTTTGGGGTTGGTAGGAAATTAAAGGTTATTTAGAGTGACTATGCCTCCTTGACACTACACTTCTTTCTTGGACTCACTAATTATCCTCTTTCATTTTTCTTCTTCTCTTGATTATCTATATTTCAGTTGGGTGTTGCAACAACTCTCTCTTCTCTTCTCTTTTTTTTCTTGCATTATTAGCACTGAGCTTTAGTTCATTCTCTTTTATTCCACCCTTTTTCATACTCCTCATCTTACACCATACACCCCTATGATAACCACCCTTAACTTAGACTATTTGCCTAGATCAAGGTGCTCTGTGTCCAAGGAAGCCTAGGGGTAAATATGTTTATTATGGTATAAATGGGAAGGTGAAAGGTGTCATACAAAATAAATGGTCAAGTTAGGCTCTAAACAGGGATCAAAAGGGTGTTATGCATACAGGGAAGGATATTTAGGCTAAAAGTGAGTTAATCAATGACGACCTATGATCCTGTCCTGACTCCTATCCTAAGACCATGGAAAGACTAACTAGGCAAGTTTTGGATTTAGCATACAGAGGGAAATAAGTAATATCTCGCACACACCAGGCACACAAGTATATAACATATCACCACTTATCTAGTTCATGCAATTGTTCAGTAACGATCATCCAATATCTATAATTAATGCCACAACAAGATTCATAATGGTCACAAGTAAATGTAATCCACACAGTTTATCAAGCAAGACATTGGAAGGATGGTTAAATGTTGAGCAATGCATGTCACTGCCTTTTGTTTATTTTTTATTTTTTTATGGAAAACTATGTTACAATAGCAGAATACCAGCCACCCTTAACTTAGAACTAAAGAAAAAACTAGCTTAAGAGTTAGGGTATACCTGGACTGGGTTGTTCTCAGGGATAATGGGTTGCCTCCCATACAGTGCTTGATTTAATGTCGTGGTACGACTCAGGTGTATCGATTACCTCAGACTTTATCGAGACAGATAATGATGATTCTTTTCAGTAATTCTTCCAGGCCAATATAAAGCTTGACCCGTTGCCCATTTACCTTGAATGTACTGCCATCTTCATTTTTGAGCTACTCCAGATGAGTGGACTTGATTTAACTTAAAATGACATAACCACTTTGATTTCAGCTTCCCTGGGAACAATTTGAGTCTGGAATTAAACAGAAGCACAAGTCCCCTTTTTTGAACTCTCGTTCCTCTATTTTCCAGTCATGGTATTTTTTTATCTTCTTTTTATACAAATCCGCTCATTTATATGCCCTGAGATGGAATTCATCCCTCTCATTCAGTTGCCCTAGTCTCATCTCTGCTGCTTTCTTCCAATTCAAATTCAACCTCTTGAGCACCCATAAAGATTTTTTTTTCAACTCTGTTGGTAAATGACATATTTTTCCATAAACTAGATGAAATGGTGACATGCCAATAGGTGTCTTAAGAGCAATTCGGTATGCCCACAAGGCATCATCAAGTTTTCAGGACCATTCTTTTCGGCTATCATTCACCGTGTTGGATAGGATGGCCTTAACTTCACGATTTGACACCTCTACTTGCCCACTAGTTTGCGGGTGGTATGGAGTAGCCACTCTGTGTTGTTTCACTCCATATTTTGCTAGAGCTGTATGAAATAATTTGTTGCAAAAGTGATATCCTCCATCGCTGATGATAGTGCGTGGTACTCCATAGCGAGAGAAGATATTCTTTTAGATAAAAGCAATGACTCTTTTTTCCTTATTATCATCCAAAGAAACAGCTTTGACCCATTTAGAAACATAGTCAACAGCAACAAAAATATACTTTATTCCGTAAGAACTTAAAAACGGGCCCATGAAGTCATTGCCCCAGACATCCAATAATTCTACTTCAAGTATCTTACTGAAGGGCATTTCATGCATTTTAGATATGCACCCCTGCCTCTGACATTGGTCATATTTTTGCACAAACTCATGGGTATCTTTAAAGAATGTTGGCCAGTAATAGCCACTCTGCAACACCTTCCTGGCTGTTCGGTCACCTGTATGGTGACCCCTAACTGGGGAAGCATGACATGCTTCCAGTATGCACAATCCATCTACTTCAGGCACGCATCTCCGTATGATATTGTCTGCATATTGCCGAAAAAGATAAGGCTCATCCTAGAAGTAGTGTGTTATATTATGCAAGAACTTCTTCCTTTAGTAAAATGAAAGATTTTCTGGAGGCTCTCACTCACAACGTAGTTTGTAAAATCCGCGTACCAGGGCAATGTTTCCATATCAGTTTCCTAGATCTCCTTATCAGGAAACACATCATTTATCTTTATTTCATCATTAGCTTCCTGTTAACCTTCCATTCTAGATAAATGATCTGCAACCTGGTTTTCACAACCTTTCCTATCTTTGACTTTAAAATCAAACTCTTGCAGTGGCAGCACCCATCTAATAAGCCTTAGTTTAGCATCTTTCTTGGCTATCAAGTACCGTAAGGTAGTATGGTTAGTATAGACTACCACTTTAGTCCCAAGTAGATAAGATCTAAATTTCTCGAAAGTATACACCACAGCTAGCAATTCTTATTTAGTTACTGTGTAATTCTTTTGTGCTCCATTCAGTGTTTTGCTGTCATAATATATCGGGTGAAACAATTTATCCCTCTTCTGTCCCAATATAGCTACCAGGGTGACACCACTTGCATCACATATTATTTCAAATAGTTTTGCCCAATCAGGTGTTATAACAATAGTGGCCTCAATCAGCTTCATTTTAAGGCACTCAAATGCCTTTAAGCATTTGTCATCAAAGAGGAATTTCACTTTATTCTCCAACATCTTGCAAAGTGGATTTGCAACTTTTGAAAAGTATTTTATGAATCTCTGATAGAATCTTGCATGACTAAGAAAACTACGCACTCTCTTTACTGAAATGGGAGGCGGTAATTTCTTGATAACTTCTAACTTTGCTTGATCAACTTCAATCCTTTTTTTAGAAATTTTGCACCCAAGCACGATACCCTCCTTTACCATAAAATGACATTTTCCCTAGTTAAGCACTAGATTAAATTCAACACATCTTTGCAAGGCCATATTTAGATTCTCCAGACACATTTCAAATGAATCACCTACCACAGAGAAATCATCCATGAATACCTCTATGGTGTCTTCCACCATGTCAGAAAAGATATACATCATGCACCATTGAAAAGTGGCAGGTGCATTACATAGCCCAAATGGAATCCTCTTGAATGTAAATGTGCCATACGGGCAAGTGGATGTCATCTTCTCTTGATCTTTCGGAGCAATGATAATTTAGTTATATCCAGAATAACCATCCAAGAAGCAAAACCACCCCTATCAGCCAATCGATTAAGCATTTCGTCCATAAAGAGCATTGGGAAGTAGTCCTTCAGAGTCCCAAGAGTTGAACTTACGGTACTCTATGCAGACTCTCCACTCGGTTACTGGTCTGAGTGGAATCAGGTTGTTCTTTTCAATAGCAACCACCGTCATACCCCCTTTCTTGGGCACACATTGAACTGAACTCACCCATTTGCTTTCAGAAATAGGGTAAAATACTACTGCATCCAACCACTTAATAATCTTATTTTTAACCACCTTATGCATTGGTGGGTTAAGACGGCGCTTATACTCAATGGTAGGAGTACAATCTTCTTCTAGTTGGATTTTATGCATACAGATGCCAGGTGGAATGCCAATAATATCTGCGATGGTCCATTTGATTTCTCTTTTGTGCCTCTGAAGTACTAAAATAACTGCATTTACCTATTGTTCTTCCAAATTATCTACAATAATAATAGGTAGCGTGCTCCTTTTCCCCAGAAACACGTATCGTAAGTGACCAGACAGATCTTTCAATTCCAACACCAAAGGTTCTTTAATAGATGGCTTGGCTGGTGGTGTTGGTCGATTAGCCAGGTCAAGGTCCAGCTTTTTAGGAGCATAAGAATACAAGCCTAGGCCAATCAAGGAACAAACTATATCTTAATACTCCTCAATGCCTTCATTATCATAGTTCATCATAACCGCGGCTAAAGGCTCGATAATAAGCTATTCAGTTCTGAGCACATCCTTTTCGTCCTCAAAATACACATTAACTACTCAAAACATACTTATTTCCTCATACTGTTTAATTGATTTGCCCACATCAAACCTCACCACTTCATCGTTCACCCTGAATAAAAGCTTATTCGCTCTCAAATCGATCAACATACTTTCGATTGTGAGGAAAGGTCGACCAAATATTATGGGCAGCTCAAAATCCACCTAATATTCCAAAATAATGAATTCTATGGGGAATATAAAATTTGAGACCTTTACCAACACATCATATAGAATGCCAACAGGTTGATTTACTAACCTATCTGCTATTACCAGTCTCATATTGGTAGGTGTAGGATTCCCCAGACCCAACTTTTTATAAATAGTCAATGGCATTAGGTTAACACTTGATCCTAAATCACACAGTGCTTTAGTGAATTCCATGTTTCTAATTGTGCAGGGAATGGTAACTGCACCTGGATCCTACTTCTTCTGCATTAAGGTCCTTGTGGAAATAGCGCTGCAAAGGTGAAGGTCTACCTCCAGTTCGCAACTCACTGCTCATTTCTTGGTAGCAAGGACTTTCATGAATTTTCCATATCATAGAATCTGCTCAAGTGCTTCAATCAAAGGCACATTTATTGTTAATTGTTTGAGCATTGCCAGGAATTTGCTAAATTTTACATCATCTGCCTTTTTTCTCAATAGTTGAGAAAAGGGAGGTGGTGGCGTTAGGATGGGTTTCAGCACCACTTCCTCTTCCTTCTTCTTGTGCGATATATCAATAGAGTTATTCAGCTTCTTAGACTTCTCTAGGTGTTGTTCTACTGGATTCTCTACAACTTCCTCATTGTTTAAATATTTTCCCACAGAAAGGCCAGATAGAATCTTACCACTCCTAGTGGTAATCACCAGACATGAGGCACTTGTCTTCTGATCTTGAACTATTTGATTAAGTAAATTACCACTTCTTCCCTGGTTCAGTTTTGAAGAACGTTGACTTATCTATTGCTCTAACTGCTGGATATAAGTTGAATGTGAACTAACCAATCGACTCATAGTGAAAAATTCACTCCTCATACTAGTTACTCCTGCATTGGTAGCCTCTACTTCTTTCAACAGTTTTTTCATCATATCCTTCATAGACCACTTTCCCGATCTAGTTGCAGCAGCTTCTTGATTTCCAGCACGAACATACAACCCACTTCTGTCATTGCTGCTTCTCCAATTTTCTTGCTCCCTATCTCTGTGATTAGGTTTGTTATACTCGTTCCAACCTTAATTCCTGAGGCTATTGCCTTTCAAACCCCCCTAACAATAAGTACTTGGTGAGTAGGTCCATTTGAGTCTTTAGATGGGCCATATCTTGATCCTTATCCTCATCTCTTCTGCGTTGTTCATCATTCATTCTAATAGGAATAGTTGGACATGCCACCACAGAATTGCTGGTGTACCAAGCCCTACTTAGTTTGGTCATCCTATTTAGCATATCAGTAGCATCTTGAAATTACAGAGCAACAAATGACCCACCAGAAGCGTTATCTACCACTGGCTTTATCACAGAGTTAAAAGCTTTATACAAAGTCTCCATCAAATGTATATCCGACATGTTATGGTTTGGACACTGTGTCAGCTTCTTCTTGAACCTCTCCCATGTTTTATGTAAAGTGTCATTCGGGAGCTGTCTAAAATTATAGATCTCATCTCTCAACTGTACCTTCCTAGATGGTAGAAAGAACCTTTCTAGGAAAGCTCCTCTCAACTACCTCCAGTTGGTTATAGAGTTAGGCACCAACTCATTAAGCCATAATATTGCCTCTCCAGATAGAGATAATAGGAACAGCCTCAACCGGATAGTGCTCTGGCTTACCCCTGAGTTATCAAAGGATTTGCAAATGGTAACAAAATTTACCAGATGCAGGTTGGGGTCATCACCAGAAAGGCCTCCCAACAACCCCTTCAGATTCAGGAGTTGGATTATAGTTATTTTAATATTGAAATTTTCTCCAGGTGCCAATAGAGGGGGATCACACTCGTTCCACCTGCTCAATCCACATCGTCATCATCATTAACCTCATACCGCAGTGGTTGTTCTGCCATTCTGCTTATGTGGTGGGGTTCCAAATTGAGTAGTGCTTGGATTAACCTCTAAATACCCTATAAATAAAGAAAAACAACAACCAAACATAAATCTGGAAAACTTAACTATCAGTAAATTTTTGCACACAAACTTTAAGTCCACAACTGTATTCCCCAGTAACAGTGCCAGTTTTGATAACTCTCAAACTACACTCTTGAATGGGTGTAATCAATCATTTTCAATATAAAACCCAACTAGGTTGGGGTCAAATTCCATAGGGAACAGGGTGTAAACTTCAATTTGTTTATGAAATACTTTACTGGTAGTTTACTGTTTCAGAAAATAGGGGTTTAAGTTTCACAGAGAGTCAATTGTCACTTTAAATATTTTACTGTTTGTAACCAAGATAAATGGAAGACAATATTTATGTTCACCATGGGTTTTGGGAATTGATAGATACTAGGTAATGCTTAAGACTCTTGAAGTAAGTAGAAACAACAGAATATCCCTGACGACGGTACTATCTAACTTATCTCTCGACCTCACCGGACAATTTATTATCTAATTCTCTTGAAATTAGATAACTTATCTATTTCCAATAGGAATTTATCTCAGGTATATTAATCAAGTTACGACATCAATCATTAAATAGAAGGTTGGTAGCTTCTGAGTCTCTGTTGATAATTCACATCCTCTAGTTTATTTCTCTATTAAAAGAAAATAAGTGAAAGTCATAACCTATTATTTGCAACCAATAGATTCAAGTTAAAGTAATAGAATTTCAAGATGTCCTACTACTCTTTGAATCGTTTAAATAGCTAGCATCATATCAAACCCTAATCCATGGATCCCATATCTCGGATTAATGGAATTACCCGCTCATGATTTGATGAATGAAATAACAAGTTTGATTCATGATAATATGAATATATTTACTAATGGATGAAACCCAACAAGTATTTATTAAATTCAATCAAAGCATAAAAACCCACAATAATTGATAAGTGTTTGGAAAGAAAATAAGAAAAATATCTGATGAAAAAGATAAAGCAATTTTACGTGCCACCCTCCGAGTTAATTGTTTGATAGCTTCTCTACAGGTCTTTAAATAGTCAACCCTAAATAAGGAAATAAAATTAAAATTTATGATTTTCTTTGAAATAGGTGACGGCATTCGTAACGGCGTGTCATACGTCTGACGGCGTGTGCAAGATGTCGTCAAAGTTTTATGTGAATTACTATCTTCTGATTTTTTATGGTAAATCTAACAGCATACCAAATATATGACGGCCCATGAAAACTTTCATCACATCCTTACTGGAAATTAGCATAATCTTCATCACATCCTTACTAAAATCAACATAATTTGCCTCAGGTTGATAGCCACTTTGACAGCCTGTCCCATGTTTGACGGCACTGGTGAAACATCGTCACATTTCATCTCAACTCCTCAAGTTTTGTCTAAGCTTGACAACTACTTTGACAACCTGTCATATGTCTGACGGCACTTCAGAAATGGCGTCAGCTACACTTTAGCTCATTTGTACCATATTTCAGCTGATTTATTTTTCTTTTCTTTGGGTTCCTCTTCGATCACTAGTATCTGCATTAAAACAATAAAAAAATCAAAAAAACAACAAAATTTGCTTAGAATTCACAATTATCTAGGTTAAAGGCCTTAAGTATGTTTTCAATTGTGTATACATCACATGATTGGGGGCATGTCCCAACCGAATTTGTTTATTTATTCGGATAGAGGTTTTGTGGTACTTTTGGGGTTGGTATAGGAGGTATTGGTGTTGGATTCGGCCTTGGTATTTTAATAAGTCAGTGGGCTGATATAATTGGATGATATAGTTGATAGTTCCATCATACTAAACTTTGGTATTGATTTTCGTATTATGTTTTGGTATTCCCTTTTTGGTTTACGATCTATGTTTTTGTTTGGTATAGTTGGGCGGTTGTTGCGGTATGATTGGACTCAATTTAGTCAACCATGGTTGTGACCCTATCCCAGAGTCTTAATGAGAATAATAACACTATCTTGATATATGTTTGAAATTAAGCTCATCTAAGGATGTATAAAGGTGGTTGTGTTGGGTAACATGGGGCGGTCCTTGGTCCTGTTTGGACTTGGGATTCCCATTACAAAAAAGCCCAGGGTTGGGTCGTGTTATGTTTGTATTAGAGCCTAGGTTCAGGGTCAACTGGAAAGTCCACAAATCCGTGTCTAGTAGAGTCTCTTTTAGGAGTATGAAGTGCGGTACACTCATAAGAGAGAGTCTGTAAGACATTTAGGAATGTTTTACCTTCTTGGTATTCTATCTTCAAGATTGAGTTCTTAATCCTAGAATCTCCTCTAATCCTTGTTTGTTTATCTTAAAGATCACACCTCTTATATTTGAAACATAAGGAAATTCTTCTGTCCCATCTGGGGATAATGGTGAAGGGGTATGTGATACGACTGAAGTACATCTTCTATCTCATGGTCCTATTCATAATGGTTATAGATTTCCACCTCTTCTATCTAGTTCTCCTTAGGTCCCTCAAGGCAACATGACAAATGTAGAATTTTATTAGTGCTTTGTCTGCTGATGCCATAATGGTTGAAAAATTTATAAAGATGGGTCCTCTAACTTTTACTAGGGTAAAAGGGAAAAGGATCCACAGGGCTTATAGGATGATATAGAAAAGTTCTTTCAGGTGATTCAAGCTACTAATATAGAGGGTGTTAACTTTGCATCTTATCAGCTCAAGGATATTACTTATCACTGGTATGAGGAGGGTGATAGCGATAGAGCTGATATGAAAGAGAATGGATTGTGGGAAGCCTTTTCTCATGCCATCATGGATCAGTTATTTTCTTAAGTTTTGAGAAAATCAAAGATGGAGGTGTTTGTGAACCTCAGCCAGGGGAGGATGTCAGTAACGGAATATGTTTTTAAGTTCCATCAGCTATCAAGGTATGCTCTTGATTTGGTGGCTGATATGATATTGATAATGAGGAAATTCGCTTCTAGGTTGAATACAGATTTGATTCTGGAGAGCAAGATTGCATTTCTAATTAAATATATGGACATCTCAAGGTTGGCTGTTCATATGCAGCAGGTTGAGAATGAAAAGAGGAAGAAGGGGGAGTTTGGGGATAGGCAGGGAAAGAGAAGTAGGTTTTCTGATTAGAAAGTTGCTAAGTCTTAGGGTTGTAGGGATGGTGGAAAGTGGATGATAGTGGTCAAATCACTCCCATTCATGAGAGGTGAGGTGGTCGTTGACAATAACCCAACTCGAGTTGGGGTCGAATCAACAAGTAGCGAATTATAAATTTCAAGTCCTATGGATGCTCTAATTAATAAAAAGTTACCCGAAATGCTAACAAACATGACATGTAAAATAAAATGGGGAGATTTGATTATAACAATTTTTTATTAACAATTCACGTATTTGACACTTTTTGATTTAAAATAAAAATTTGAGCAAACCTTGGGATTATGTCTACCTAAAGGTAAAATGTGCGGGTAGATGATGTTTTAACATAAAGCTTAGTTGTTAAATAAAGGACAGGCTAGGTCAAAAGCCATTGTGGTCAATCTTTTAATAAAACTACAATGATTTCACCTGTTGGCTCTTTCGAGCACCTAACAAGTGTGCAATTCATAATCGCCCAAAACCTTAATCAATCTTCTCTATTTCCACAGTGATGATCTTGACATGATTTACACTCCAAATACACTTATTTCTAAAATTGAAAAAGGTAGTAAACCATAGGCTCACTTGTCCACCATTTCCTTGTCCCTCTATAACCCTTTTTCAAGGACGTCATAGGCTACCTCAAGTTCACCTTCATCCATCTTTCAAGGATGATGAAGGGTTTTTATAGTTTTGATTTTTCACCCTTCAATCCCATTTGAACATTTGGGGTTTTCACGCACAAACTCCAAATCATAAATTCTAGCAATAGTGGAATCCATACTAAACAACTAGAAATCATGCAAGCACAACAACACCCACACATCATTATACTTTAGTTCAACCTAATCCCAAAACTAGTTTACGCATCTACTCATAAAGAAGGTAAAGAAATATATACCATAAGGATTATCCAAAGCATTTATTTTTCAAAAAATACTAAGAGTTAAGCCTCCATAATTAGTTACACATTTTCCCAATTAAGGTCTTTTTCTTTCAAGTCAAATTTATCTATAAGGTAAGCAATCTCTAAAGAAGAAAAGGTTTTAGCCTAAATATGGTTGGGATTTGTCTATGTAATTTTACAAAACTACCCAGGGTCATATACCCACTGAACTGCAATGTGCAGGTTTGATTGTGACCGCGGCTACGTGACTGCAGTTGTGCTCCACGATCGCATTTGGCCAACCATCTTGACTAACCATGACTACGGTCATGGTAACTATGGTTGAACTACTTCAGGTCTCCAGCTGCACTCTGTTTCCTTCAATATAAACCCTTTTTGAGCTTTAATCCACATCATTTCACCTTCTTAACTAGATACTTGCAAAATATGGGTATTGGTGTATTTATATTATGTTGATTTCTCATTTTCTAATACAAAACGTAGTAGTGTACATACATGTTTGGTGCAACTGAGTGGTAAAATCACCACTCATCAATACCCCCAACTTAAAACATTGCTTTCCCTCAAGCAAAACCATCTTTTTCTATGAGACAATTTCATATTTTTTCCCTTATTCTATCTCCCAATGATCATGATGATTTAAACTTGATTGCTACCACAAAAAAATCTTGGTACATGGGCAAAATGGTTTCAACTACACCCGTTAATAAAATGAAATATTTGAAAGATGCATTAGATATTAGGGAGCAACTAGGTAACAACCACTAACATACTAGAAATGACTCTCTTGTTGACTACAACCATGTTATACTTCGCTTTATCTCATTGTGTGGAAGATGACAAAATCACCTACCTCAACTTGTTCACATGCCTCCTCACAATAAAGAAGATTTCACACACCTAGTTACTAATCATGCAACAATGAATTTTAAGTGCAAACACTTTCTCTGACAAGAAATTCTCCATGTTAACAAGTACCAGGCCATAGGCTTGACCCTATTTTCAATCGCCACTACAATGACCACACTTAGTTGGGAATCACCAAGTATTTTTTGAGCTTGTAATATAGGTTTAGGGCAGGGTAGGATATCAACTTAGGTCAATAGGGCTAAACCCTCCTTGAACTTCTACATCATACTCTCTTCACTTTTTTCTATTGGACCACTTTTTTTTCTTTTACTATTTTTGTCTACTTTGCCCTTTTCTTGGTTTTGCCACTTTCCGCTTTTTCTCTTTTTTGTGCATAGATAATGCCTTTTTTTTCTTTGTGGGATCTTTTCATTCTTCAAATCAAAATGCTTTATTTCCTTAAGCTCGTAGGCACCTTCTTATGAATTCGTGGCTGAACTACATCTCTTTTAATTTCCACCATTCCCAACTTAGGCTTTTAGCCTCAACTTGTATTCTAATGTTCAAGGAGGGTAGGGTTAAAAACAGGAAAAATGGAAGGGTCACGGCTTGTAATGTCTTTTCCAAAGAAAAGCCCAAAGGCTCAAATAGGATAACTAAGGGTAACTCCTATATATTGGTATGTTTTTTAGGCTAAAGTAGGCTTCCAATTTCACAAGATGGCCTATGATGATTTTACCAACCAAGCAAAATCAAAATTTATATTTGAAAGACTAATGGGGCAAGTTTTAGATAGTATAATTACATATGAGATATAGACAAGTAATCTCACACACATGGCATGCAAATCACATCAAGAGGGTTTAATTGTTCCACCCACTTGAGACAAAGATAGAGTATTCACTATTCTTCCAAAGTAAATTTTTGGAGTCGTAGAAAGATGGAATGTTTTATCTCAAGGTTTCTCACGTTAATGCGCTCAAATTTTGCAAAATTTTTGACAGAGGGGATTGTTTGTTTTTGCATCCTTACCATGTATAATTTTCTTATCATGGAAACTACCCAACCAATAGTACGAGCAAACCACCTATATGTCTACTCAGACTTCACCAATGGGTATGAATGCGATCCCAATGCTAAAAGTGCTCACACTTCCCTTGCATTCAAGGTCTTGATGCCAGGTTTACTCAGACTTTCCCTGCATCTATGGTAAAAAACCCAATCACGATGTCTTCCACTTAAGATTGTTGTCACTCAGTCTATCATAGGGAAAAGCTCATCCATTAAAAATAAAATAAAGTAACAAACCATGAACAAAGTAACTAATCCATACAAATGTGGGCACCATCAGAGGGCCTAAATATTATAACCCAAAAAAAATAAGAATCATCTAAAAGAGCAAAAAAGTATACAAAAATATCCGTAATACTGGCCCAATCAAATGAATAAGGAGACACCCGAACCGAAAAGGTAGCAGGGTCCCCACTGCATAAATAATCAAGGATAAAAGAGTTAATGGTGCTCCCTAAAACTGCACCACGAGCTGCTATCACTCTAAAATTTTGCATCATCACTATTTTCCTTATGATCAGACCACTTGGCTGGGGCCTCATCATCACTCTCTACTCAAGAAGAAGGAATTCTATCTTGGGGTTTTAGGACCATCCGTAAGCCCTTCACCTCTTTCCAAATCTTAATAAAGAACGCATTCCTCCTTTTCTCTCTTATGACCATCTTTTAATGTATACTCCAGCGGTCTTGATGTTACTCCAACGAAGAGGAGCAGGCTTTCTCAAGCCTTTAAATGGCAGCTTTTTGCTTCTTTTGGTCCTCGATGTACTTCTCATAATTGGCACATGACATATATGAATGATGGACGGTGGAGGGCTCTCTCGGTCCTTGGGGAAAACTAGACACAAGAGCCCTGATTGCTACAATATCAACTCCAATCTTCACAAAAAGTCCGGTGGTGGTTGTCCTATGAGAATCATATTCAATGCATGCCGACATTTCCAAGTTTATCCTTCTCTTATCTTCTTTGCTAGGTGTGCCCTCTCCTCGAATCCTCAAGGGGTAGATAGGAGTACTAGGACGCACCCAAATATCACTAGCATACTCTTTAACCCCCACTCTCCTACAAAGATCAGTAATAAAAGAGGGGAATAAGTTATGCTTACCACCTTGGTTTTTGAAGTGATCCATTTCATTGACCACAAGCTACCAACATCCAAAAAGATGTTGTCTAGAATACAAGCAACCATTCGAACATGCAGGTTTGGGACTGCTGTTTATGGGTGCAAGGAGAGACTCATCTATAAATAATATACAACCATATCTAAGCCACGTAAGTGAAGTCGTTCATGGATATATTTCTTTTAGTCTTTTCCCAAGAGACTTCCCTTCTGGAGCATAGCTGTTGCGCTAACCAACTCCCCAGTTTTCATCCCTTTGCTTTAAATTCACCATGTCTGTATGTTGGAGCCCATAAACTTCACTGATTTTCTTAGCCCCAACTTTCACTAGTTTTCCGCAAGTCTTAATAGTCACATTGAATCAGTCCGAGAAAGATACTTCATTAATGTTAGCATAAAATTCACGAACCCATTGTTCATTTACAATGCATGGATTCGAGGAAAAGCACTTCTACCTTATGGCCTGAAGTTTCATATGAAATTTTGGTAGCTTCTCTGGCACATTCTCCAAGAAAATACCTCTTTTCAGGAGTAGCTTTGTCCTTGGAAGATAACTATAGTAATAAGTGTGGCACTCAGGTTCCATGAATCAGATGTGGTCATACTTGTCCATGAGGTTGTCCTGAAATAACTAGGCACACATTATATCAATTAGTTACATTGTGACATGCAAACTATAACACATTATACACCAGAGCTCATTAGAAAAGGTGTTTGATGAAGCTAGGCTAATAATTTGGGAGTGCAGGATTTTTGGCATGGCAGGGAACTAGCCTTGATTGCTGTGGCTGTGGGCCATGACCATGATCACATTATTATGATTATGGACTATGATAACGATTGTAATACCCAAGGTTGGTTTTATACCAGCTCCCCATGTTCAAATCTCTTACAAGTTTTAGGACTACTAGCATGCTTTATAATATGGATTCAAATAAAGACCAATTGAACAATGTGAATAAGTGTTTGAATATTCCCTTTCGAATGCAAATATCACTATTGAAAGTTCATTTAAGAAAAGTCTCAAGAACATGGTGTGGACATATCATTTGTCTACATTCTTTGCAAATTATTGGGTACTCAAGATTTCCCCACTTGTGTGCATACCTTATTCAAGCATCCGACCCCAAACCAAAACCAAGTATGAAAACATGGAAAGCATAACAATCAAAACATTAGGCCCTCTCTTAATCATGCATCCTAGGGCCTATTTTTAAAAATAAAATCATGGATTCATGATACCTACCATAGTTATGATGTAAGAGGGATGCAAGAATGTTGTTGGAGAGCTCACAAACTTGGCCAAAATCTAGCCCAAATTAGAGAGTACTATCATGAAAGGGAGTGTGAGGGAAATAATGGAAATTAGGGATTAAATAGCTGAAGTAACCGTAAACACGATTAGGTATCTGTGACCGCAGACACGTAAGTGACCACGATCGTGCTTGGTAACTACAATCGGGGTAACTGAGAGTTTTTCTACTCACCTATTTTCCCATGTTCAGCTCCTTGCTTAATTTTTATTGTTATTCCCCTGTTCAGTTTTCAATGTAAAATTGCACATTTCCCACTTTCCAAGCTCATCCAATACACTCCATAGTGCCACAAATGCATGAGTTATTGATATGTAAAAGCAACATCTATACTATAGAAACATGACTAAAAGGATATGAGCCACTTTTTGGGCATTTTTGGGTTTCCTCCCACATAATGCCATAGTTATTATCGTGGCACAACATCTTTCATCTCCAAATCTCAAGGTGGGTAGTCAAGCCCCTCCTTGTTCACATTCTCACTTTTAACATACACAGGGATACCACTTTAAGCTCTACGGTTTGCTCCTTTATCTTGTAAATTTTGAAAGAGACCTCATCCTCTTGCACCCTAAACTTCAGTTCCCCATCTATAAATCGACAATGGACCTTTCAGTGGCCAAGAATGGATGACCAAGGATGATAGGTGCCTCTTGGTCCATTTCACAATCCAATACCATGAAGTCCGCCGGAATTATGAACTTATCCACCTTAACAAAGACATCAAAAAAAAATTCCATCATCCTTTTGATGGACCAGTCCTCCATTAAAATTTATGTAGAGGTCAATGTAGGAGCATCCAATTTGAGCTTCTTGTAGATGACAAAGGGAATTAAGTTGATGCAAGCACCAAGGTCACATATATATTTTGCAAACTCATGCATCCCAATTGTACAAGGAATGGTGAATGCTTCGGGGTCATATTTCTTTTCGTCAACCTTACTATTCATGACTGCACTACACCTATGAGTGACCTCAATGGTGTTACCTTCAGCAAGTTTCTTTTTGGACATCAACTTTTTCACTAATTTAGCATATCCTGGGATCTCTTGGATTGCCTCAAACAATAGGATATTTATTGATAAATTGTTAAATTTTTCCATGAGTTTCCTCAATTTGTCACCATCCTCTTTTTTATCAAAACGTTGAGGAAATGTGATAGGAACTTAGATTGTTGAACTTTCTTCACCTTATGGGTTTTAAACTTTATCCACTCTTTATCACTTTCCTCGATCTATTTTTCATTATTTACTTTTTTACTTTGAGGTATCACCTCCTTTGCTTTAGCCTTGGGCATATTCTTACTCAAGTCTCCTCTAAAGGGATCATCAAGTGCCTTCCTACTCCATGTGACAATTGCTAGGACTTGCGCATTATTTTTTAGGTTAGCAATTGTGTCACTCAGAAGTCCACCTCTAGGCCTAGCATTTAATTGCGTGGAGATTTTCCTAACTTGGGTCTCAAATTAATTGATAGAGGAGGAGTGAGACACCACTATTTTGGAAAGTTGGGAGAAATCACCCTTTAACTCACAGACCATTTTGTCTGTACCATCCTCTCTATTCAAGATTTTGTTAACACATCCTTTTTCTTGAAATTTTTGGGCTCAGTTGCTCTAGATTCCTTGGCCTTAGGTCAATCATGAAGGGGACATAAAGGTTATAATCATGCTCCCAATCTCTCCAATCTCTATCTCACTTGCAATCCATTCAACTTTGGTTCCCACCTTTTTTTATAGGCGGGATAGGAACTCTCTGAATAATTATCCAATTATTGGATTTTCTAATCCAACTACTTTGTTTCTACGTCAACTTCATAAGATTTTAATGTTACGATATTTGCTGCTTTTGCGGGTTCTCTCATAACATGCTTTGTCAAGAGCTCAAGTTGGTTCATCATTTTTGCTATGCTCATCCCTCTTTCTTTGTTAATTATTGATCATTAAGGTAGTAGATGGGATTTTGGTGTCTTCTCTATCTCAGGTGTGCCAACCTTGATTTTTCTTTGACATTTCTCCTATCAATCAAAAGGAAACATGGTGGTGCATTTTTACTATATATCCACCCATCGTATTATCCACCACTGTTTTGTTTAATGGATTAAGGGACTGGTAGAATATCCCCAGAAGAATCTTCTTCGGGACCTCATGATTTGGTAATTGATCTAGCTTTCAATTAAACCTTTCCCAAGCTTCAAACAACGGCTCTCTAATCATTTTACAAAAATTCCCAATCTCGTCCCACTTTTGAAGCATTTTGTAAGGTGGGAAATATCTATCATAAAACGCCAAGGTAAGCTCTTCCCATGATGTAATAGAGTCGGGTGGAAGTGACTGTAGCCATAGAACTATCTCGCCCATAAATGAGAATGGGAAGAGGCAAAGCTGGATAGATTCTTGAGTAATATGGGCAATGTTAATTAGCGCACACACTTCCATGAAGTTCTTCAAATGGACATCCGTGTCTTCATAAGCTTGATCCCTAAAAAAACCTTTTCATTTGCAACATGTGAAGCATAACGCTAGTGACATGGAAAAATTTATTCCCATTGGTTGGTGGGATGCGGATTGCACTCATTTTCCCCGCTTCTATAAATTGTCCCTCATCATCTAGAGGGGCATTAAAGGGGCCCAAATTACTCAAGTTGTCACTCATTGCTCCGTTAATACTTTTATCACCTACAAAAGATCAAAATTAATAAATAAAGTAAATTACACCACTTTGGGTATTCTTAAGTAAGAAGAACACCACAAATGTAAAATCTATATCTTACTCCTTGGTAATGGAATCATTTTAATAACACTCAACTCACTCCCATACTTAAGGGGTGAGGTGGTCATTTTCAATAACCCAACTCGAGTTGGGGTGGAATTCATAAGGAGAAAATTATAAATTTCAAGACCTATGGGTGCTCTAATTACTAAAAGGTTACCCAGAAAGCTAACAAACATGACGTGTAAAATAAAATGGGGGATTTTATTGTAAAAATTTTTTATTAACAATGTATTTATTTTGCACCTTTTTAAATAAAGATTTGAGGAGACCTTTTGATATGTCTACCTAAAGGTAAAGCATATGGGTAGATGATGGTTTAACATGAAGATCAGTTGTTAGCTAAAGAATAGGCAAGGTCAAAAGTGATTGTGATAAATTTTTCAATAAAACCAGAACAATTTCACCCATTGGCTCTTCCGAGCACCTAACAGGTGTGCAATTCATAATCACGTAAAACCTTAATCAAGCATCCCTATTTTTAGAATGATTCTCTTGACATCATTTACATTCCAAATAGACTTTTTTCTAATATTGCAAAAGGTAGTAAACCATAGACTCAATGTCCACCATTGCCTTGTCCCCCTATAACCCTCTTTCAAAGATGTTATGGGTTACCTTAAATTCATCTTCATTCCTCTTTCAAGGATCATGAAGGGTTTCTAGAGTTTAGGTTTTTCACCTATCAAACCCATTTGGATATTTAGGGTTTTCACCCATATACTCTAACTCATAAATTCAAGCAATGGTGGAATCCATACTTAATAACTAGAAATCATGCAAACACAACAACATCCACACAAAATTACACTTTAGTTCAACATAATCTAAAGACTAATTTACTTAGCTACTCATAAAAAAGGTAAATAATGATATACAATAAGGATTATCCAAATTATTCATTCTTCACAAAATACTTAGAAGTTAAGCCTCCACAATTTGTTACACACTTGCCCAATTAGGGTTTCTTGCTTTCAATTCAAAAATATCTATCAAGTAAGAAATTTCTAAAGAAGAAAGAGTTTTAGCCTATATATGATTTAGGATTCATCTATGCAATTTTACAAAATTAACCTAGGTCATATTCCCGTTGAAGCGCGATCGTGCAGGTTTGACTGCGACTGCAGCTATATGACTACAGTTGTGCTCCTCGATCGCATTATGTTGACCATCTTGGCTAACTGCGATCATGGGTTACTAAGGATAAATTGTGTTAGGTTTCCAGCTACATTCCACTTCCTCCTATATGAACCCTTTTTGAGCTTCAATCCACATCATTTATCCTTCTCAACTAGATGCCTATAAAATATGGATATTAGTGCATTTAAATCATGCTAATGTCTCATTTTCTAATACAAACTTGTTAGTGTGCATAAATATTTAGTGCAAATGAGTGGTAAAATCATCACTCATTAGTGGAAGAAAAAAAGTAGGGAAGTTTAGGGTCCTTTAATGTTAGTTCTCCTTATCAATTGGGAGACAGGCCTCATTAAGGTGGTGATAATTCTCAGGAACAGGTTGCCCAATCTTAGGTGAGTAAAGGTCAAACGATTTCTTTATATCCTTCTTATCGATTCATAAGTCATCCTCATTTGGGTTATTATGAGAAAAAAAGGGACAAAAGCTTTTAATGTCTCTAAATAGGCCATCGGCTTAGGAATTATCCAGTAAATAAGGTTGCTATAGGGGCAAATAAGCTTTTTGTGGATTTATCTTCTGCTTCTACACCTGGTGGGGTGGCATCTGCTTCTATTAATGCTCCTGCTTCTAGTGTTGGTCAAAACAGGTTGTGTGCTTTGGTATCCCAACAGAAATCTGAGGCATCACCTGATGTCATTACTGGTACGTTACATCTTTTCTCTTGTGACATATATTATTTGCTTGACCTAGGGTAAATGCTTTCTTATGTGACTCCATATATTGATGTGTATTTTTCATTTGATCTAGGAGTTATTTCAGATCTTTTTTCTATTTCTACCCTAATAGGTGACTCGATTATTATTAAAAGAGTTTATACAGTAGGTGTGGTATCTATTGCCAGCAAGCAAACCTTGGCGGATCTACTTAAGTTGGATATGGTAGAATTAATGTAATTCTAGGTATTGATTGGTTGCACTATTGCTACGCATCTATGGATTATCAGACCTGTAGGTTTATCTTTAAGTTCACTAATGAACCGGTTATAGATTGGGAAGGTAGTTCCTTATCTCCTAGAGGGAGGTTTATTTTATATTTTAGAGCTCAGAGGTTAATATCTAAGGGCTATCTTTATCACTTAGTCTAGTTTAAAGATTCTAACTCAGAAGGTCCTTCTTTGTGTCCCTGTGGTTAATGTGTTTCAAGAGATTTTTTTGGATGATCTTCCTAGTGTTCCTCCAGCTAGGGAAATAGAGTTTGGTATTGATTTTTTTTTTTTAACATTCATCTAATTTTTATTCCTCCATATAGAATGGCTCTAATTGAGTTAAGAAAACTCAAGGAGCAACTTAAGGATCTTCTAGATAAGGGGTTTATTTGTCCTAGTGTTTCTCCATAGGGTGCACCAGTGTTGTTTATACGTAAGAAGGATAGTTACCTTCAGATGTTCATTGACTACAGGTAATTGAACAAGGTAATAGTCAAGAACAAGTATCCTCTTCCATAGATAGATGACTTGTTTGACCAGTTATAGAGTGCCAAGTTCTTCTCTAAGATAGATCTTCGATCTAGGTACCATTATCTTAAGATTAGGGAGATGGCTATACCTAAGATAGCTTTTCATACTCGGTATAGGCAATTGGAGGTCTTGGTAATGCATCTCGAGTAGGGCTTGGTTGTGTTTTGATACAGCATAGAAAGGTGATTACCTGTGCTTTACGGAATTTAAAGGTACATGAGAGAAATTATCCTATTTATGATTTGAAGTTTTTGGTGGTTATGCTTTGTTTAAAAATATGGTGCCATTATTTGTATGTTGTTCACATGGATATCTTTTCTAATCACTAGAGTCTTCAGTATATGTTTACTCAGAAAGAGCTTAATCTTAGGCAGAGGAGGTGACTTGAGCTACTCAAGGATTATTATTGAGCCTTTACTACCATCCAAGTAAGGCTAATGTGGTTGTTGATACTCTTAGATGGTTATCCATGTGGAGTTTGACTCATATGGAGAAAGTCAAGAGGGAATTGGTGAAGGATATTTACCACTTGGCTAATCTTGGAATTCATCTCTTGGACTATAAGAATGGTGATGTAATGATACAAGAAGTGATTTGATTATCTTTAAGTGTAGAGATTAAGGAGAAGAAATTTTTAGATCCTGTCTTGATAAAAATCAAGAGTAATGTTTGTAGACAGAAGGTAGTAATGTTTGAGATCAGTGGTGATGGTACTTTATGGTACCAAGAAAGGTTGTATGGTTCTGATTTCAATGGGCTGCGGTAAAGGGTTTTGGATGAGGCGCATGAGTTGCACTATATTGGTCATCCTGGCTTGACTAAGATATATTATGATCTCATGGAGATCTATTTATGGAATGATATGAATAGAGATATGGCTAATTCCGTAGCCAAGTGTATGGTACGTCAACAGGTTAAGGTTGAGCACATGATACCTGGTGGGTTGTATCAAGAGATTGATTTTCACAAATAGAAGTGAAAGTGATCAATATGTACTTCATTATTGGTCTTCCTCAGTTGAGAATCAGAATGATTTGATTTTGGCATTCTGGATAAGATGACCAAATTTGGACATTTTTTGCCAGTGCGGACTACCCTTTTGACATAGATTTTGCACGGTTATATTTTTAGGAGATTGTAAAGCTGCATGGATTACCTCTTTCTATTATCTATGATCATGGTATGCAATTTATGTCTCATTTTTGGTGGTCTTTCTAGAAAAGGCTGCGGAAAAAGGTTAGTTGAGTACTGCTTTTCATCCACAGTTAGATGGTCAAGAAAAAAGAACTATTCATATATTGAAAGATATGCTTCAAGCCTGTGTTATTGATTATGGTGGCAATTGGGTTGAGCATCTACCTTTGGTTGAGTTTTCTTACAACAATAACCATCATTTGAGTATTATTATGGCTTCTTTCAAGCTGTTGTAAGGTAGGAGGTATAGATCTCTTATTGGGTTGTTTGAGCTTGGGGAAGCAGACATGTTTGGTTCAAATTTGGTTTATCAGGCAATAAAGAAGGTCAAGGTGATTTAGGGTCTTAAAACTTCCCAAAGTTGCCAAAATTCCTCTACGGATGTTAGGCATAGAGACTTAGAGTTTGAGTTTGGGGATAGGGTATTCCTCAAGGTGTTTCCAATAAAGGGGAAACTCAATCCTCAGTTTGTTGGTCCTTATGTGATTTTATGGAGAGTTGGCAATATTGCTTATGAGTTGGAGTTGTCATCTAGCTTAAGTTTGGTTCATCTGGTCTTTCATGTTTTTATGTTGATGAAGTGTCTTGGTCATTCTTCTTTGATTGTTCCTTTGGAAGGATAGGGTATTTTGGATTCTCTATCTTATGAAGAGGTCTCGATTGATATATTAGATATGCAAGTTCATGAGTTACATACAAAGGATATGGCTTTGGTTAAGGTTATATGGCAAAACCATAAGGTGGAAGAAAACACTTAGGGAGCAGAAGAGGACATGAAGTCCAGGTATCTGCGTTTTTTTGCTCCTGGGATTCGGGCGAAAGGTGTGTGTCTTGAACACATCTTTACTTTTTGAGTTTGTTAAAGGAAAGATTGACATCTTTGCTTCTTTGTTTTCAAACTTTTTTGAAGAGATGTTTGAAAACACAAATAACTCTGTGTGTGGTTACCCCTACCTTATTCGTCATTCGGGGATGAATGTTCCTAGTGTGGGAGACTGAAACAACCTAGGTTTTGACCCTTAGAAAATTTCTTGGAAATTTTTTCTCTGGACCCAATATGACTCATGGGTATGAGCCGTATACTGGGGCATGAGTGGTATGGTCCTATCATATGCTAACCAATTTTAGTTGGTGGAATGGTTTCGGAAACTCTAATAGGTTCGACTTAAGGGTTATGAGTCATAAGGATTTGAACAATTCATGTCAAGGACTCTTATAGTGAACAGTGTTTGATTCTCCTAGTATTTCATTCTGCCAGGGATACGAGTTATGGGTACGGACCATATGCTGTGGTAACGACTAAGTTGGATGAGCCGTATGATGGATAGTGTTTGATCTAAGGGTTGAGGCTTTGATACGAGTGGTGGATACTAATTGTATAGGAGGGTAAAACTTGTATGGGTATGTTGTATCCTGTGACTAGTTTTAAGAGATTTAAGTGGGGGTATTTTGGACATTTTCCTACTTACCCTAACTAGGACCCATAACTATTAGTACACTTAGGAGGTTATTTACCCTATTATTCTATTTATTCATACTTAAAAACTATTTCAAAACTTCTCATAATTCTCTAAAGAGACTTTGGGGCAAGAAGGCTAGGGTTTCATCTTACGGGTTGCTTTAGGGCATGTTTTGTTGATTTCTTTCCATCAATTCTTTGGTATAAGGCATGATTATCTTCCCTCATTGTAATTTCATCTAAAGGCATGGTTCATATGATTGATTTCATGGTTTGACTATTCCATGGTTATGGTTTTCAACTATTATTTTGGGGTTTTGATAGTAAATGCTTGGTTATGTTTCATGTGGTTTTAATTATACTTTTTTTATGCATTATTGGTGGTTTTGGACAATTAGATTGCATGGAAATAGTTTAATGGTCTTTGAAATTGGTTTTGGTTATATTATGCCCCAAGGTGTTTGATAAAATGCTCGCTTATAAAGATATGTTCATTGCATTGACTTCTTTTAATGGAACTCTTGCATATTTTAAACAGGATAAAGGATTTATGCATGGTTTAAATGTTTTGAAAAGGCTAAAGGTTAAATGGTTAAGCTTGTGGAGAACATGGAAGTCTCCCAAGAGGATTTAGTATGGAAATTTTAAGGGCACCTAAGATCTCCTTAACCTAAATGGTTTGGATATGGATATTACTTACAAGTAATGGGTTGGTATGACGATACCACAAATACTGGCCTTGGATAATAAATGGTAAATGGATTTTTTGGACATGGTTTTAATTGGGCATTAATGGCGGGATGTATAGCTAAGTCACGGAAGGTGGCGATTCTGGGGGACCAAAAATGGAAACTCATATTTGCCGATATGAAGGTCCTTGATGACCATGTGTGAGTGTCATGTTTTATATTAGAGGGATGTACTCGTCGTATCGTGAAATAATCCCTGGTCGTGCAGCAACATATACTGGGACTTTTTAGCAGAGGGAGATGAACCCATATGGCTCGTGAGTGATTAGGACAACAAAGCTACACAACCCAGGTAAATGTTTTAATGTATGCTAAACCCAGTTCCTTTTCCTAGCACTTATATATGTATGGTCATATGTATTACGGATGGTTTTACTTGGTTTTATGACTGGCATTATTTTAGCATTATCCTAAGTTTTATGCTAACGGTCATTGAACCCCATCTACTGGCGGTAGTATAACCACACTATGCAGGAACCGCCCATCCTACTCCTCTTGTTTAGCAAGCGGGTTTGGTATCATCACTTTGACTAAAGTGGTGAGCTTCCATTCTTTTGGAAGGCATCACTTTATGTTACAAATTTATTTAGATACTTATCTTTTATTCTGGATATTGGTTTTGGCCATGGTTGGGGGCATGTCCCAACTGGATTTGTTTATTATTTTTGGTAGAGAATTTGTGGTACTTTTAGGGGTTGGTATTGGCAAGATTGGTATTGGTGTCGACCTTGGCATTGGAATAAGTTGGTGGGCTGACATTATTGGATAATATTTTTAGTAGTTCCATCATACTACATTTTGGGATTGATTTTCATATTATGTTTTTTATTCCCTTTTTGTTTTTTGGTTTATGGTCTATGGTTTTGTTAGTTATGGTTGGGCGGTTTTTGTGGTACGGTTGGAATCGATTGGGTTGGTCATGGTTGTGACCCTAGCCCAAAGTCTTATTGAGAATAATAACACTATCGTGTTATATGTTTGATTATCTTATCTAAGGCTTGATATAGGTGGTTGGGTTGGGTAACACGGGGCAGTCCTCGGTCCTGGTTGAACTTAGGATGCCCATTATGATAAGTACCAGGGTCAAGTAGTGTCATTAAGTTGGGGGTAATCTGACCATTTCCTCACTTAAACTCTTAAGGCCCTACGACTTATAAAACTCTTCGGACATCATTTAACCTATTCGAAATCACTAAAATGCTCTTGAAACACTCTCAAATTCTCTCAAGGCTTTTTGGTCAAGGAAGGCTACGATTTTATCAGTAGATCAATTTAGGGCTTACAAGGGTGATTTATCTTCGTCAACTTCGTAATCTAAAGCATGTTATTCCCCCTAATAGTTAGTTCCAACTTAAGGCACATTTAATGAATTGTTTTCATGGTATAAATGTTGTGGTTTTGGGTTTTCAAATATATGTTTGGAGTTTTGGTTATAATGGTTGGTTGTGGTTTTTCTATGTCTTTTACTCATGATTTTCATATTATAATGGTGGTTTGAACAATTAGTTGCATGGGAATGGTTGATTTTTACTTGGTTTTGGATTTGAAAATACTATGCCCCCTACATGTTTGATAAAATGCCTATGAGAATAATTTTTGTTAAATTGTTGAACTTTCATTGAACTATGTATGATATAGCTTGGTAATGGAACTCTAAATGGTTTAAATCATTCAAAATGGTTTAATGTTAAGGTCTTGGTGGTTATGATGGGTTTAATTGAAAGCCTTGTGGGGTACAAGAGAATCCCCCAAGCAAGCATATTAATTATCACTTGTCGGGTATTTGGAATTCTCCAAAGTCTACTTAATAATGTAATCTATGGGTACATAGGAATCCCTTTACTTAAAAAAGATGGCAAAGGACATTTCTTGCAAGCTATAGTTGGTATGACGTTACCACTACTTATAGACTTGGTTAATAATTAATGAAATAGTGGTTTGGTTTTGTGGTAATAGTTTTAATTATTCAATAATGGTAGGGTATTATAACTAATCGTGAAGGTGTGATTCTAGTGGGCGTACATTGGAAACTCATGTTTTCCGACATGAGAAAATTGTAATAACGAACATATACGATACTAATGGGGTACATAGGAATCCTCTATGTACACTTGTAGATATGTGTCATGAAGAGCAAAGGATACTCAGGAATCCTCTACTCCTATCGTATTTTTGGTTCGTGCGGCTACATGCATTGTGGCCCATTCAGGGGTTACACTAGACCCATATAGCCCGTGGGTAGTTCTAGGATTATTAAGCTGCGCATACCCCAATTAATATTTTTAATTGCATGCTAAACCCAGCTCCCTTTCCCAGCATAGTTATATATATTTATGTATTGTTGTGAATAGATATGGTTGGTTTACTTGGTTTTAAAATTTTGGCATTTTTTATCCTTATCCTGAGTAATTCTTAGCATTTACCCGCTAACCTATCTTTGGGCGTTTGTATCGCCATGCGATGTAGGAACCAACCATTCTACCCCTCCTGCTTAGTAATCGTATTTCAGATCAACTTAGTTGTATTAAATTGGTGATCTTGAATATTTTGGAATGCTCCATTTTAGATCATAGATATCTTTACATACTTTGGTTATTTCATATACATTGGTTTTGTCTATGGTTGGGGCATGTCCCAATCGGATACTGTTTTACTTTTGGTTAGAGGCTTTATAGAATTACTACGGG
Source organism: Capsicum annuum (assembly GCF_002878395.1). NCBI lineage: Eukaryota > Viridiplantae > Streptophyta > Magnoliopsida > Solanales > Solanaceae > Capsicum > Capsicum annuum. The sequence goes on along the minus strand of NC_061120.1, from coordinate 119,329,455 downwards.
TTGGTATGAGCGGTGTCAGGGGTGATGTCATCCTTAGTATTAGTATTGGTATTGAGGCTAATACTATTTGTCTATATTTATGATTTTTACATCCAATTATGTTATGGACTCGTACTTTGTTATTTTTTTGGATTTGGTATGATTATTTGTTGGGTTTTTTATGGTTGTAATTTCTTGAGTTGGTTATGGTTATAGACCTATCCTAGAGTCTGGAGCTGTACAAAAATGCTATCTTGTTATTGGTTTAGAATTCATCCTACTCAAGGTATATGTTTGGAGGTTGGTTAGGGTAACAGGGGTGGTTCCCAGTCCATGTTGGACTTGGGATGCCCACTACGACAAATACCCAGTTCGGGTCATGTGAAATTAGTATTAGATCTTTAGATTCATGGTCAATTAGGAGTCCACAAAGCCTTGTCAAGTAGAGTCTATTTTAAAGGTGTTTAGCATGCCACACTTAGAAGGGAGAGGCTACAAGCATTTAGGAAATATTTCTCTTTTTTGTGTTTTATTTTTAAGCATGGGTGTCTATTTCCTAGAATCTTATATAATTCTATTTATTTATTTTCAGATCATGGGTCAACGATTTGAAGTTAACGAAAACTCCTTTTTCCTAACTAGGAATGATTTTGTTGGGACACACTCTTCTTATAGGATCCATACTTAGTCTAGGGGTCCGTTCCTTGAATTTTCTAGATTTCCACTGATTTCTTTAATTCCTCCTTAGGTTCCTTATATAGACGTGATGAATGCATAGTTTCATCAGTCTATTCATATGATTGCTTTGTTGGTAGCTTCTCAAGGTGAGTGTGGTGCATCTGGTATTGTATCTTTTGAGGCCATAAGGGTGTTCCAATTCATGTGGTTGGATCCTCCAACCTTTACTGGTGTTAAGGTAAAGAAAGATCCTTAGGGTTTTCTGAATAAAATGGAAACAAACTTTCGATGATGTAGGCCATGAATGTAAAAGAGGTGAATTTTGTTGCCTATCAGCTCTATGGGAGACTTTCTCTAATGCATATTTGGACCGCTTCTTTCATCTAAAATTGATAGAAGTAAAGGCAAAGGAATTTGTTAATCTAAAATAGGGAAAGATGTTGGTCAAGGAGTATGCCTTGAAATTTCACCAGTTGTCTAGGTATGCAGTAGAATTGGTTCTGATATGAGGGTTAGGATGAAAAATTTTTCTTCAAGACTCTCTCATGAATAGATCCTTGAAAGCAAGACTTCATTTTTAATGAAAGACATATATATCTCTAGGCTAGCTGTTCATATGCAACTAGTATAGCAGGAGAAGTGGAAGTAGGCTGAGATAGAGAAAAGGCAAGGTAAGAATTTTAAGTTCTCGGAGAAGAGTGGTCAACAACAAAGTGGTTGGCATAGTGGTAAGTGGCCAAAGAAGAAGTAGGGGAGTTTTGGTTCTTTCTCCACAACTAGTGCTCTTTACCAGAAGTAGTTGGGTGATAGGCATCAGCAGGGTAGTGATAATCTTAGGGCATAGAGCCCCCAATCTTAGGATAGTAGGGCGATAACCTTATGTTCCTATTTTAGGTTATATTGTCAGTTGCATCGAGTGTATGTGATGAAGAAAGGGATGAGTGATTTAAATATGTTTAGCCTGGCCATATGCTTAGGAATTGCTCAATTGAAAAGGTTTTGTCTGGAGCAAATAGTGTTTGGGTTGCCTCTTTATTTGTTCCAGCACAAAAGAGTATTTCTCCTGTATCTATTTTTATTTCTTGTATCGGTGCCATAATCTATAATATGCACCCACTACCCGGTAGAAGTTTGAGGCATTACCTTATGTCATGACTGGTATGTTGAAACTCTTTTCTCAAGATGCTTATTGTTTAATTGATTGGGGGTGTTCTCTTTCTTATGTGACCCTATTTATGGCTGTGTACTTTGGTTTTGGTCTCGAGGTTATTTTAGACCCTTTTTTTATTTCTACCCCAGTAGGTGACACTTTTGTTGCTAAAAAAGTCTATAGGGGGTGTGTGGTATCGGTTGGTAATAAGGAGACTTTGTTTTTTTGTATGAATTAGATATGGTAGATTTTGATGTTATTCTGGGGATAGATTGGTTATTTCATGCTACGCCCTCTTAGATTATCGGACCCGTGAGGCTGTCTTTAGGTTCCTTAGTGATCCAGTTATTGATTACAAGGGTGGTTCCCTAGATCACAAGGGAAATTTTATATTATATCTTAGATCTCAGAGGTTAATCTCTAAAGGGTGTCTCTATCATTTTAGTCTGAGTTAAAGACTCTAACTTGGAAGTTCGTTCTTTGCATTTGGTTTTGTTAGTGAATGAGTTTCTTGTGATCTTTTCGGATAATTTTCCTGGTGTTCCTCTAGATAGGGCGAATGAATTTAGGATTGATTTAGTTCTGGACACTCATCCAATATCTATTTCATCTTATAGAATGGACCCGGCTGAATTGAGAAAACTCAAGGAGAAACGAAAGGATCTTTTGGAAAAGGGTTTCATTTATCCAAGTGTGTCCCCATGTGGTGCACCATTGTTATTCTTTCATAATAAGATTTGTTCCCTTTGAATGTGTATTAATTATCGGTAGTTGAATAAGGTGATGGTTAAGAACAAGTATCTTTTTCTAAGGATAGATGACTCATTTGATTAGTTGCAAAGTGCCAAATTCTTTTCTAAGATTAATCTTCAGTCTGGGTATTATCAACTTAAGATTAGGGAGGTAGATATCCCTAACACAGCTTTTCAAACTTGGTATGGGCACTTTTAGTTATTGGTTAGGTCATTTGGCTTGAATAATACCTCGACGACGTTTATGGACTTGATGAATAGGGTTTTTCTTTAGTTTTTAGATAATTTTGTCATTATGTTCATTAATGAAAGTTTGGTGTACTCTAAGAGTGAGGTGGATCATGCAAATTACCTCCGTGTTATGTTGCAAACCTTAAAAGAGCAATAATTGTATGCCAAATTCTCTAAATGTGAATTCTAGTTGAACGCTATCACATTTTTAGGTCACATTATTTCAAGTGAGGGGATCATGGTGGATTACCAAAAGGTGGCGGTGGTTAAGAAGTGACCTAGACCCACGACTCCAACCAACATTCAAAGCTTCTTGGGTTTGGCTGGGTATTATAGGAGGTTTGTGGACTATTTTTCTATGATAACTGCCTCATTAACTAAGCTGACTCAGAAAAAGGTAAAGTTCTCTTGGTTGGATGCTTGTGAGGGTAGTTTCGAGAAGCTGAAGGATAAGCTAACTTCAGCTCTAGTTTTGACTTTGCTTGGAGGCAATGAGGGATTTATGGTTTACTATAATTCATCTCGGGTGGGGCTTGGTAGTGTTTTGATGCAACATAGGTAGGTGATAGCCTATGCTTCTAGGCAGTTGAAAGTACATGATAAAAACTATCCTACTCATGATTTAGAGCTTTTGTTTGCTTTGTAAATCTGGCAGCACTATTTATATGGAGTGCACATAGACAATTTTTTTTAATAAAAGTCTACAGTATGTGTTCACTTAAAAAGAGCTTAATCTTAGGTAAAGAAGGTGGCATGAACTTCTTAAGGATTATAAAATAAGTCGTTACTACCATCCAGATAAGGCTAATATTATTGCTGATGGTCTTAGTAGGTTGTCCATGAAAAGTCTAGCTCATGTGGATAAGGAGAGGTAGGAGTTGGTGAAGGATATTTATCGCTTCTCTAATCTTAAGATTTGCCTTTTGGACTCCTAGAATAGCGGTGGGTTGGTATAGAAAGTGGTTCACTCATCTCTTAGTGAAGAGATTAAGGAGAACCAAATGATAGATCCTGTTTTGATAAAAATCAAGAGTGATGTAGGTAGGTATGAGGTAATGGTATTTGTGATCAGTGGTTATGGTACCTTGTAGTACCACAAGAGGTTATGTGTTCCTAACATCGATGGTTTGTGAGAAAGGGTATTGGCTTAGGAGCATGAATTGCTCTATGTTGTTCATCCTATTTTGATAAAAATGTATCATGACCTTAAGGAGATGTATTGGCGGAATGGTATGAAAAAGGATATGGCTGATTTTATGGCCAAATATTTGGTGTCAACAAGTGAAAGTTGAGCACATAAGGCATGATGGATTGAATCATGAGACTGAATTACTAGAATGGAAATGGAAAGTGATCAACATGGATTTTGTTACCAGTCATCCTTGGTCTCAGAACCAATTTGATTTTTTTTGGGTCATCGTGGGCAAGATGACAAAGTCGGCTTACTTCTTTCCAGTGAAGACTAACTTTTTTGCTGAGGATTATGCGAGGTTATATTTCATGATATTTTAAAGTTGTATGGGGTACCTATTTTGATTATATCTGATCGTGTTATGTAGTTTTCATCTCACTTTTAGCAGTTGTTTTAGAAAGGGTTAATGGACTAAGGTTAGTCTAAGTACTGCTTTTCACCTGCAGATGGATGGCCAAATAGAGACTATTCAGACACTGGAAGATATGGTTCTTTTATGGTGGTAATTAGGTTAAGCATCTACCTTTTGTAGAGTTTGATTTCATCAATAGCTATCATTCTAGCATTGGGATAACCTCTTTTAGGTCATTGTATGGTAGGAGGTGTAGATCTCCTATTGGGTGGTTTGAGCATGGTGAGTCGAATATATTTGGCCCGAGTTGGTTTATCAGGATATTGAGAAGTGTATGTTGGTTGGTTTTTTTTCCAATGTATAATTAAACATACTAGTCATATGTTATGGTAGGAATAGTAAGGTGTAAATCGCATAGTGCCCTAAGTTTAGTATAGGTGATTCTATTCTGCCCAGGGTATGGATTCATGGTACCAGTCATATAGTTGGGTATGGTTTGGCTTGGATGGTCATATGTTTGATAGTGTTGGGGTCTAAGGGGGGGCCTAGGGTACAAGTTGTGGGAACACTTGTATAGTAGGGTACGACGGGTATAGGTTGGTCGTACCATCCTGTGGGGATTTTAACTAGTGTAAGTTGGGGATAATCTGGATATTTCCCAACTTAACCTCTTAAGGCCTCATGATAGATAACCCTCTTGGGACCTCTTTTAACCTATTTGTAATCACTCAAACTCTTATAAAACACTCTCAATTCTCTCAAAGCTTCTGGGTCAATGAAGGCTACTGTTTCATCAATAGGATCAATTTGGGGCTTAAAACGGTGATGTCACTCCACCAACTTCATAATCTTAGGCATGCTACTCATCCCTCATTGTTAGTTTCAACTAAAGGAATATTTAATGAATTGTTTTCATGACATAATTTTTGTATCGTTTTGGGTTTTCAAATATATGTTTGGAGTTTTGGTACAATGGTTGGTTATGGGCTTCCCATGTATTTTACTTATGATTTTCATATTTTTATGGTGGTTTGAACATTTGGTTGCATGGGAATGGCTGATTGTTACTTGATTTTGGATTTGGAAACACTATGCCCCCAACATTTTTAATAAAATGCCCATGAGAATGTTTTTGGTTAAATTGTTGGACTTTCATTGAACTATGCATGGTATAACTTGGTAATGAAATCTAAATGGTATAGATGGTTTGAAATGGTTAAATTGTATGGTCTTGGTGATTATGATAGGATTAATAGAAAGCTTTATGGGGTGTAAATAAATCCCCCATGCAAGAATAATAATAATCACTTATGGGGTACATTGGATTCCCCCAAGTCAACTTGATAATGTAATCTATGGATATATAGGAATCCCTTTACTTAAAATGGATTGCTACGAACATTTATTGCAAGCTATAGTTGGTATGACGATGCCACTACTTATAGCCTTAGTTAATAATAAATGGAATGGTGTTTTGGTTGTGTGGTAATGGTTTTAGTTAGGCAATAATGGTGGGGTGTGATAGCTAACCATGAAGGACTGAGTCCAATGGACGGAGACTGGAAACTCATGTTTGCCGACTTGAGGATTGGTCATGACGACCATTGATGAATAGTGATTTTATCACTAATTCGCACTACCTATTTATGCGCACTACCATGTTTTGTTGAATTAAATGAGAAATAATCATGATTTAATGCACTAATATCAACATGGTGCAGGTATATAATTGGTGAGATGGAGATATATGGATTGGAGCTAAAAAGGGATAAAATGGAAGCAAAGAAGTGCAGCTACTTTGAGCAGTCACCAGCCTTAGTTACTGCGATCGCAAGCTACAGGCCACAGTCATGGTCAGTCAAGATGGTCAGAGCAACGCGATCACAGAGTACAACTGCAGTCCCATTGGCAGTGATTTCAGACATCCTCACGAGATCGTGTCTAAGCGGGAATATTTCCCAGGGCAATTTTATAAATTCACACGGACTAATCCCAAACCTTAGATAAGAAAAAACCCTTTCTTCTTTGGGTATTGCTTACCTCATAGAGAATTTTGAATTTCAAGAAAGAACCTTAATTAGGCAAGATCGTAACTAATTTTAGAGAATTAAATTCTTAATGTTTTGTGAAGAATTAATGCTTTGGATAATCCTTATGGTATATCTTTGTTTACTTTCTTCATGAGTAGCTAAGTAATTTAGTCTTGGGAATATGTTGAACTAAAGTGTATTTGTGTGTGGGTGTTGATGGGTTTACATGATTTTTAGTTGTTTAGTATGGAGTCCACCATTGCTTGAGCTTAGTAGTTTCAATTTGTGGGTGAAAACCCCAAATATACAAATGGTTTTGATGGGTGAAAACTTCAAACTCTAGAAACCCTTTACCATCCTTGAAAGAGGGATGAAGGTGAAGTTATGGGAACCTATAGCATCATTCAAAGAGGGCTATAGGGTTAGAAGGCAATTGTGGACAATCAAACATATGGTTTACTACCTTTTGCAATCTTTGAAATAAGTGTGATTAGAGTGTAAATTATGAAAAGGACATCTTCCTAGAAATAGGGATTCCCTATTGAGGTTTTGGATGACTATTAATTATAGATTCGTTAGGAGCTCGAAAGAGCCAATAGGTAAAATTTTTGTTGTTTTGTTGAAAGTCTAACCACAAAGACTTTCAACCTAGCCTATCTCTCACTCAACAACTAAGTTTCATGTTAAACTATAAACAACATACATATGTTTTACCTTTAGTTAGACATAATCACAAGATCTTATCAAATCTTATTTTTAAATCAAAAGTAATATATTAGTGTATTGTTAACCAAAGATTGTTACAAGTAAGCTTCAAACCAATTCCCCCTACTTTAATTTACATATTGTGTTTCTTAGCATTTTGGGTAACCTTTAGTAATTAGAACACCCATAGGATTTGAAATTTATATTTTCTCTAGGTGGATTAGACCTCAACGCGTGTTGGGTTATTAACAATGACCGTCTCAGCCCTAAAACATGGGAATAAGTTAAGCGTTATCAACCATATATGATACTTACATGGTACCTGGGAATCCCATAAGTACACTTTTACATACATATCATTAAGAGCAAAGGTTACTTGAGAATCCTCTACTCCATTAGTATCTCCAGTTCATGCGGCTACATGCATCAAGCCCATTCAGGGGTTTACATTGGACCCATTAACCTGTGGGTGGTTCTAGGATGGTTAAGCTATACATACCCAGGTTAATGGTTTTAATGGAATGCTAAACCCAATTCCTATTCCCAACATGGTTATACATATATATATGTATGGCTGTGAACGCATATGATTGGTTTATTTGGTTTCAAAAAGTTTGCATTATTTTATCCTTATGTTGTGTACTTGTTATTGTTCACCCGCTAACCCATCTTTGGCGGTTGTATCCCTACGTGATCTAGGAGCCGACCATTCTACTTTTCCTGCTTTGTGATCAAATTTGAGATTAGCTCGGTTGGATTGATGAGGTGACCTTACATATTTGGGAAGACTTAATTTTATATCATGAATGTCTTTAAATACTTGTTTATTTCATAGACATTGTTTTTAGCTATGGTTGGAGGAGTCTCCCAATCGAATATTATTATACTTTTGGTTGGAGGCTTTGTGGAATTACTATTGGTTTATATAGGCTATGTCGGGAGTGGTGTTAGCCTTAGTACTGGCATTGGTACTAGGGCTAATACCGTTTGACAGTATTTATGACTGTTCCATCCTATTATGCTTTAGACTTGTACTTGGTTATTATTTTGGATTTGGTATGGTTATTGTTTGGACTTTCTTTGGTTGGTTATGATTATTAACCTATCCTATAGTCTGAAGTTGTAATAAAATTATATTTTCTTATAGGTTCAGAATTCATCCAGCTAGGGATACCTTTTTTGAGGTTGGGTTTGGTAACGGTGGTGGTCCCTAGTCCTGGTTGGACTTGGAATTCCCATTATGACAAGGCCTTGGTTTAGGTCACATTAAAGTTTCCAAAAGTATTATGCGAATGTGAGGCGAAGAGAGTTGGAGTTTGAAGTGAATGACTGGGTGTTCTTGAAGGTTTCTCCTGCAGAGGGATTCATGAGGTTTGGGAAGAAGGGGAAGCTTAGTCCTCGTTATGATTGTCCATACCAGATTGTTTGAAGATTTAGGAATGTCGCTTATGAGTTAGAGTTACCAGCAAGTTTGGCTTCTATTCACCCTATTTTCCATGTATCTATTCTTAAAAAGTCTGTGGGTGATCCTTCCTTTATAATCTCGGTTGAGGATGTTAGTATTACAAATTCCTTTTCTTATGAGGATATACTAGTTGAGATATTTGATAGACAAGTTTGTAGATTGAGGACTATTGATGTTGCTTTGGTGAAAGTTCTTTGGAGAAACCAAAAGTTGGAAGAAGATACATAGGATGTTGAGGAAGAGATGAAGGCTATGTACCCATTCTTATTCCCCGTGTTGAGCAAAAGTTCTTGACGTATAAATTTCATTCCCTTTAAAATTTTTCATTAGTTTCTGATGTATTTTACTGTTATCGTTCTAAAATAGCCTAATTCCTCATTCGGGAACTAATGATCCTAAGGGATGATAATGTAAGACCCTATAAAACTAAAACAATTTTATTTTTGACCATTCCATTTTGTAATGTTAATTTTTAACTTGAATTATGTTTAGGGATGTTCAAATGGTGTTTTGGGGAAGTGTCCGAATTTTGGAATGAAGTCCGGGGCCATTTTTGAACTATACGACAGTGTGCCTTTGCGATAATGGTGTGCCAGGGGGTTAGCCTTCGCGATAAAGCCATGGCACGGAGGCTAACCCCCTGTGATAAAGGAGTGACTAGCATATATATAAAAATCATCCAGTTTTTGTTTTTCTTCAACTGGGGGTGAGGGGATTTTGGTATTTTTATCCTTTGCATGACTTTTCACGTAAAGTAACCCTTTTCCTTTCAATTTCTAAGATAAAAATCATTCTTTTTCCTTTCTAACTATAAACCAAAGAAAGCTCAAAAATCAAGCTCTAAACTCTGAATTGCTTTCAATTGCTTGTATATTTTATGCATGTATCTCTTTCACTAACTTTAATATTACATTATCGCATTTATTTACCCATTATCCATGTGGTTTAGATTGATAGGTTCGAAATTGAGTTGAGGGGTTTTGTTGGTATTACTTGCATTACATTTCCTAAATTTTAAATTGATGGTTTATGTTTTAAATTTATGGTTTTTGAACTCAATGGGTGCATTGTTATGTGAATTGGAATGGGGAACACTATTTCCCTAAATTAATGACTTTTTTTGCTTGGTAATGGCATTAAACTTAACCCACTTTGTAAATTTTGTTTTGAACCTAGATTTTTTGCATAACTCAACTTGCTAATAAACTTATTACATCGCATTGGCTAAATGGTTAAAAGGGATTTGAAAGGCCCTTGATGGCCATGGATTTGATTTTAAATAGAATTTAGGACTGTAATGTTAATGTGGATTTGTTTGGCATGAGTATATGAGCTTGCAAGCATAATTGGTATAACGATATCAAGTAGTAAATGCCTTAATTACAAGACTCCTTGGTTAATGGTTGGGTTTATGTGCAAACTATTTTAATTTGGACTTAAAGGGAATTGTATAGCTCACCTTGAAGGTGTAATCCTGGGGGGACTAACACGGAAAACCACATTGTCTGACAAGGGCTCTATATATCTGTTTCCTTGGTTCACACATTATATTTTGGGATGGCTATAGCATTGGTGATGAACTGCAATGTGACCCCTTGTCTTAAATTAAAATACCTCCTTCTTTCCCTTAATGACTCAAGATAAAAGGTGGAGAATGTTAAATTTAAGAAGTTCCTCACCAAGCTTAGCAATCTTTCAATAAATATCCCGATACTAGTAGCCATTCAAGTAATCCTGCAATATGTTAAGCTAATGAAAATATTAATGTCCAAAAACATCCATGTGAATTTGAAACCATTTAGGTTACGAATTTTTGTAGTGCTACCATGACTAGTACTATGGTTGAAAAGAAAGCAGATCCGGGAGCTTTCATAATCACTTGCTCGTTAGGACACAAAAATTTGAGAAAGCCTTGAATTGTCTTGGTGGAAGCATCAATATAATGTCATATAAATCTCTCAAAGACTCGATTTGGGAATTCCTACTCCAATAATAATGAGGATCTTGATGGAAGATCGCTCTATCAAGAAATTGGTTGGAGTCTTGCATGATGTATTAGTAAAGGTCGATCATTTTATCATAACGATGGACATTATTGTCCTTTATTGTGAAATCAACCAAAAAATACCTATTATTCTTAGGAAACCCTTTATGGAAATCGGGAGAGAAATTATTGATATGGAGCAAGGGGAGATGAAATTTTGGATTCATAATGATGAGGTTTCCTTTTGGGTGTCTAAAATAGAGAAAAAAGTAATGGAACTATAAGTGATTTTCATCATTTGATATATTGGAAATGAAGGTTGATGATGGATCCCTTAAGGATCCAACTCTAATATGGAATAACATCGTGCTACGATGATAAATTAGGTGCTAGGTTGGAGTCAACCCACCAATGCCACGAAAAGGGCCCGTATCATTTGAATTTTAATTGGTAGAGTAGGTTTCCATTTTATGTGTGATTAATCCATCAAAATGGGGTGCTTTAAGGTGTTTTGAGTGAGGTTGACAAAGGGTAAGTGTAGTGCATTTGAGTAGTTGGCAGAAATAGGGAAAAAAAAGAACTAGAAATTTCAGTTACTGTGATCGTGTTATCGTGCTATTGCGATCTCAATCTTTGTGTAACCGAGATCATAGAACTCTAACCACAATCCCAATCAAGACTATTTAAAAGATGAATAGACACCAGAATTCTGTCCCATACTCCTTTCAAATTTCTCTCAAATTGCAACTAATTTTTTTTGTATTTTGGGCATCCAAAAGTGCTTAAATATCCCTTATGTATCTATCAATCTGGTATGTCTTCAAATTCCCTCTATTATGTTAATATATAGCCCTTAAAACTCATGTCATAGGAATGTCCTAAAATTATGTTTTGCATGCAAAATCCTTCGTTTAGATGTGCTTCTTGGTATGTTTAGTTGTTGTTATTGGTGTGTACATTTATGGGAATGTCTTGAGTACCCTAATTGTTCAAAATTGAAAGGAATAGCATGTGCACACAAAGTGTTTGATTAAATACCCGAATGAATTCCTTAATCATTCACATGTTCTAAAGGCATGATCAAACATCTAGGGACGATGTTTCTTGTTCATGAGGTAAATTTTTTATATGGAACACAAATGGGTATTTAAATTGGAAGTTCTGAATTTTGATATTTTTATCGAGCCTGCTTTAGTTACCGTAATGGAGGTCGCAGGGGCGCAACCATGTTACCACAATCGCGACTTAGTGGCTCGTTATTGTGACATCTGAGGTTTTCTCAATTAAGACCAAAAAATCCTTTAAATCCATTTCTTGCCCTGAAATTGCCAAGACACCATCCCATTAACGTAATTAAATAACATAGCATAGTTTTTATATGTAAATATTGATAATTAATGCTTTTGTGTTGTTCTCAAGTTTCTAAAGCTAAAGCTGGGAGATTTTGACCAAACCTATTTCTTGGCCCCGGACTGCAAACCCTTGTACTATGTTGACCTTCCTAAGACAAAGCTACTTTTGGAGAGAGGCATGCTCTTAGATAAGGTGCCAAAGAAGCTCATGGGATTCGATGACAGACTTGTAGCCACAGGGTGGAGATGTTTCTCCCCGGATCCATGTAGGGTGAATGAATATTGGCTGAGGGAGTTCTACGCTAACCTCAGCATAGTATCTTTCTATAAACTAGTTGTAAGGATCTGGGGTAAGAATGTTTACTTTAGGGATGATTAGATAAATGACCTATATGGGATATCAGATGTTGACATGGACCAATTCGAGGCAAAAGGGTGTGAACCGGGAAGTTGGTTGGTTAAAAATTTATGTCTTAAAAGAGAGATACCTTGGGATGTCACTAAGATGGGGATATCATTGCATGATTTCATGGCTGAGGCGAGGATATGGTTAGTCATTATTTGTAGTTAGGTTTTTCCATGCACTCATATGACCTATGTTCCAGATATTTGAGCCCGAATAAGTGCATATATCTTAGAAAATATTTATTTGAAAGTTGGACCGCTTTTGCTTTTATACATGAGAAATTTTTTATTACCGAGCTAGCTTCTTACTCTTATATCCATCTTTTATCATAGAGATTTGCAGAAGATCCAGGTTTGAAAAGTATCCCATAGATACATGGGTATTCCAAAGAATCCCATTTCCCTTATTAAGATTTGGGGTGAAGGAGCACTTGGTATGAGCAATAAGAGAAAGATCAACTTAGGCAAGTCAAAGATGAGGATAAACACTCTTATAGGCCATCCATATTCGGGCCATTTGAGGATATCTCAGCTAAGATAAGGGAGATCAAGGAGCTTGTGTCTGGGTTTCCTACGGGGAAAGGATATCCATCTATTATTTACCATTTGTAACACCCCAGGTTTTTGGACATTGAAAATTTCTAAAATTTGTCCTTATTTCCTTGACTACGAATTACCCTTATGAGTCATAGGGAGTCTTAACATGTCTTAGGGACCTAGAACTAGCCTAAACACTGTGTGTGACTAAGTTCTGCTCTGAGTATGAGTGGCTCATTAATAGTCATAAGGACTCATTACAAGTTGTTGGGTGCAAATCATAGGATTCTAGTGTTTTCCCCAAATGGGTTCCGTGTTGAATTCGACTAGGCCCTATAAGTCTAGGGTCCTATTATGAGTTGTAGCAGTTGAGTAATAGTATCCACAGTATATGGGTTCCCTGGAAACTATCTTGGCTACGTCTCATCAATAGTGGTAATGAAATCTTATGAGTCGTATACTGACCTAAAGTCACTGACGACTAGACTCCAGTTTTAAATTGAGGGCACTTTTGACAATTTCCTCCTTAAATAATTAAAAACCCAAGTTCATAAAGATCTTAAGAGGGGTTATTTCTCATTCATAATGTAATCAAACACTTCCAAAACTCTCTCAAATCTCTTAAGCAAGATACTTAGGGTTTCCAAGAAATAGGTCATCTTAGGGCTCAATGTTGAAACATTCAAAACCCTCATATTTTAGACATATTACTCTTCCCTAATTGTTAATTTTGTAAAACCATGTGATTTGTATTATTGTTCATGAGATATTGATGTTGGTTTTTAAACATAGTTTGAGGGTTTTGAATATTTTTTGTTGAATAATATTTCCCATGGTTTACGTATAACTATTCATGCTTTAGTTATGGTTTTGATTTTGTGGAATGTAGGGGTACGGTGAATAAATAAGGGGATTATGATCTCCCCAAATTTGTGAATTTTGAAGTGGTTATGACTTCAACCCCATATTGTGGATATGATTTTAAATATGAAAAGTATACCTATTAAACTACTCATGAACTATTGCATATTGTTAATTGTCAATGAATCATAATGGTTTTTAAATTGAACCTTAAGTGGATGTATAATTCTCCAAGTTAATGTATAATTGAACCAAGTGGGATGTGAATTCCCCCAAGTGATGCAGCTTATTTGATATATTGATATTACCTTGAAAGTTCAGTTGGTAAGGCCATATCAACAATGTATGCCTTAATGTGCAATGTGGTTCAATGAATGGAAATTTGTGATACATGTTTTAATTCGGCTTTAATGATAGTTGTGTAGTTATATCATGAATGTAGAGGTCCTAAGGGACCAACATTAGAAATTACGGTTGCCGATGTGGGGGCCTATATGCTGGGTGGTTTGAGTCTTTTGTATGTATTTTTGATGATGAGGAGCTAAAATTCTAGGGACCAAGACCCTGGATGTGCAAAGTATAGTACAACTAGCACATGTCATCTGCATAGTTTTATCCTCTTATGTAACAAACTCGCAGGTATAATTTTATATTGACTTGGACAGCTAGTCCAATGGTCTTTCATCCCTAATCATCACTTAGCTTCAAAAAGAAAAATATGCCTCTTAATCTAATAGTTTTTTGAAAAAATCAAAGAGTGAAGAGAAGAAACAAAAACTCTATTTTATGACAGATCAAGCATAGCTCATGTTCTTATCTTTACAATATGCTTAAAGAGTGAGCGAGTGTTTTTGAGTGTTTATTTGTAAAAGAATTGCTCAAGATATAAGAGTAATGTTTGGTTTTCTCATTGAAAGAGTTGCTTAGGTAAAGTTGCTGGTTTTCTCATTGAAAGAGTTGCTTAGGTAGAGTTGCCTAAGTTTGAAACTAGTTTGAGTTAATCATTAGAGAGAGTCCTTGGTAGATTTATAAAGATGAGCTGGTAGTTGTGTTTCTGCTACCGCAAGGAGCCTAGAGTTAGGATAAAAACGACACTGTAATTAGGAGGTAAATTATAGTGGATTTCAGTTGTCATTGTTAGGGAAAGCCATGGTTTTTCCCTTCCAAGGTTTCCACATAAAAATCCTAGCGTTTTTACTCTTCCTGCACTGTTTCTTATTTCTTGGTTATTTTCATGTATTTTGCCTGTGATTGATCTTGAGGAACCTGATCCTTCACTATGTGGTGAAACCCTTAAGGGTTTTAACAATTCATGTAAGAGTACGGTCACTCTAACAGGTTTACACCTAGAGTGTCGTCATTAGGAATGGTTGCTCCACCTAATCTAGAAGAAAGGCAATCTACTACTAAACCACTAAGATTCAATTAACAGTATTATCGGTAATGGAAAACCAGGTTGTTTGACTTCATCATGGCGGAGGATACTGAACTAATGGACATCATTCTTGATGGTCCTTAATATCTTGTAAAAGAAGTCAAAGAAGGGGATGTAATAAGAATGGTTGTCAAAAATGGAATGGAGTTCAATGATGAAGAAAGAAAAAAAATCAAGAAGAACTATAAGGACAAGAAATTATTGGGGCTAAATATTCCTGAGAGTTATTGAATAATAGTAAAAATCGAGCTAAGTTTGGTATTTATACCCTTTCCAGGTACGTAATTTCTTGTTGACTATTAAAGTGGTTTTACGCTGACATGGCAGGCCTCTAAGGTGGTCGGTTGGTGCTAAAGAGATTATCACTTTAGCAACAAACTAGCTGTTAAAGCAAAAATTGCCAAGTAGGACAGGGTCGCTAAAGTGCCCAAAGGACCGCTATAATGCCAAAGACCGCTTTAGTGGTTGCACCATATTTTCTTGCATCAACTGGAGACATGAAATATTTCTAAGTCTTCACCACCCCTTTGGGATTCATCCAGAATCTCATATACACAAACGACTGTTCATGGAATTGATGTAATGTATTTTTTGCCTTATTTGGATTCCTTATGATAGTCTTCATTGATGATATCCACATCTATTTGAGGAGTAGGGAGGAGCACAGACAACATTTAAAGATTATGCTCCACACTTTGAGAGTTCATCGGATTTTTGTCAATTTCTCAAAGTAAGACTTCTAACTAGAGTCTATGGCATTCCTATGACACGTAGTGTCTAAGTATAGGATTATGTTAGACTCAACAAAGATTAAGGCTATTCGTGATTGGGCCATACCTACATCTCCAACCAAGGTTTACAACTTTATTGGTTTGGCAGGGTACTTACTATAGGTTGTTTATTGAGAGATTTGCTACTATTGTAGTGCCTATGACCAAATTAACTATGAAAAAGGTTCCATATCAATGGTCTAATGAGCGTGAGGTGAGCTTTCTGAAGCTCAAAGACTCTCACTTTAGTTCCTATATTGACTCTTCTAATAAAAGTCAAGGGGTTTACTGTGTATTATTGTAACACCCCGATTCACTAAACTGGAATGGTACACGGTGCTCATGACCCTGATGGACCACAAGCTAACCCATGACTGATATCTGTACCTATATACTGCAAATCATGATATAATAATGCGGAATACATAGAACTGTAAGGCCATAAGATTCATCTAAATAAAACCATGTGGGTGAAAATACCTAAAACAACTCAATTTGAAAGCTAAGTCTGAATGTAAAACTAAATATAAATCTGAAAGCCTCTAAACTATCTGAATAAGGATTTGAAGGAACATGTCTCCAACTAACTCCGTAAAATTGAACTGAAGAAATAAATAAATGAATCAAATCATATTATCCTCGAATCAATGAGGACTCACTGTGTCTCTGCGATTGGAATGCAACCGCTACTGCTGGGCTGGAGCTCGTGTCTCGGAACCTATGGTGTAACATGAAAAGAAAGCACCATAGCTCAAATGCATCAGTACAACTAGAGTACTTAGTATATGAGGAAGGTAGGCTAAACATAAAGGGTTTCATGCATGAACAACACTGACTAACTAATATGAATGTGGGAGTGCAAACACACATATATAGAAATTGGGACCGTGAATACGTGATAGCATGACCTGTAAGCTAATACATGGTTTACTGATAACTGTCATGATTAATACTGAAACTGATAACATGGATGACTATATCTGACAGTCTTGTATATATTGAAATCTGAATAACGCCCTGAGTTCTTTTACTGAGACTGATACTAAAACTGTGGGAAGTAGTGTTTAACCAACATGCCCCATGTATGCCATTATGGCTAAGCTGGGGTACAATCTCTACCTTGACGATAGGGGTGTCAATACCATGCCACGAGTAAGGACAGCCTGTGAGTGACCCTTATCTGGCGGGTACTCAATGAGAATGGTGAGAACCCTAAATTGATAGGTTAAGCCACCCATGAACCCTAATCTGACGAACCCTAAATTGATAGGTTAAGCCACCCATCAACCCTAATCTGACGGGTTAAGATGTCTCAACCTACGCTGGCAACGTAGTTCTAGAACACAAGGATGACTACTAAGAATCACACCCTGAACTGGCGGGTGAGTTCCCATCCTTGGATTCACTCGGTTCTAACCTCTACTCCCATCTGGAGGGACTGAACATGAATAACTGACTGTGCATGACTTAATCTTACTGAATTCCGTTGACTGGCAGAATATTACTGATATCTGACAACTGACTAAGATCATGAGGTTTTCCTGAGTCACATGACTGACTGAAGTCTATGGAATTGTAGCTTGATTTCAGATATCGTGAAACATGACATGGCTCTTGGCACACAGCTATAGTTTTTGGGTATAAGTACCCCCAAGACTCGATGGAAGAAAACTGACACACATGACTGACTTGATCATAAGAGTAGAGTCCATAATTTATAATATCATAGTAGGGATCTCATACTAAGCATGGTTATCAACAACATATTGCATGGAAAGGATTTCATATCACATGGAAGTACTTGCCCAATCTTAATATCATGTTCATTGCATAATTATATTAGCAACGCATACCAATAGCATGGAAGTTCATGTGGATTGCATGGTTATCATACATCTTGTTCATAAGTAGGATTTGCAAGTAAACTTAGCATAATCTCATAAGAATAGTTCTTGAGTATTCCAACAACATTTACAAGGCACATTAACAACATAGAAGTCATTGGAACGTAAGGGCATATCATGAATCCTTCACTTAGTCCATATTTATCTATATTGCATGATTTCTAGTTTCTTAGGCATTTTATCAAACACCTTACATGCACATCTTAAGCATAGGTGAAATCATCAAATTATACACCATGAACAACCAAATTTACATGTTTCCAACTCATATGATATCATGAAATTCAAAAAAACATATAAAGATTCCATCTTGGGAATCACCCAATATCAACAACATGATCATCAACACCCAACAATATAGAAATCATACTTTATAATGAAAAAAAGGGTTTTTGAGCTTTATGGATGAAAGGGATCCATATATCAACTCACGCATACCTTAGAAGAAAGATTCTTGATGATTGACGGAGGAATTTTCTTGAAATCGGATCTTCAAGCTTAGTTACGCAACCTTAGTTATTTTTATCTTTTAGTGCTCTTGGATGATGAGCTTTGAGATGATAATAGGGTTTTAATATGTTTAGAAGCTATATATTTCGTAGGGTTAAGTTTAGGGACGTGTAAGGAGTTTTAAAAGACTTAATTACCCTTAAAATAACTCAAAATGGAGTGTTTTTGGCACCTGGAATTGACTTAGGCAGCGCCCAAGTGATTGCCTAAGCTAGGTTGGGCGGCGCCTAACCAATCGCGTATGTTTGGGTTGGGCGGCGCCTAACCAATCACGTATGTTTGGGTTGGGCGGCGCCTAACCAATCGCCTATCCTTTCTGTCTCTCACGAAAATGGGCATAACTTTTTGTTGGGGTATTGGATTAAGGCAAAATTGGTATCGTTGGAAAGATAATTCGATTCTCTACAATTTGGTGGGTCGAAATCATCCAAAATACCATATTAACATTGAGTTATACTCATTCAAAGATGACCCTTGCATAATCAAACACTAAAACTTGATGGATTCAAAAACTCTTAGTTTATATTACCTTAAGTGACTCATATGAACATGCTTAATGCATCATAAGCTATCCTATCACTAGGATATTCTCTGTAAGTAATGTACTCAAGTATGAGTCACAGGATAGGAGATTTCATATGTAGGAATACTTATTCACTTCCTAGCTTAGAAATATGCGGGGTATTACAATATCTCCCCCCCCCCCCCC